>NC_136498.1:38605227-38727727 GCF_053919585.1 Euprymna scolopes | reverse complement strand
CCAGGCGCGAACGCAAACCCCGCAATTTTAATGAACCGCCGTTCTGCCAGATAAAACATACCCGTCGCTGTGTCACGATACATCTTCTATCATTATATGTAATCACTTTTTTTTTGAATGGTTAACCATATAGGAGCCTATTCGTGACCACACACACACACACACACATACATACACACATACATTCAGCTTTATATTATAAAAGATATATATTCGGAATCGACTAGAATCATTTCACCTAAAAGAAATATTTGGCATGCGTTTCGTTCACTTTCTATGTTAAGAAGTTTGAACAATGAATTTTAATCAAGCTTTGCATCATACATTTTACATTTCATTTTGGTTTCGTTAATTGTGTGATTATTGACGCCTGTGTTTTATACTTACACGATTATCATTGACATTAGAATTGTCCGCACGTATATATTTCGCCTAGCAATGTACGGAATACACATCAGCACAAATATCATAAATATTCAACATCATACACGCATGAGTTGAACCTTTTTTTACATGGTAGTCACATCTTATCAAGGCCCGGGTGCCAGTTGGGGATAAAGGTTATTGCGCGTACAATAACCAGTGGAATAATATCGTTGAAATCGTTAGTAATGGATATTTAGTAAATTGGATCACTTTAAGTGGCGGTTTATCAGGAATTTGTTTATGTGGGACGAAGACATTCAAGTTGTTGTCAGATAGGAAACAGGCTAACGGAAGAGAATTCCGCAGGCGTGCACGTCTAAGAAAGAAGATTTGCTCATGGAATCTACGTTTTAATTAAGGCACAGATAAAGAGTGGGAAAAATTATTGTCAATGGTTTCAGCAAGACGGATGTTTTTCGTGAAAGATTTGCGAGGGAGACCAGAGATTGCGGCTCAGATGAGCACTTGCCATGGAAACAAAAACCGGCTAGCAACTTCTAATCTAGGGGAGACAGGTTGCAGGGAAGGGAAAAGGTCATCCCCCAATAAACTACGAAGTCTATTCTGTACTCTGTCAATGCAGGATAGGTTGTTTTCGCAGCTCCTGTCCAGATGTGGCAGCAGTACTCCATCCTCGAACGCACTTGGCTTTTATATAAACAGAGAATTGCATCAGCAGTGAAATACTTACTGGAGTAGTAGAAGGATACGACCATTTTTCCAGTGACCATGGCAACATATTTGATGCATGTATTCTATTTCTGATCAGGAGTAACGGTCAACCACAGAAGCTTGTTAAAGCATGGAGCCGCCCTAAAACGAGAGCCATCGATTTCAATTGATGCCAGATGGGGATCAGATCGTTTATGATGTAAAGATAAAAGCTTAGTTTTAGATGCATTAAAAGTAACCAGCCACCTCTTCCCCATTGCACTACACGCTTAAATCAGAGAGAACTTTGTCATTTACAGCCTTTGATGTGTTTCCATAGATAGTCGTCTCATCAGCATAGATGTCAACGAATGATTTTAGTATGTGTTTCGACATATCTTTGATGTAGATAAGGAAGACAGTTTGGCTCAGGTTGAACCCCTGAGGGGCTCCAGCATAAATACTGTGTGTGTCTGATTTCTGCCTATCAACCACTACGCTTATGATCTTATCACAAAGAAATAATTTAATAATTGATGAAATATTTCCAGTTATATCGTAGCTGGAAATCTTGTGAGGTAGGCCTTTATGCCATACATTTTCAAATCCCTTTGATATGTCCAAAGCAAATGCCACAGAAAGGACGCGTTTGTCCACAGATTCACCAATCCTTTGGGATATAACCATAAGAACAGCTGCTGTAGATATAGCAGAACGGAAACCATATTGCAAGTCCCTAAGAAGGTTATTCTTGCCGAGGTAATTGACTACCTCGTTATTTAATATGGATCATACGAACTTACTCATGGCACACAGGAGATGTATTGTTTGTACTGAGAGGAAGATAACATATCGCCTTAATTTTTACATACAGGGCATACTGATGAGGTGTTCAAAAAATCGGAAGAGGATCGCCTTAAGAAAACGCTTAAATAATTTCGTAAGTAAGGGGCTAATTCTGGTTGAAGCTTTTGCGACACTATAATTGGACTGCCATCAGGCTCAGTTGCTTTACTGGAATCAAGGTTCTTGATTAGCTTGACGACATCACGCACATGTATTTGTATGCTGCATGGGGTGTTGTATGTTATAGGAGGAAATACAGGGAGGTGATTGCCTTCGTAACATAGGGTAGAATTATCTGCCAAGTTCTTGTCTAATAATTTTGCTTTGTGTCATGCTGAAGAGATGACCTCGGGTGCATTGATGATGGTTGAGCTAGAAGGCACACTCTTGTTCAGGATCCTGTTTGCTATTTGGTGGGAATCAAGACGATGTTCAGCTACTTTGGATTTAATGGAGTGAGCATATCACTCTCTTGCATTTTTTTATTACTCTTTACAGTGGCTGCTGGCAATGATGGTAGCAGCCTAGTACATCTATCAGTGGTAGCTATGGAAAAAGTGATTTCAGTGCGCGATGGCAGCAGCACATCTTGGTGAGAATCATGACTGACTGTTAGTTTTTTTTTGTGGGAAATTTTTGGATGGTATTAATAGATTTATACTTACAATTAACCTTCAGTCAGGTCTGACACTATAGAATACACATTCTTTTTAAACATAGAATGCCGAGGAAGAACATATATATAATGCTCAATTATCGAAGACTAATTTCAGTTGACTCGAGTTTAATTCAATCTATTTACCAATATAACATAATTACTTCTGCCTGTGATAAAATGTAATCTATTGTAAGAAAAGTAAAATAATATAATTGCCTAATTGTTTGCTTACAATTATTTCAACTACTGTTTTACTTTTCTGTGCATTCTTTTTAATTTCTTCAAATAAATATTTTGTTAGTTCTATTTTAATCGTAAATACAATTATGCTCAATTTTTGTTTTCTTGCAAACCTGTGTCCATTCGTGTAATTTGGAAATGAGTATCGTCGTTATTTATAATCTTTTTAATTTGCTTAAAATTTGGTTTTTAAATCTGTAGTTCTTTAATACGGATATATATATAATATATATATATATATATATATATATATATATATATATATATATATATATATATACTAGGAGAAGTACTCGTTGTTTACTAGGTTAAAAAACAGCCTACAGAAAACGGATTGTGATTGATGAAAGTATGATAGGATATGAAAAAAGGGGGATTGTAAAGAGATAGGGTTTGATATTCAAAAATGTTTTCCTAGGCAAAATATGATGAAAGTAAATATAATTTTCGCGAAAATATATTTTTATATTAACTTTGTGTCCATTCGTACCCAAGACTGACCAACAAAAGGATGTTTCCTTACAAAGGGAAACTGTTTTATTTATTATAATATAAATATACAATAAATAAATGTTAACATAGTCAATCAAAGTTACTTACATGGTAGAAAAGTTCATTAGTTTGCATTTTAAGTAGTTTGTATTTTTTTTAATTCACTCACCGGTTAAAAAAAAATAAAAATGTCAGAGACTTTGAAATAAAGAGCCCCGTTTTTACTTTGGAGGAGGGGCACCTGAGCATTCTGTGTTAACAATTTTAGAGGGTTCCGTCAGTGTATTGGATATTTATAAACATATTTTAATGTTTTCCGTTATGTTGTGCTTGGGGAATATTCGATTATGGCATGGGTACTTTATATAAAGTTCATTTAAGTAGATATAACCTCAAATTTCGTTTTAATTTCGGTTCGCTGAAATTATTTCAAGTATTAAAAACATTTCAAAACAAAAAAAAGCCCACGAACTGAACATTTATTGACTATGGTAACATTAATTTCTTGTATATTTCTTTCGGGTAGTCGTGTGTTGGCTTTTCTGCTAAACACTCTTACTAAATAATATCGATAAAATATCGAAAAACAAAGAAACAAAAACAGTTTGGAAAAATAATGAAGCTTTAATTACTTTAGTAAAACAATCCGAAACAGCAAAATGGATAAACACGTAATTACTTTAGTTTTTTTAAAGCAAATAATCGATATAAATATGAATAAGAAGAAAATGCCGCCCATTTTCAAGCAGAGCAGTTTCGTTTCAGTTTTACAGTATTGAACAGTGTAGTATTGCACCGTCCGTTTCAGGTTTGTATTATTGTAATGTAGAAAACACGCAGAAAGGGTTGTAATCAACTGAATTCTTTCTTGTACACTGACAAAAAGCTTAAACAGATATATAAATAAAAATAAAAAGATTATGTAAATGTTTTTAAAAAGACACGTATTCACGTGAGCAGAACGTTTTTCTTCTTTTGGCACGATAACAAGTAACGTTCTTATTTTTCATTATTTATCTGCTTATCTATTTGCGAAATCGTGCCAAGTGCAAGTGGAGAAGGAAAAAAACAGAGTTATGCAAAATTTGTGTCGAGAATTATCTAAAGTTCAGACTATTTTTTGGCTTTAATTTTAATAAGAACGAGAAATTATGCGGTGAATTTATTAGACACAATATGATTCAATTAAAAACAATGAATAAAAGCTAATGTGACTTAAGATTAAATATAAGGTGAAATTGTGGACTCTCACACCTTTTAAAAAACCTTGTAAAACTTTGTGACATATTTACATTCTATGGAGATCAGGCGCGAAAGAAACACACAATAATTTTATTATACCATATGTCTTCAAACTGAAATGTAATCATCAAAGTATACTTACGCAAATAGATATTAACAGTCTTTGTTAAAGTTTGTGCCATATTTCCATGAGGTACAGGCGCGAACGCAGACCCCACAATTTTATTATACCATCTCTATTTAAGTTGAAACATACTTATCAAAGTATTCTTATGTACATCTATATAATAAACCTTTGTAAACGTTTTTTACCATACTTTGGGGGCTAGACGCGAACGCAGATCAAACAATTTTCATGAACCACCGTACGGCCAGATGAAACATACGCATTGCTGATCCTCGCTACATCTTCTATCATTATATGTGATCAGTTTTTGAAAATAGTCAACCATACAGGAGCCTGTTCGTGACCGGACACATACACACACACCCACACACCCACACACACACAAACACACATGCGTTCAGCTTTATATTATATACGTTTATATATATATATGTGTATATATATATATATATATATATATATATATATATATATATATATATATATATATATATATATATATATATAGCAATTTATAAATTATATATGGCGATTAAGCTACACTGAATATTCAGCGTTTCATTCACTCTAGGACTCCTCATGCTTATGCGCAGAAGCCTGAGAAGACATTGAATGGATGAAACGCCGAATATTCAGTGTAGCTTAATCGCCATATATATTTAATAAAGTATTACCTTGCTCTACCTACGTATTGAGCACTTCTGAAGTAAATACTTAAAGTTTACGCATAAATCTATACTTTCGTATATTAATTTTATGTGAGTAAATTAAGTAGTTATATATATATATATATATATATATATATATATATATATATATATATATATATATATATATATATACTAGCAGGAAGATAAAAAATTGCGCGTATTTTAGGAGAACTCTTAATGTTCATTACTCTCAGGCGTTATTTTCATTTAAGTCGAAGAAATTGCCTATGTTTTTTATTCAAATCCACTGGTTGCACCGTTTTAACAACTTTTCCCGCAATGTATTCCACAAGTTTAGTGTAAATTGCAATGCTGATTTGATAGATTAATTTGTACATAATAGCTTTATGTTAAGTTTACAATTCGAACGTCAAGCATAATAATTGAAATGTACTCTTAACAAAACGAAAAAAAAAACTCGAACTCGCAACTCTTTCAAAAGAACAAACTATTGATTTTTAGAAATTATTTTTACACAATCACCAGAATTTACGTTAAACCTGAAAAAGCTATATATCATAATTTAATTGTTGTCTTAAAATAAACTATAATTTTGAAAGTTCCTTCTAAAATAATCCAGCCTAATTTTATAGGCTGGACTGTTTCTGTTATGAAGCATGAGAAGTAAGTCTGCATTAAATTTCATGTTTGTCACATTAGAACTTGTTATTACATCGGATTGTTATCGATTATCAATATTTGATACACATCAATAGCATTCCTATACAAAACTTACGCACTAACACCAAGTATTTTAATACGAAATTTCACCTAAATCGACTCAGCTTTTCCGAGTTCATAGGGCACCAGCTCGCCTAATTTACTAAGAAAAACACCGAGGAAAAGTCCAAATGTACAATTATATACATATATATCGATGAGATCAGCATCATGTTTCTTTTGTATAGTCTGCTATCTATATTGTTGACATCAGAAGGATGCACATCTCAGATAATTAATGTGGCTTTTCATATAAGGACGTAGTTTGACCTTCTCCTGTGCCGCTGAATCTATTTTCTGGTTGCTGGATTGCGAAATTAATGATGCTCGTTGATTTACTAGATTATATACTATTTTTATAAAATATACGAATTCCTATATGCGAATTTACGCGTGTTATTTCTGCATACCTTCGTGCACTTTAACATTTTAAAATAAATATAGTGGTATTTTACATACATGTGATTCATGCCTATACGGTCAGCAGGGTTAAAATGATCATTTGTAAAGACAGGATATCTTATTAACGTTAAAACAGTTTACGTAGTCTTAGAAGGCTTGCAGATTTATATTTCTGTCATAGGAAATTTACATATAACTTCATGAGAATTAATTACTTATGAAACGATGTCGGCTGATTGCCATAAAAAAGCACAAAACCACTCACTTAGTAAGAAAGATGCGTGCTCGCTAGTTTATCGTTACTTCTTAATTTCCTTAATAAGGCCACTCTTCAATTTCTTACAATGCACTATTTTACTATACTATTTTCAAATAAGTTTTTATTAACATCCACTAGTGGTTAATATTTATGCAGTTCTCTATATAGGAATGGTAATCACTGCTAGTCAAATGATTCGAATACACACCACATACACTCAATTTCTAACGTCTTTTTTCCGTTTCTAAAATAGACCAGCGTCATACTTTTCACATTAAACATTTTCAAATATTTGTAGTTGTGTTTTCGTTTTCTTAATATCATTCATCCAGGAGGAGTTTCGAAATAAAGACGAAACGTTGATGAACACATAACTCGGTGTGTTCCTTTTTATTTCTCTCTCGCTCTCTGTCTGTCTCTCTCTCTCTCTCTATATATATATATATATGTATATATATATTTATAAATATATATATATGTATATATATATTTATAAATATATATATATGTATATATATATTTATATATATATATATGTTTATATATATATATATATATATGTATATGTATATATATATTTATAAATATATATATATGTATATATATATTTATATATATATATGTTTATATATATATATATATATATATATATTTATATATATATATATATATATTTATATATATATATATATATATATATATATATATATATATATATATACCCTGTAGAATACATTTATTTTTAGTGTGGCTTGGGTTGTTATTAGGTTATATTGATTATTGCACAGCTTCTATTTCCGCAATTCTTCATATATGTCACGCTTACTTTTATACAGCATTGTTGTATGCATATATATAATTCCAGTCTGATTATTTGTTTTAGTTAGTCCGCCTAGTAATCTGTCACGCTAAGAATGATAGTAACATTGCCATCCGTAATTTTAGTGATTGAATCCTCAGAAGAGATAACCTCTTGTGCATTGCTGCTATCTATATTGCATTTCTTTTTACAGTGTTTCATGTAATTTTCAGTTCATTTTATTCCTATTCCAAAACCTTTTCCTAGGTCTCTATCTAATCTCGATCGTTTTTTTTTTATTTTTTAATTGTCTGTCGATATCTGATTATTCATTTTTTTTGCGAAAATGTTCCCTACAAAAAACTTGACACGTTGGACACCATTATTAACTGCTTGCTATTCTAATCAACTCGGAACAAATTCGTGTTCTAGTTGTTTTTTTACCTATTTTTCAAGAAAAACCGAAGACATCCTTATTTTTTACTGCGAAAATGAAATCATAGCTTTTTTGACCACAAATGACGCCGTGTCTTCTTCATTCTCGTTTCTTTTTTATTACATTTTCGAGTTGTTTATGTCGTTATCTAATATAAGGAATAGGTAAACTAAATAGAATTCGATACGTAGGTTTTTTTATAAAGTTTTTGCATGTGTTTTGTGAAATATATATATATAACATTAATGACTTGGTATGTTCTTTCTGTTTCTCCTGTCATCAGAAAAGGGATTATTGATCTCTTTTGCCTTAATATGAAACTTTCCTTGCTCCAAAACTCTTTTGTAGTTTAACAATATTAACACCAGAGACTCTGAATGTAAAATATTGAAAAAGGAGTTTTGATGCACTTGTTTGAACTCCTTTATTAGTCAATATGTAACGGTTTCATTTTACATAACACACAATGTGTTAAATCAAAACAATCTATTGTCTATATCATATTCCTAAACGATTAGTATTATAAGTACAATTTTAAGTAAATTTAATCTTTAAAATATGAAAATGTACACTTACCTGAATAATAAAAAAATATTAGACCTCCTATAAATGTTAAAAGATACACATGATCAGATTACATGTAAATTTACATTTATTATATAAAGCAAGATTTTTGTTGATATATGCATGCGAGTTTGTAAACGTTTGTACACTTTTCTATAATTTAATATGTTTTAATATAATATGAACTAAAAATAATCATATCGGCTTAATACTATTGTAAGGGATTATTTAAGTGATCGTCTTTAGGTGCAGTATATCAAATTCAAAACAGTCGTTGTGTGCTATCTTAATGTTGAATACGTACACTTTTATGTTTTTAGAACAAAAATATGCAATTGTTGTAATCCTATTGTTCGCACTTTATCGGCTTTTACCAAATAAGCCGTAAAATTTATGCAAACCTAAATGAGTTCAATTTATAGTAAGACATAACCCTTCAGTCCATAGGAGACAGTTTTTATACTGATTATAAGGGTAATGACAAGGGAATGTTCTTTTAATTATTTAGATTCTCGAATATATATCAGTTAATATATGTTTTAATATGTTTTTAGAAATAGTAATGTGATTCTTGATTGAGGAACTGTCTGTGTCAGAAGTATACGTGAGAATCCAAACAATGAAAATTATTTTCTTTTGCCATGGCTCTATGGATTTTACCTCTACATATTGTGAGCATATTGTCAGTTAAAAAAGGTTATTAATATGTGTACTGTTGGCATATATTAACCTAAAAGTGTTCTATTTAATACAGTGGAAACTTAATTTCCCATGTACAGTGAATTAATTTTCCCATATTAAAAGTAAACAAGGCGGTATTGGCTATCATGTGCGAGACTCGTGTGCAGTTCAGTTACCGGTTGTAGAGTTGGACCCCCCTTTGTAGATGGCGTTTAGGATCCGTTTTTTTTTTTAATAGGCTGCGTGTTCGATAAGTTAGATAGCTTGAGGTTGTCATTGCTAGACCAGTGCAAGAAAAACAACCAATAATGAAAAGTGCATTTAACTGGTGCCTTTAAGAAGACTTTAAAAAATAACGTTAAGAAGGATGACGTAAGAGTTGAGTTGCATATATACATATGGGATCTTTCATTAAACTAAAGAGGTTGACAACATTAAGAGAGTGTGTTGTGCCATGCGTGAACTTTATTAGTTTTGTAAGTATGAGTTAACAATACGCACATATATGAAGTCAGAATGTTCGTTGAAGTGTGTGCGTGCCTGTATAAATACGAGAGTTCGTAGTATACTTTGAAATTCCCTTGACTGTGTAAGAATATTTTTATCGTAAGAAGGTAACGTCCTGTTGACGTGTGGGCGTGATTTTCGTAATATCCGCTTTATATATATTTTATTATTGCTTTCAAAAATACAACACATTTTTATAATTTATGTCGAACGTATACCAACAATTTGATATTATAACTAATGTAGATTTCAGCAGGTTTGTTGAAATTGCTGGGAGCTCCCAGATGTAAATACTTCTAGAATTTATAGAATACAGTAAACAGTGTAAGTAGCATGTATAATTTTGTAATTATTTATGGTGAAGCGTATGACTATGCATTTATGTAGATTTATGTTTTTTACAAACCAAATATTTAGTGCAGTTAAATGAACTAAATCATGCTTTTGAGGATTAATAAATGTCAGGTATCACCTCCTCTCAAAAATATTTATTCAACGGGAATATCGACTGATAACAACAGAATATGCTGCTAATTCTTACAATTTTCTCAAAAGCCACATTATAGAACTGGCTTTTAGAGAGCAGACAAATCCAGATACTACGGATAAATGATATGAGTTAGAAGGATATAATACTCAGCCCGCGCAGCAATGATTAATAATTTCCAAGGAAATTTCGTCAGGACGACCCAGCTGTTATTAACGTTGCCAAGCACGACAATGGTGCATCAAATATGGTATTTATAAAAAGAAGAACATCGAACAAAACCTTATTTATATTCTCGACATGAAGAGGTTTTCGGAAAAACGGTTAAATGAATCTCATCAAAAACATAATTATATTCTGATTCTAAAGCGGGATAAGCTTTAACTCTTTGTTGCTATCATAAACAGGAAAGCTGATTAAAGTCGCAATGTTAAATAAATCAATTAGACAAACATGAAATGTAAATAGATAAGCGTTTTGCGGCTGATGATTGCTCGCCAGTCTGGGCAATGAATTATATAAGCCTACTGGTTGGACAATAATACTTTACTGAACTATTGAAAAAGTAAATTAATCGCGTATCTAATTAATAATATAAATATCAACAAGAACAATAATTAAAACGAGATAACCAAACGATGCCCAACTTAAAATAGATTTCGATCATGGCGTCCTTGACTGAGTGTTTTCATATTGATAGAAGCAAAAAACAAAATAACATTTTGACGATAATAAATCTATAACTGGTTGTGCTATGATACGTGATCGGTCTTCTATATGTAGTTATTAGTCAGTGCTCAATTTGAACAAAAACGTTATGGAAAAACACGTAACTATCGATTAGAGTTAATATTAATTTAGAACCTCCAAGGAAGAAATTATTGATATAAGTGAAATACAATTATTTTTGTATGACTGTGTAAAGTGTAATTTCCGACAAGTTCCTTAAGTCCAATTTTTCTGTCACGCTCGTATTAATTTACGTTAAAATGATATTCTGCAGCAGAAAATTATTTTTTCGCAAAGTAAAATATAAGACTTCATCAGTAAAAAAATTAGTGAAAAATACAATATGCTAGCAGTGCGCCCGCCGTTGCCCGGTCGGAAGATACGCTTGCATGAAATAGTATAAGTCGTGCATATTAAATATATATAATAATAAAGAAAATTTTCTATCGGATATGATAATGACGGTAATACATGTTAATAAGATTAAAATTAAAATAATAGAGATATGACAGAAATTTCACCAACTTGAATATAAACAAAACGTAGTAATATTTACTCTTATAGCTTAGCCAATAAGTGTATATATATATATATATATATATATATATATATATTAGCAGGGGTACCCGGCGTTGTCCGAGTGTTTGTTTCCGTTTAAAAAAAATGTTATGGTAGGTAAGTAGGAAGGATCACACCCGGAGTCATGAGTAACAGCAGGAAAATAAAGTGTGAAAAAAAACCCAAACATCTGCAACGTTAACAGTTCGGCCACCAAGAAAAGTCAATTCCAGTTGTTTAGGAAAAAAAACGACTACGGTAGGTCGGCGCGAACGTGAAAATATAATGTGAATTGTCCAGCACGCTAACCACTACGCCACAGAGCACTGCAGTTTAGTTTAGTGATTTTAAATAACTTCACATGAAAGAACTACGAAGCCAAACTGGTGTTCTCTTCTCAACTGTTCCTTGTGAACGATCCCTAAACGGTGTTAAGTGGTGGCAGGGGGAGGAGGAATTTATTAGAGAGAAAATATTTTACAACTTCTATTGATCTTAACCGATGTTGGCCGTGACTTCTCAGCATAAAAAGTATAGAAATCTAAGATTATCGAGGAATTTGAGAAATAATAAGCCTATAACACACCTCAGATATTGTTCTGCCGTTTGTGCATATTATATTTGCATGAAATATCTTGATTTTTAATCCTATTAATATCCGAATCAGACGGGAAAAATGAGTTCATTTTATATATATATATATATATATATATATATATATATATATATATATTTATATATATATATATATATACTTATTGGCTAAGTATGTGTGGGTATGTGTAAATATAATTATATATATATGTGTGTATATATATATATATAATTATATATATACATATATATACACACACACACACACACACACACACATATATATATATATATATATATATATATATATATATATATATATATATATATATATATATATAATTCTGAAGGACTGCGTGTCATCCCACGGTTTGATGCTATTTCGCCACCTGATTTTGCAGCAGTGGCCGCAATTGTGACTGTTTTTGCTTTCTTGTTTTGGGAGTAGTGCTTCATGTGGATTTGCCTACCCTTCCTAATGACTTTAACCGGGTGTTAGGGCTGCAGCGGAAACTGTTTAGGTTTTCTTTATACGGGGTGCAACCTGCTCCAGCCATCCCTTGTTTCTTCTGGGTTTCTTCCAATGTCTGTACGGGAGGGGGGTCAGCTTTGGCGAACATCTTTTGCTATTTCCTTGTGCTGGCTTAGGAGTAACCTGGGTTGTATACTTGGAGGAGGCGAAGTTTTTGTGGTACTCTCTGGTCAGATCTCCCTGTTTCTATCAAAGCGAGCAGTGCGGACGACGGCCCTCTACAACTACCGTCATATTTCAATTATGGTGAACTAGAACGTCTGGACTTGTAAAAATGTCTCTTTTGTAAGTTTCGATGACATTATATAGTCAGAGTTGTAGACAGCGTTGCGGGACCCCACTGGGTCCATCCGTTCTATTTCCCAAACTGGCAGAAGAAGGCAATCAAGAATTCAGCGCAGAATTCGGAGGGCGTGTTGTAAATGTGGATCCGGTTCCTCTGCTTCCTCTGGTTCCCAGGGAACAGTTTCACCCTGTCAGTCGTCAGGTGTTTTTTAGTAAAGCTCCTTTGGCGAAAGAAGGTTGCCAGTTTTCTAAGCTTCTGTAAGAGCTCCGGCGTCACTGTTTATCGATTCCGAGTAGGCAACTTGCTTGAGAAGCTGACGTTACGTACGACAGAACCCTATCGGCAATTGCCTTCCATGACCCCGGTACACGTTAAAGCATATTTCCGTCGAGTACTGTCTGTATTTGAGCCGTTAGATGAGGCTGTAATCCTGCGGAGTCAGTTTCGATTTTTAAGTCCTTTCCCATGCTGATTTTTCTGGTGGTGAGTTAGCCGTGTTCTTTGTGGAGTTGGGCTCGTTTTCTCCTCTTTTAGGGGAGTCACATTTTTGGGGAGCCTCTTACTTGTTCGGGTATACTGGGGCTGCTGTTACCTTATTTTGTGACTCTGCTTCATCAGTTTTGTGACTTATGTTTCATTAGTTTGGGATTTGGCTCCCTCTTTCAGGTAATCTACTCTCCTGGGGAGGATTTCGCCTGGTAAAGTCTTCATTTTCTGGGCGATTACAGATAGTTTGCCCTCTAAATTCGTTGTTTAGCTCTCTATTTGGGGTATTCATCTTCTTGGGGAGCATCTCGCTGGCAAATGTTTTTGGGCTGCTGCAGTTTGGTTTCGAGGTCCCTTGCCGCCGGCCTCCTCCGAGTTAAAGTTGTTGCCCTCTTTAGGTGAGCTATACTTCATTTGAGCCTCTTACATAGCAAAGTTTTGCGGGATGTTATCTTTAATTGATAAGGGTGGTACGCTACTCTCTTTTTTAATGTTACTCCTCCATTTTATGAGTCGTCCTTTTAGAGTGTCCTCTCTCTTGTGTGAGCTTCCATGCTAGAAGTCGTCGCTGATATCTCTTTCCGGTGCCTGCAGTCTCGATGGTTGGTCAAAGTGTAAGGGAAAGTCCAATGCTACTGTTTTGACCGACGTGGAGATGGCGTCCAAAGTCGCGAGAAAAAATGTCGCCAAAAGAAGTTGCGCAAAAGATGGCACGAGTGGGGAGATAGAACTGAGAGAGAGAGAGAGAGAGAGAGAGAAAGAGAGAGTCGAAAGGAACCGAGAAAATGTGTCCGACCCTCCCTCGCGGGAAGGTCGTAATTATCAGCTCAGATGCCCCCTCACAGAGGGAGAGCAGAGAAAGGTAGCTAAAGAATAGGTTGCGGAAAAAAACACTAACCCAAAAAAGAGAAAAAGCTGGTCAGTGTGTTTTGGCACGTCCACAGAGATATGCAAGGCCTGTTTACTGAAAAAATGCTACAAGCTATATAAATAAGTTATATTTATATATATCGCACTGTTACTATCGATACTATACGGCGGCATTTTATAAAAAAATGATTAAAACATGTTTAAACATACAAAAAAAAGTTAATTAGATTAATTATGAAATTGAATTCAATACAAAATAGAAACGTTATTTTAAATCAATATAAAATCTAATACTGATAAAGCTAATTATGAATTTAGGTAATAAACAAGTAAAGAAACATAAAACATAAAGAATGGTTGGTCTTCGGAGCATGATTACATTGTAGTAGTATCTGATCTGATGCTACAATTCACCTTTTCTGCCCTCGGCCGGTGGAGAAATCATTCATGTCTGATTCACTTTTTATTTTTGTTTCCATCCAGAGTGCCCCTTATTAGGGAACTGAATTTTCCCCACAAGATCATATGCTTACATATGCACATAACTTTTACTTTCAACAGAGAAATTATATTTAAAATTTTGGTTTTCTATTTTTCTATGTTCATTTTTTCCATTTATTTTATCAAAATGCGTAACGTAGTTTCATCAGTCACATGGTTAAGAATCCGCTGTAGTCTTCATTTTCTTATCAGTGCAGAATACATTAATACGGAAATGAAGTTCACATAAATACTAAAAGTCAAGCGTACCATAATATGAACACTTGTTAAAAACTAAGATAATAAAGTAAACATCTACGATATTAAATAAGGATGGATGTGAATTTGAGAGGGTATATTATAATTATTAGTTCACTCACTAGGGGTCGTCTTACAGGCCATCATCAGTGATCACTCACTGGCAGTAAGCTGTAGCATTCGCTGGAGACCGAGTGAGGACAAGTATCCCTAAATGTCCAATGTGCACAACCTCATGATCAACCGTGCAGATGATTGCACGCAACATCCGTTTGCCATTGATTTCTCGTTGGCATCGGTCATTGGTGTTTCCTTCGGTTTGGGTGACAAAATGCCTTCACAAGGTACCAGATTTTTACTGCATACTCCCAGTGGAGGAATTGTTAGTACTATCCTACTTCGGACTTTCCCTCCTCCATGATCCTTCACAATTAGTTGGTGTGCTGCCAGTTGATGTCATCTACGGGTTTGGGCACTTTACAGGGAACGTGGACTCTGTGTAAACGGGTCTTTAGTTAATGACTGCTTCCTGGGGTTTTCTTTCATTTTTTCTTGAATATCTCGTTTACTTATTTTTTAATCAAGCATGTACTTTACCTTTTGAAAACTTTTATTTCATTAATTAAAGTGATTGATACTTTTTTTCATGCTTGTTTTTATTTTCACTTGTTTTAATTTATTTTTATTATATGTCTTATTTTTAACACACATATTTTTTATATCGTTACATTTATTTTTTCATACGTATTCAAATAGTGTGTTTGGCCTTTTTGCTTTAAATAGTACCTTCAAACAAGTGTTTGTGCTTAAATAAACCAATGCCAACCTTTTACTTAATTGCTTTCTACGAAGCAACCATGGAATTAAAACCCGTTTTCGGAGGGTCCACATTCCTCGTGAAGTACCTTATTCACTGTGTTTGTTGTTATTGTTATAATAATAATAATAATAATAATAATAATAATAATAATAACAACAATAATAATAAAAATAATAATAATAATAATAACAACAATAATAATAAAAATAATAATAATAATAATAATAACAACAAGAACAATAATAATAATAATAATAATAATAGTAATAATAATAGTAATAATAATAATAGAAGTCATCCTGAATATAGATATGGAGGTTATCGGAAACGAATGAAAGAACTATGGGACCTCTCCAGTGATCACCAAGCGACAGAACAAACAATTGCGGACCAAGCAAGACTGATACTCAAGAAAGGTTGGCTCTCTAAACTAGAACTACCAGAAATTCAGTGAAAAATAAATGAGGAAACTGAACAAGAAATATACCCCAACGGATCTGCCCTTGAAAACCCTCACAAGTTGAAGTCTCAAAAGTAAAACACCAAAGGCCCAGGCCCTACGAATACCGAAGACTAAAAACATTGAAACCGAGAACAATTATAGAGAAGTAACAGAGAATGAAGCAAATGAAATAAATAGAATAACACAGTTCATGAACGAGGAAAAAAAACAAACCACCCAACGTTAAAGAACTAAGAGCAGAAGTAATTAAACAGAAACAGAGAAGGTTTGCAAGCTCCTCCCACACATCCCAACAAACACAATCACAGACTTAAACAACCTCATTTACGTAGGTGCGAAAATGGTATGAATCTCAAATCAGAATAACAACCGGGACCAAGCGGATTGACAAAACCTGGATGGGAAATAAGACTAGAAACCCAAATATAGAAACATAAAAAAGAAACCAAAATGATCAACAGGAGGAAAGCAAGGTAAAGAAAACGGAATATTGGAAATGTAACAGGCAGGGAAAGGCTAAACAAGAAACCTGAAGAATTGTACGAAAAATAAAAGCAAAAGAAACGGGATAGAGACGATATGGATCTGAACAATGCGAACAAAACAGAATATTTGGAACCAATGAACGCCAATTCTACTAATATGTGAACGGAGGAAAAACAAAAACAGAACAACCAAATCCGACAGAAACAAAACTCTACTGGAGTCACACATGGGAAGAGCGACGAGAACACACTAGAAATGCCGAATGGCTGGAAGACATGAAAGAAGAATGACAACAATTCGAAGAAGGAACAGTGAATGAAATAAGCAAGAAAAACCTAAAGAAAACTATAGGAAAACTATAGGAAAAATGGCAAACGGGAGAGCACCAGAGAACGACGGGATACATGCATGGATGACAAAAGGTAGAACCACACTGCTACAGAAGCGCACAGAGAAAGGTACCGCCCCCGGCAATATAGGCCAATCACGTGTCTACCCACAATGTGGAAAATACTGACAGCACAACTGAGGGACGACATTTACTACTCACTGAATAACCGGGATTCATCACCAATGAACGGAAAGGATGTCAGAAAGGGAAAAGAGGAACACATGCTCTGCTATATGTTGATCAAAAGATCCTAAAGGAAGTAACATTGCAGAGGAAAAATTTAGCCATTGCATGGATCGACTACGAAAAAGCGTACGACAGGATTCGCCAAGCATGGATAATAGAATGTCTAAAACTGTATAAAATACCAAACGGGATCACCAATGTAATAGACAATGCAATGAAAACATCAGGACTAGAAGTGGCAGCTGATGGACAACACATAAAAATATTAACATACAAAGAGGCATATTCCAAGGAGACTCATTATCACCATTACTGTTCAACATATCCATGATGCCCTTGAATAGTACTCTAAGAAAGTGCCAAGCCGAATACAAGTGATTGAATACAGAGGAAAAAATAAACCACCTGATGTACATGGACGATCTGAAACTTTTTGAAAGGACAGAAAAGGATCTACAGGCACTAATTAACACTACCAGGATCTTCAGCCAAGATATACAAATGGAATTTGGAATGAAAAATTGCGAACTACTAGTTATAAAAAAGGGAAAACTGGACACAACAGAAGGCATGAAACTCCCCAACCAAACAGAAATGAGGGCATTAGGGAAACAAGGGGAATTCTGGAAGCGGACACACTCAGAGCAACAGAAATGAAAGAGAAAATTGAAAAAAAAATACCTCAGGAGAACAAGAAAACTCCTGGAAACGTAATTAACTAGCAGAAACCTAATAAAATGTATAAATGCATGAGCGGTGTCACTAGTGAGATACTCTGGACCGTTTATAGGATGGGCAAAAGAAGAACTGAGAACTGAGATAGCTGGACCAGAAAACCAGGAAACTCAAGACCATGCATAATGGTCTACACCCAAAAGACGATATTGACAGACTCTACGTGAAAAGGAAAGACGGCGGGAGAGGACTGATCTGTATAGAAGACTGTGTGAAGAACACACAAAAAAAGAACTTGAAAAATGCATAATGCAAAAGACTGAAATGATAAGTGTGGCAGCGAGAGATACGGAGAAAACCAACGAAACAGAAAACAGAGAGACAAATGACAAAAGAAGAAAATAGAAATTGGAAGAGCAACCACTCAACCTCAACGGAAGAGTCATAAAAATGATAAAAGATGGGAATGACGAAAACACCTGGACATTGATGAGAAAAGGAAATATAAATCGCGAAACTGAATCTCTAATAACTGTAGCACAAGAAACTCGATAAGAACCAACCATATCAAAGGAAGGGTCGATAAAACAAAAGAAAACAGCAAACGCAGACTCTGTGGACAAAGATACGAAACGATAAACCATATAGAAAGTGAATGCAGCAAACTGTCTCAAAAGGAATACAAAAACAGGCATGACCAAGTGGGGAGGGCGGTGCACTGGGAATTGTGCAAACAGTTGCATTTAGAGCGTACGGATAAATG
Source organism: Euprymna scolopes (assembly GCF_053919585.1). Lineage (NCBI taxonomy): Eukaryota > Metazoa > Mollusca > Cephalopoda > Sepiida > Sepiolidae > Euprymna > Euprymna scolopes. The sequence continues at coordinate 38,708,903 of NC_136498.1, read as the reverse complement.
GTACAAGCATGAACCTGCAACAGCACTCGAAAATGAGAACCACAAAATCCGATGGGACATGGACATACAGACGGACAAACCCATCAAAGCAGGATGACCAGATACCGTAATAATTAGCAAGAAAGATTAATCCTGTCAAATCGCAGAGTTTTCTGTCACAGCGGTCACAGGGTGAGTATGAAAGAAATGAAGCAAATATATAGAACTAGCCAGAGAGTTAAAAGGGATTTGGATGATGAAGAAAATCAAAATAGTACCGATAATAGTAGGAGCACTAGGAACAATTCCCAAAAACCTGGAAAAAAGAATGGCAGAAATTGGAATCCGAGGAATAGCTGCAAAAATACAACGCCTAACGATAAGGAAAACGGCTGAAATATTAAGGCCACCCCTTGAATGCGGAGAATAACACAAGACGATATAACGAATAAGCGTTACAGGGAATGAAGAACTACATGCTCTACACCCAACCATGCATCCCTCCGTAGTTTCACCACCGTTTCCCGAAATAGAAAAGTGATTGATAACAAAGAGCCGAGAATGGCCAAGGAGGATGGAAAGACCGAGGAGGGAGCACTGGCCAGACATCCGCTGGCCAAGTGCAAAGATAACTGGGATCTTGGGGAGGCTTAGTGCCACTACAATTCCAGTATACACCAATGGCCACTGTCAGCGAGAAATCAATGGTCAGCGGCTATTGCAATGAGGAAAATTTATTTGCAAATGCAATCGAAGAAGGAGAAGCGAACTGGATGTCTGGGGAGACATTGTCCCTCATCTTCCATAGAACACCACGGGTCTCCAATCAGATTGTTTGCTGACTTTTGTGAATGTTTCATGTGAGTCAATAAGAATAATGATGATAATAATAATTATAATAATAAGAAGAATAAGAATAATAAGATTAATAATAATAATAAGATTAATAATAATAATAATAATAAGATTAATAATAAGATTAATGATAATAATAATGATAATAATAAGATTAAAAATAATAATAATAATAATAATAATAATAATAATAATAAAAATAATAATAAAAATAATAATAATAATAATGATGAGGAGGGTGTTGTGTACGCACCGTGCTATATTTTAGATAGGATTTTCAAGTTAAATTATATTTTTTGGTATCTTTTTTCGTTAAATTGTTAGGTAGAAACGCAGCTTAATTAGAAAACCCCTTCTGTTAAGAATGACTTTCTTAATAACCTTATTATCTCACACGGTGCGTACAACATTTATTTATAAGATAAAACATAAGATCATGTGTTAACTTAAATTTAATTTACTCTTTATACTTAGTTCATGTCAAAACCTTTATTAAAACTGATTATTTAATGAATTTTAAAGATGGATTTGTGGGCGTATGTCGCAATAGCGAATAGAGAATTTTCTATTGTATTTCTTATTCTTCTCGTATAAATTATTTACAGATAAAATATTATGAAGCAAACAAACAACTTTTATGTATTAATTATATTCCAAAGAAATAAATTACGCCAGGTGCTAAAATATTGTATTTATCGGTCGTTTTTGGTTTAAAAAAAAAGAAGAACCACAAAAAGCACTTTTATAAAAAAAATCTAACTTAAAAATATTTGGAAATACTTAATGAAAAACTTTATGTATGATTAAAATAACGGACTGAAAAATATTTTCATATAAAAATCGTTTGATTTGCAATTTAAAGAATTATATACAAGGAAATATTCGACTTCCTTCGATAGAAATAAAAGTTCGAAAACACGTTCCCTTACCGTTATATTATGTTGGATTAAAATTGTCCAACTCTACAATTATGATAATTTTTATAATAATTTTAATGGATAGCTGCTTTTCTCTTTAGGAGAATAAAAACAGATAATTACAACACCACAATATAAGGCAAAGAAAAATAATTTTCTGGCCACGTGGTTGAACACCGGAAACTTTGGGCAACTTCTAACCTTTACCTACGCTTCATCTTGTAATGACGTCACGATGTTAAGTTTACTGTCTTACTCTCTCGGCAGCCGTGGTTTTGGGTACAACACAGATTCTCGTAAACCTTGAGCGAAGACCGATGCGTATATACTACACTTTGAGTTATAATTTTTCATTCACTCCGAAATTTTACAAACAAAACGGAAATAAACAAAAAAATTAGGCATATTTACTACGTATTTAAAAAGAAAATACAACTTTCTATCAATGTGTCGAAGGAAGTGCATTCATTAGCAAAAAATCTAACTAATTTGTATATTCTTTTAAACATTCATTTAACTAATCTCCTATTAGGGTTTTCAGTTTTCTGATGCGATGATCATTTTTATTAAACTATTATGCGTAATTATATTAATGCAGATAGTCCGCATGAATTATAATTATACTTGCGTAATATTTGCGTAAAATCGTCCAAGTACACACACACACCTCTTTCTAAATATATGCATGCATACGTATATATTTTAGATTAAAAAGTTTGATTACAATACTCATCCTAGAGTTTTGGTCTACGTACATGACACCTCATATATAAGGTTTGTGACTACATGCGCATCTTTATATTTGGGATTTAGTTGGTTGGTTGATTTTTTTTGCGGCACATCACCCCTTTCGGGTTATTTAATGCCGAATCCAGTGATTTTGAATAAAATATTTAAATAGTATATTTTTTTTCAAGTCGGTGTGTATTTAACCCATAGTTGGGACCTTAACAGGAACTCCCACTCCGAGTCAGAGTGGACCCTGGAGCAATGTCGATTAACGGGTGGATCCACACTCCCCAAAGCCCGCAAGGTGGGGCTATACCGTCGGATATAGTTTAAGGTCATATCGCGCCGCATTGGTATTTACACCTTGAAAATCCGTACAAAAGCGTGAAAATTAAAAAAAAAATTACATTTTCCAGGTAAAGGTCGAACGCCGGCATTACTAATATGCATGTAGTAGCTATCGGTTCATGTTTTAATTTTTAGCCTTGCAGCAAGCAAGTCTTCATAGTCGATTCAATGCCGGAAGAGGAAAAAGATGAATCGTGAGCAAAAGATTTTAGTTTCAATGCTCGCTGGTGACACAAGAGACATTTTCTTAAAACCTTTTTTAAAATTATTGCTATGTACCGGTTCCAATATAATCTACAATGTTAATCTATACTGTATGCTTAAATGTATGTATGTATGTATGTATGTATGTACGTATGTATGTATGTATGTATGTATGTGTGCTTGTATGACTGTTTAAGACTTTCAACAGACACGAGGGATTTTCACGAGATTGAGCAATTTTCAAGAAAAAAGAGTAATAGACACATAACTCTCCCTCGACACTAGCGCACGAGCACATGTATTTTGTGATTTGAATGTTCACCAAAAAACTGGCTTGGATTATCTACTCACACAGATCCAGCGGGCAGCTCAACACATAGTTTCACTATATCTCACTCCCTATCACAAATAGTTACGTTTCCAACTCGTTTCCCTGACCAGTCGAGAACGCTGCCCATGCAGTGATAATGGTAGAAGTCGCCATAAATTCTACACCAAAAACTGAGTAGGCAGTGCTCAAAACAACGAGATATTATAAAAAGGCTGACTGGGAAGCTCTCAGAGATCTAATAAGAGATGCCAATGGGGAAATATTTTGTTCTCTTCCTTCTGAACAGTGCGCACATAAGACCACTGAATCGTTAAAAACAGAAATTGAAGCACATGTTCCCATGCGGAAATTTTATAGCAATCCCCACTCTTCCCAATGATTTACTTCGACTTGCGCAATTGTCATTGCTCAAAGGCAGCATGAATACCGCATATTTAACCGACATAAGACCAGTTCAGACAAACCGAATATATAGAAGCTAGAAGTAACGTCAAGAAAGAAATAGCGACGGCTATAGAGAATTTACTGAACCCACTAAAAAAACGCATCGAAGCACAAAAATTAGGAAATTGTGACTTCTGGAAAATCTACAGCAGTGTAGTAAATAATGGGCAATTATACATTCCCCCACGAATCAACAATCACGAGGTTGTTTGCTCAGCAACCGACAAGGCTAATATGCTTGCCAGCCGGTTTGCCTCGACCTCAACACTGAACCCTTCCAACCACCCCATCCTGATTTTCCTTTGCGGACAGACGGCACGCTAAACGATCTAAAATCACCCCTGCTCAGGTACACGCTATCATACAAAAAACTTGACACTTCAAACCATGTGGACCTGATCTCATCCCAGCTGTGCTATTAAACATTGCTCAGCCGAAGTAGCTCCAGTTCTTTCCAAACTTTACAACAAACGCCTTAATGGATCATGCTTTCCGGGCTGTTGGAAAACTGATTCTTTGGTACCAGTATTCAAGAATTCTGGCGAAAGAACTGCCCCATTAAATTATCGCCCCATTAGCCTCCTCCCACTTTTTGCCAAAATATTTGAAACCATAATTAACCATGCTCTAGTCCGGCACCTTACAGATGCTAAACTTCTGACTGACAAACAATATGGATTTAGACAAGCCCGTTCAACAGCAGACATCATCACTGTAATCTCTGAACGTATATACCATTCACTGGACAAAGCGGGTCATGCCAGATCCGTAGCTCTAGATAGTTCAAAGGCTTTTGACAGGCTATGGCATGAGGGTTTCCTCAGGAAAATTAAATCATACGGTATAAATGGTAGAATACTAAAGTTAATTAAATCCTTCTTAGATAAGAGAAAAATCCTGGTTGCCATCGTCGGTCGTACATCTAAACAGTGTGATATAAATGCGGGAGTGCATCAGGGGTCTATCCTTAGCTTCTATTGTTCCTGATATTTATTAATGACCTCCCCGACAAAACTGCCTCTGAGATGGGTATATATGCTGATGACACCACGCTCGATAACAGGCATGACAGGAAAACACATGAACACATAACTAAAGAAAACAACTAGACGATGGCCTCCCATTCGTAGTGGAATGGGAACATAAATGGATGGCCACATTCAATGTGGCCAAGACTAAACTGATTAGCTTCAATAATTACAAAAAACTTCTCTGTCACCAATAGCAATGCCCAGTGACTCCTTGTCAGGAAGTGCATCTTTCAAACTACTTGGCCTAACGTTCACAGGAAACATGAGTTGGAACAATTATATTGAAAATATATATGTAAACAAAAAAGTCCGCCAACTTGTAACAAATTACCACGTGACTAGGAAAAATATATATAAGTAAACTAAAAAACAATCCCTACATTTATTTCTACAATATGCCTGAGGATGATAGAAGTACTTTTGTCGAAAGCGCTCGTTATAATGGATCCAACATATACAATTTCGAGAAAAAACACAAAAAGGACTATTCGGAGATTGGAGAAGATAAAAAGGAAAATTGTAAAACAGAATAATTCGGTGATATTCAATAATATTGTATATATATATATATATATATATATATATATATATATATATATATATATATATATATATATATATATATATATATATATATATATATATATGTATATATATATATTTATATGTAAATATATAATTATATATATATATATTATCAGTTGAGAACGGCTTTGTTCGGGCGCGATGTACTGTTCATAACCGTATGTGCATATGCATATATAGATATTAAAATGTTTGACTTATGTCCAGGTAACCTAAATCTAAAATTTTATATGGTTAGACAAGCATTGAGTTGCTAATTTAGTAGAAATTGCAGAGGTGATTTTTTTAACATTGACTCAAATTTTAACCCTCTTGTATGAAGAAAGCAAATTAAAATGTTTGATCCATGTCCAAGCAACATACATCTAAAATTTCGAGCGCTTAGACCAAAATTCTAGCAGATTTTTTGGTAGAGGATTTAAAGAACCAATCATTGAACTTTGACACCTTGACACCCAAATTTCTGGCTGAACCACGAATAAAAAGATTTTCCCCCATCCCAATACTCCCTATGTCAACTATTGTGTCTCTAGACTGATATTTGACAGATATAGTTGGTAAGATATTTACACAGAAAGACACACACATACACCTTTTTACTGTTTTATATAGATCGATGTCCATTCATATTAAAAAGCCTTTTTTATATTAATTAGCAGGATGTGTAAATTGAGGTTTCAAAGTTGATGTCTAATTGTTTTGAATAAAAGCAAACTAACGATTGGTGCTAATTGCTGCGATAACATGCAGATACTGTTTTAATTTAAAAAAAACACATGAAATGCGTAAATCAGTATGAATTAATAGCATTCCGCAAAATAATCAATTAAAATATATAGAGGAGGTCGACGGCAGGAAGAGAAAATATGGAAGTTTTAGAGGTTAGAGATTCTTTATATGAACTCGTTAGAGTGGTCGAAATCAGTGGCATTACCTCTAGCTTTATCCGTTTGTTGTTCAAGTTATATTTTTATTAAATACTTCCACCAATATTATTGAAGCAAATTTAAGTTTAATGTTGTATTTCTTTAACGTGTAAAACCAAATAATGTCGAGTTATTTTTCACTTCACTTCTTGGGGTATAATTATTTAAAGCACTCCACATATTAAAAATGGCTTTCGGAATAGACACCACTAATCTCCCTATCTAAAGAGCGGAGTCCGGAATATACAACCTTTCATCCACATTTAAGTAACGGCTTTCATAGTAAACAGCCCCTTTTGTTTTGGGTTAGTGTGGAAAAATAATTTCTCCAAATATAACTGTGATAATCGTTGACAGCCTACCGACCAGCAGATGCAAAAAATAATTGAGGTGAGGTGATTCTGGGATAACAGTTTACAAGTATTCTGGCGAATGATATGTCCCATGAAATTATTGTACAATTAGGCTCTCCTCCTTCGCCAAAATATTTGAGTCTATAATTAATCAAGCTCTAGTCTCTCATCTTACTCTTGCTTAACTGCTGACCGACCAAAAATATTGATTTAGGAAACACGTTCTACATAAATTCTTCGATAAATTCTGAACTCATAAACAGAGGAGGATGGATCAGTAGTCCTAGATAATTCTGAACAAAGCAGGGGAGGATAGATCAGTAGTCTTAGATAAATCTAAACGTTTTAACAGTGTATGACGCTATAATCTGCTCAGGAAAATCAGATCATACAGTATCTCTGGACATATACAGAAGATAATTAAATGCTTATAAAAACTAAAAAAATCCAGGTTGTCCTCGACAATCATACATATAAAAATATGATATAAATGCGAGTTTATCCCATAAAAAGTATATACAAACAAGTACACTACATGAAGGAAGTTAAACTATCAGAGTAAGTATGTATCAAGCACATATTTTTTATCACTTTCTGTATAGTTAAATTTGTTCGTCAATATATAAGTGGAAATATGAAGGAATAGGTGAAAAATAGAACAAAAGATCACTTTTGAGAAAATTATTTTAAAATGAAATGAACTTGGAAGGAATAAATAGATTTTCTTCTCCGTAATTTATTGGGAGTTTGGAAGTGTTTTAAATACCCTAACAAACAGAATAGTTTTCGAACTGTGAAAAATTCGAAAATCTTACAAGGTCGTAAAAAGACGTACAATGAGTTGGGAATTGAAATTTGGAATTATTCAAGTTAAAATACTGCCCCTAAAAAAAGCAATTACACAAGCAAGGAGGAAATAACTTTATGAAATATGTATAGAACGTATCCCATTATTTACATGTAATACTACTCAGAAAAGTTTAACTGAATATCTCCAAGATTACGATGATAGAACAGAGATAGTGCGTACTTTTATTTATTATCTTGTCGCATTATAAATGCGTGAAATGCATACAATATCAGAAATCAACAATAACATATATGAGGAAAATCCAAATGAATTTTAATCTTTACAGCAATATAATAATCTCAGTAAGAAGGCATTTAAATAATATTATACAAAAAGTTATTGTGTCTTTCTCATCTTTTTTTCTTCACAACCAACTCAAACGGCTAGACAAAATATAATTCTTTTTCCAATGAGATGGTGTTACATGCCACAGGTCCCACATATTAGCGAAACGAGTTCATGAAATTATTACGGAAGGGAAAACAATAAGCAAACGCTCATGTCCCCCACATTCCCCGCATATTCATCATTTTTATCCTTGGAAGACTTAACGATAAAAAGGTTTATGATAATAATCCTCATAATCTAGACAAACTATAGGAGAACATTACTAACAATATCAGAAGAATCACCAGAAAAGATCAACAGGTAGTATCTGCAAACTCAGTTAACCGTACCCAGAAATGCATAGATGTACACGGGCAGCACGTCTATAATTGTTTCTATCACTACAGGAAATGTAAGCAATGCTACAAGTAATTTAAACAATAAAAGAATGTTCCTCCTCCATACTTTACCTGAGTTTATTTTAAGTGGGACAGCTGTACTATGATGTGGTTCCCCAATACAAAATTCCCATGCATCAAGTATTTTAATGGAATGTGTTCTGATAAATCCATTGCGATTGTTCCCTCTATAACGACGACAAACGCGCTTACGAAAAAAATCACACCTATTTTACTCTGGATATCTCTAAACTTCATAAAACCTTCTTTTATAATATCCTCTTCCCTCGAACAATTATACCTTGGAATAGTGGTCCGGCTACCTGCTTCTCTAGCTGTACTACCATGCACAGGCTTTAATTTAAGTTAACTAACATCTTGTTCATACGTCGAAACATCGTTAATTATTAGTTGTCAATGACGTCCAAGAAGCGTTGTGCTTAATTTTGCTAACTTTGATTACAGAAAAAAAAGTATCCTTATGGTCAATTGTAATATTTGTACGCACGTAATTTATATACAAATCTAATATATAGTTATATTAGGAAAATATATCATCTATGCCAAGGTAATATATGCATAGGTATCATATATTATATTTCAGTTAATTTACAGAAAGATTGATCGGTACCACTGTTAAATAATAGGGGGCTCATTTTAAAGAGATGACGCTGAGGTCATATATAACGTGTAAATTTATAATAGAGGTAATAATTCTGATGATGAAGGAGTGAATATATTTATACAGTCTTGGGACTAATATATATATATATATATATATATATACTGCCTGGAAATGTATACAAATTATTAACACAGACGCAGGGAGATGCATAATTCTCAAAGGGTTACACAATGTTCATTATAGATAATTATAATAACAATTACATTTTCTGTTGTAACTGAATGACGACACGATACAAAACGTACAGAACATGGTAATGACTTCTTTATTTTTCCGATCGATCGGAAGAATGAGGTCAGGAATTCACTCGTATCTACATGGTTAATCTTCTCTTCCTTCGCCTCTAAGGGGGGCCTCCTCTGATCATGTCAATTCCTTGCTGATCAACTCTCCGACTGACTGGCTGACTGATTCTCAACTCTCTCCCTCTCTTACTGACTCCATGACTGACGTGCTGACTGAAATTCGAACCCATAATATAGACAAATGCCCTTTGTCTATGATGTAAGAAGTGTGTTTTTCACACGGGACTAATTTCACCTGGATATGCATGTTTCTCCAAAACATATTTCTGCAAAAAAATAATCTTCTCTTAAACTATTTTTACCCAACCTTTTTTTTTAACAATATATTCTTATTTTAAAGAGTTCATTCTTTTACTGGCATATTCTATATTCAGATTCCTAAAAGAATTAACAATAACCTTAATTTCGCATATTCGATTTCCAAACATTGCCCACAGGGTTCGATTCTAGGCTTATCCTAATCTCATTTACACTCATTTGATATTCTTCTTATTTACATGAACAGGGGACAGCGTTTCCTTGTAACACAACTCTCATAGCTGAAAGAAAAGATCGAATTCCCATTAATTGTAGTAATAAGATATTAAGTTTGGAATGTTCATTACTTCTTACTAGAGAAATTATGCAAACATTTTCTTGTCATATTTAATACTTTTACATCGTGAAATGTCGTGCAAAACTTATGGAATACGCTTTTATTTTATATAGATAAATTGGTAATACTTCATGATGTGCAACCCGATTGCGGCCGTTACCAGTGTGCAATTTCCTTCTTTACTTCTCAAGACATTCATTTCATTATACACTAAACATGTAAAACATACTTTATCTAAAGAACTAGCAGTCCGTCACGTGTTTCTCGTTCGTAAACTACATTTTGATATTTATTTTAATTCATATAGAAACTGAGTTATCAGCATGCGAGTGTAATGTTTTTATTTCTTAAAAGTTCATTCTCGTAACTATAAAAAAATGGGCTGAGATCGAAACCAAATCTTAAAGAAAGTGAGTCAAATACGATACCGTTGACTACTGATTCAGAATCTGTGTTCAAAGATGCTTATTTTTAGCATAAAAACTGGCATGTTTTACTACCGCGCATATGGGAAACTGTTGGCAAACATAAAAATCCGACGGATCCCAAGTACAAATTTATTGATTGTGACACATTTGTTATATAACAGGGGGGGTGAATATCGGGGATCATGTATCATGGAATTAACGACGGTGATGAGAGAGACGAAGAGAGATAGGTTTATAACTATTACAATTGTGTGGATTCTTATATCATATATTAGCGAGGAGAGAGGGGATCAGTTATTTTAATACAGGAGGGGAGCAACCATTACTTATGATGTAGGAGGGGAACATCTTACTTGAAAGGGTTTATACACAAAGTTCATATTAAGATGATTCATACATTACCTTCAATTGTTGAATGACGACACGAAGACAACAGTTAAAAATAGATGATGTGCTTTATTTCATTTGACCAGTCGAAATGATGATGACGTCAGGAATTCAAATTCGTTCCTACATGTTTAAATCTTCCCTCTTCGTTTCAACTCTTTCATACTGCCTTTGCTGACTGCTCCAACCTTTATTCCCGACCGCCGATGGTCGAATCTGGAATCTCGACCCCTCTAATATATTGAGAAAGTCCATTTTGCTATCACGCCAGATGTATGATTAAAAACCTGACCACTCAACTGACTAAGCATACGTTTCCAAAACACTATTGCAAACAAAGAATTCTCACTAACATATTTTTCACTCTAGCCTATTTTTTCAATTTATTTTTAATTTGTATTGTTTATTTTGTTCTAGCTGGCCTTTTTAATTGAGTTTCCATAAAAAGATTAACAATTGAATTCTGTTTACAATAAATAAAATATCTAACTATTTTCAAAACAATTGCTTCATTTAAACATTCCAATTTCTGAATATATTTCTTAACCTTGCTCACAAGGTTCGAGTCTTGGCTTATCCTAAACAACTTTTTTCACTTATCTAATGGTTTTTCTTATTTACAGGAAAATGGGGTAGCATTTTCTGGTAACACCTTGTCAGTAATTTTTATAAGGGAAAATAATTAACAATGTTCCACGCGTCTGAATACCCAATATATAAAATGTCATGTCTGTATATTAAACATTCGTTGAGTATGTAGGTTGACTATTGTCCTTACACATAAACAATGATAGTTTTATAGGTATATAGGGAAAACAGTTGTTTCAAGTTTTACATTCTATATTGCTTTATTTATTAGAATATTTTAAAGAAATTGTTTGTGACATAAACAAAGTTCATATTGAGTAACAACTAGCATTGTTTGTTTCCAGCAAACATAGAAAAACTAAAGTTACCTAATCATTCAGACTTGTTTTACTTATAGAGAAATATGATTGACAGGCGTAGTTCTCGATTTTAATAAGACGAATACAATGTTTAGGATGGGCGACAAATTGACAGCCCGATGCGTTAGGCAACAACGAGTGGAGCGGGAGGTCATTGCAATTTTCAAGCTGAGAGTTCAACATAAAATCGGGCGTAGTACAAACACTCTAAAGTAAATCGAATCGGCTTATCAATATTTCAATTAGTTTTAATTACTTTCGCATTCCGAAAGTAGAAACACGTTGATTCACGTTTGTATTTTCTTATTCAAAAGCATCTTTCAGATGCCGATTCTAAGTTTCAGAGGAATAGATCCTTAAGAATACCCAAGTAATATTTTATAGTTATTTTTAGATGTTTGTATGAAAAAAAGCATGAGAAAATATTAAAGCAACACGCGGTATTACCTTTTGTGTAATCTTTCTGAAACATGATAGGAGTTTTCCTACGCCACGTCATTAAGTATACAAGACATCGGTTTTTCTCTCTTTTATATCTCTCTCTTCCTATATATATATATATATATATATATATATATATATATATATATATATATATATACACTTTTAAACCTCATACTAAACGCATTGGTTCTTCGATGTAGGGGCTATTATCAGGGACATTAGCTATAGATGTACTATGGAGGGAGTTGGGCAGCAATATGCCGGTTTACGTTACAATTTAACTTCTGCATTGCGATATAAATGGTGAATCATGGACCCAAAAGGAAATTCGAAAATTTAGCGGTTCAGGTGGAAATACTACTTAAGTAGGAAATTCCCTTACATCTAGGTATCTCTACTGTGTATGGGTTGAGATATAGCTGATTGTCGGGTTTTTCAGGGGTATTTACGTCGAGAGGGGGCAAGTGCTTGCAGTTCGTGGGAGCATTTTCTATTTACCATTTATATATATATATATATATATATATTTATATATATATATATATATAAATATATAAATATATATATATATATATATATATATATATATGCTACATTGCCAAAAGTGTGTTTATTCATAAAGTCTGAGGGGTTCTGGTTTTTGAAAATTTTCAACAGATATAATTCTTGAAATTGTCGAACTGGACATTGAAACAATTGTAACATAAAATGAAATAGACTTTTTGTTGACATCAACGCCTTGTCTTGAAGTCTTGATTTTGCACACACAATATATTCAAGCTCAATTATGAAATGTGATAATTTTGTAGCTAAATCCTTAAGTCAACCTTTTTTGGCCTAAAACCAATTGGTATATGAAAATCTACGGAATTACACGAACTCAGTGTATTACATATAAGTCTCTCTCTCTCTCTCTCTCTCTATATATATATATATATATGTGGGGGGGTGTGGGTGTTATATTGCTCGATTTCTTATGTGATTTTCCTGATGATTGTGAACTAGCTATCCCTAGGCTACTTCCCATAATTATTCTCAAACGTCCAAGCTCTATACTATAAAACAGTAATTTATTTTTTGTTGAGAAATCAGTAAAGCAATTATAACTTGCCGAAAATAATAATTATGGGCCTTTAAAGGGTAGCATTACATCTATATAATTATTTATTTAATTTTTTTCGTCCCCGTCTGGAGAAATACCTCTCTCTGTTTTCTTCTAGTAAAATAATTCGATCTTCCAAGTTACACACAGTTTTACAATTGATCGGGATTTCATCCGTGATGAAAAAATGTGCTTACAACTCGTTTAGTACATCAATTCTATGTCTGTTTCCTTCTTTTAAAGCACATATCTCTCGGGGTGTTTTTTTTTGTTTGTTTTTTAGTTATCCAAGTATTTGGTAAAACGCAAAGCTTTTTCAGGGTAATGAATTTATTATTAATTGATGAGGATTGTAGTTGATTATACGGTTCATATTTCAGAGAAAAATCTCTTCTACAGGTAAAACTATTTTATATTATGCTTATATTGTGCTTATATTGTGCTTTCACCCACCCATCTTGCTGTGCAGTCGGATGAATTGAATTACTGGCTTATATATTAATAACGACTAAACACTTAGCATAAAAGTTTTAGTTTATTAACATAAAAATCAAGATGCTTTCCGCCTTAACTTTGTAGAACTTTGAAGGCCAACATGAAAGACATGGCTTTTCGCTATTCCACTTTAGTAATCCACTTGGCTGATCTGTTTGGCCAGTTGAAATGTAAATCCCATTAATTTATTTAATGCTAATGAGGATATAATTTGTCTACTAACCGGACATGCTGACGGTTTCTAGAACATGCGGATTATTATAAACTAGCGGGGGTACCCGGCGTTGCCCGAGTGTTTGTTTCCGGGACGGGGAGGAGTTTTAAAAAATGTTATGGTAGGTAAGTAGGAAGGATCAAACCCGGAGTCATGAGTAAAAGTAGGAAAATAACGTGTGAAAAAAAAAACATCTGCAACGTTAACAGTTCGGCCCCCAAGAAAAATCCATTCCAGTTGTTTAGGAAAAAAAAAAACGACTACGATAAAATATAATGTGAATTGTCGGCGCGAACGTGAAAATATAATGTGAATTGTCCAGAACGCTAACTACTACGCCACAGAGCACTGCAGCTTAGTTTAGTGATTTTAAATAACTTCACATGAAAGAACTACGAAGCCAAACCGGTGTTCTCTTCTCAACTGTTCCTTGTGAACGATCCCCAAACGGTGTTAAGTGGTGGCAGGGGGAGGAGGAATTTATTAGAGAGAAAATATTTTACCACTTCCATTGATCTTAACTTATTTTGGCCGTGAATTCTCAGCAGAAAAAGTATAGAAATCTAAGATTATCGAGGAATTTGAGAAATTATAAGCCTATAACACACCTCAAATATTGTTCTGCCGTTCGTGCATATTATATTTGCATGCAATATCTTGATATTATTTCTATTTAGGTCAAAATCCGACGGGAAAAAATGAGTTCATTTTATTTATATAGAGAAGAGATAACCTCAACAAATTTGTCAGTATGTTTCTGCCCAAATTTTTATAACTCTTCTAAGAATGAAGTCCAGATAAAAAGAGTTTATCATACCGGCGGCTAATGTGTCAAAAGTGCAACAAAATAAAACTCGCCAGACATGCAGCGACTAATCATGTCCAAGCTATGTTTGTTAAAAATGTACATTTATGCAGAAAAGTTGGTTAATTTTTGACACGCGGATGTCTATCTTTTGTAAGTTCAGATAATAATGAAGGAAACTTCATTTACATATGCACTGTTTGATGTATATTTGCTACGTATATCTTTTCTGAACCTGAACTATACATGCGAATAGCTGATTCCTGTTCTGAAATTAAAATTATGGGGCATTAGTCATGAGAATCAGTTATTTCATGGAAACAAACTTAAAAAGAAAAAATAGAACATTCCATTAAAGAATTAATCGAAGTAAACTTATTATAAGATTGTTTTATATATATATATATATATATATATATATATATATATATATATATATATATATATATATATGCATATGTGGTTTTGGGTGTATTAGAAAAAATTATCTCCGAACTGAAAGGGTTTCTTATGCCCAGACGTGGAAATTTAAGTCGGTCGAGGAAACATTACTATGATTACTATATATATATATATATATATATATATATATATATATATATATGAGAATAATAGAAATAGTAAATGAATTCACGAAATATAGAGTGGTTCATTTTTTCAACAAGCGAATATAAACAATTACTAGGTGGATAGAATGGACTTTTATGCCGAGATATTCCGAAGCCTAATGTTTCTCATCAAAAACGTAGAGAAAATGCTCTGTGTGAATTCATTTACTATTCCTATTGTTCTCCTATACACGCTCCAATTCATACTTTTCGAGCATTATATTGCCCTGATAAGTCTCCTCTTATAGAATAGAGCTCATCTTTTCTCCTAACGTACTAAGCTTTATATATATATGTATATATATATATATATATATATATATATATAAGTATATATATGTACATATATATACACACATATATATGTGCATATATATATATATATAGATATATATATATAGATATTATGTAAATTCCTATTATAAAAGGAAAACCGTAGTATCTCCGAGTAGTACGTTTTTTTTTTAAATAATTTTATAAAGATACTATATATATATATATATATATATATATATATATATATATATACATATACATATATATATATATATATATATATATATATATTAGAAACAAGAATTAATAGAACATGGTCAAAAACTTTTAGAAGACCTCAAATCGTATTTACTTTTCAAAATGAGACACAAATTAAGTTGATTGTCTTTAATTTGCGGAGTTTCGAAAAAATTATTTACTTACATTGTTCTTTTTATAATCTTAGCTTTTACCAAAGTATACCGCGTGATTATCAGATACAAAAAGCAATTGTTAATATGACCAACATGAAGTGGCCAATAGTAAATTATATTGATCGTTCTGTGTATCAGACAATATAGTAATTTCAAAAAAATAATAAACACGGTCATCTACGAATAATGCATCGTAAGTCTCTGTAAATTAAATTTGGAGATGGATACGAGGCCAAAAGAAATGGTTATTCCCCTTATAAATGCCTCTTTCTACCGCTTGAAGAGTTCCGATTTCCCGCAATAAATATATTTTTTCTTTATCGTAAAAATATTAAATGAAAGAATGCATATTCATGCTGTCCATACATTTTCATGCAGAAAATAGAAAAACAAGCATATCAAAATAAATATGTACTTATGTATTCGTAGAGTTGTGTATCTGCAAGCTTTTCCTGCAGAATGTGCATTTTAATGTAAATATAATACACAGTTTCCGGTGATGTGTTTCATTTAATTAGGTTATTTTCGTGAAAATGAAGAAATATTTTTTCTCATAGGACCGTATTCAAATCCTTACTTTGACTCTGATAAATGTGTGATCCTGTTCAAACATATCCATCAAGCTCGTTCATGTATAGAATATACCGATGGAGATGCTTTTGTTCACATACACCATTGGTCATGTTATCCAACCCTTGAGAAAACACTGGATTGAGATTTTTTTTACTAAATTTTCAGCTTAATAGGACATATTGGTGAACAGCCTTCTTAATTCATCTGCGTTTATACATATATTAAATAAAGCAGGCTGATTTACAATACGGTTTCGATTAAGGTAGTCAGTACGAGGTAATTTGAGAATTCCAGGTGCTATATTTTTCCTCTTCTTACCCTGTCAATGTGTCCCATCATCCTGAATTCTTTTTTCCAGTGCTAAATCAGCAAAAGTGGAGTAGGTGAATGTTAAACACTTGCCTCACAATTCCACGCGTAACCACATTTACAGAGGATTTCTTTTAAACTTTCAGGTCTGACGTAAACGTTTCATGCGTGTGTTGGCTGTAAGTAGAAACTGAGATTAATACTCAGATGATTTAAGTAAGGATAGATGTAGAATTTCGAAGCAACCCCAAAGGCAGTTCGGTTCAACTTCGTTTCGTGCTTATATCATGTTTAACTATAAATCATGGCATAACTTGCAAATAGCTCATAACAAACATCCTTCATTACAATATATAAAGACCGGAGATGTTCTAAAAATACAGTAATTTTTATTTAGTTAAGTTACAGTATTTTAACCATTGGGGATAATTATGTCAGTATAGGCGTTGATATGTTTTACATTATAAACTACTGTACGTAAATAAAACCAGCTAAACTATATGTAAACTGCAAAGGCAGAGTAGAAACATGACATTGCATCATCAACAACTAAAAAAAAATTCGTCAGAAATGAATTCGATATGTAATTTTCTATATAATTTCAGCAATATGTGATACATAAGGCAAACAGTCTGATTGTAATGATGACCAACCCAATGAACTAAGCAAATGCAGTTACAGAAATTATATATTAATAATACGTCCCTTAAAATAAACAATCACAAGATGTAAATCAAGTAAATATGTCAAAATATTGTTTAAAACTTTATGTAAACAATCTGAAACAATATCTAAATCCTTTTTTATCAATAAGCCTCAATAGGAAAAGTAAGAAAAATATAATTCTCTAAACCGTTGGTGACTAAACCTGAACGTAGATTCCATGAACAAAGCTGATATTTTAGAACTGCACGCCCGTGAAAACCTTCTCCGTTTTCCTGTTTCCCAACTGCCTACAATATGATTGCCTTCAAGTTCAACATGATCAATTTTATGATAAGCTATCCCCTTGAGTAATCACATTTACCAAATTTCCACTACTAACTATTTCTACGACATGTTGTTTGACCAATGTACAATTATTAACCGTTATCCTTGAGTGGGGTCCGGGTCTTGATAGGTGGTGAATTCTTTGTAAAAAAACAGTATCACTTTATGTTACTAATATATGTAAAATAATTTTCGATTATAAACCATATTGTGTTTAACTAGTTGAACCTGTGTACATTCCATACATACTTTATCATATGAATTATATTGATGATAGCATTTAATGGATGTTCGGAATAACTGGAAACGTCGTGATATAATAGTATCTCTTTTGTTATAGCTGAAAAATATTTATCTAAGTTAGCAATGCGTAGCGCAGTCATAAAATACGATTAAACATGATATTTTAATTGATGTAAATTTCGTATATATTATATATAATCAATTTTCAATCGATTCTTATATATCATGATGTTGTGAATAAAAATAATTTGGGGGAATCAGATATATATATATGTATATATATATATATATATATATATATATATATATATATATATATATATTGTATTTTCTTTAGCTATAATCTAAACCGAAATGAAAACCTATGGATAATTCTTGGTAAAATTATTAATAACGACAATAGATTCCGGAGTTCTGATATAAGTAAAACCGAAACCAAAATCTCTGAAATATTCTTGCTAAATTATTTATTACAAAAAATGGAAGGCTAAATGAACCGAAAATAACACACCTGCTATCGTATTAATATAAATAGAGAGTGGCTACTAAGTCACTTTCCAGTTTTAAAATGAAACACATTTTCTTAATGGTTCTATTAAATGAATTCTTTTTTTCGAACGATTTCAATTCTCGAAATTTGTTTAAACAGAACTACGAAAGATAATGTCTCTTAAGCCGTGTCTATTGCGGTTTGCAAAGCCAAGTTCATTCTTAACTCTACTCTCTGGTAGTCTTTTACATAGAAGGTTGTAGGGAAAGTGTTTCTTTTCGTACGTTTGTCGTAGGTTATTAAAAGATTCGAGGCTTCTTTAAAAACACTTTGTCTTTAAAAGATCTTCAAAGCCAATTGTCTGGTTCTGTCAAATCCGGTGAACGTCGAAACAATGAAAAATCGGCATGCCGAGAGATTTCTTGGTCTTAAAACATCAACTTCCGACCACTCAGTTGTATCAATTAACATAAAAATGTAATGTAGTAAGTCCTCAGACGTACCTCCCATCGTACAGTATATCGATACACTATGGCTGACTGGGATAGTTTTCGTACATTTATATCGGATCTTCCTCTGCGTTCCATGTTTAAAAAGGATGTGTCGTCTATAGTATCAGAGCTGACAGAATGGTTAATTGTAGGTATTGACCATTTCATACCCTCGAAAAGTTTCAGCGAAAACCTAACAGCCAGCCATGGTTTTCTCAAGAATGTGTTTCTGCTATTGCGCACAGAAATCACTTTTTTCCACTGCTTCCAACGTAATAGATGTATAGAAACTAAAGCCGCTTTCACGACTGCCAGCAACCATTTTAAGAAAGTAATAAATAACCCAAGAGAGTTGTATGCTCAGTCCGTCAAGTCCAAAGTAGCTGAGCAGCGGCTTGGTTCCCACCAGTTTTGCCAAATGCAAGCAGAATCCTAAACAGAACCGTGTGCTCTATCCCAACTATCATCAATGGACCTGAATTAATCTCGTCAGCATCCGACAAAGCCAACCTCTTTGCCAATAACTTTGTAGCCAATTCTACCCTTTGCGACCAAGGCCGCCAACCCCCAATATCTCCTCCTGTATAAGAAAACACACTATGTGATGTACAAATATCTGCATGTGATGTTGCGAAGCTAATCAAAAACCTTTATTCCTGTAAAGCAACCGGCCCTGACGGTATTCCAATTATAGTACTCAAAAACTGCAACCAGAACGAGCACCCATACTTACAAAACTGTTTAAACGTTGTCGTAAGGAAAATTGCTTCCCATCACCCTGGAAAATCTCATCAGTATGCCCGGTAGTTTAGAATTCAGGTGATCGTTCACCCCTTCTCAGTACAGGCCAATAAGTCTCCTGTGCGTAAGTTGCTGGAATCTGTGTTAAATAGAGAAGCAATCAACCATCTCAGTAAAAATAACCTTCTTAGTGACACACAATATGGGTTCCGCCCTGCTAGATCTACAACAGATGTGCTTACAGTTATATCTCATAGGATTAGCGAATCTCTCGACAGAGGCAACCTTTATAGGGCAATTGCTCTTGACATATCAAACGCCTTTGATAGGGTATGGAATAAAGGTTTACGTCACAAGATCCCCATCTATTTTATAGCTGGAAATGTCTTCTCAATTATTAAATCACTTCTCTCTGATAGGTTCATAAGCGTAGTAGTTGATGGGCAAAAATCAGAAGCTCACAGTATAAATGCTGGATTCTCTAAGGGGTCCATCCTGTGCCCAAGACTTTTTTCTTGATCTACATTAATAATCTTCCAAATCACATCCTTACATCATTCGTAAACATTTTTGCTGACGACACTACCATCTATGGTAGCACATCTAAGACAGTAAACGACCATGTTCTCTCCGATTCTCTCTCCTCTGATCTTGATCACGTTGTACAATGGGGAAAGGAGTGGCTGGTTATTTTTAGTCATCTAAAACCAAGCTTCTATCTTTACATCATCAACGTTCTGATCCTCATCTGGCATCAATTAAAATGAATGGCTCTCGTCTTAGGGAGGCCTCAAGTTTTGACAGGCTCCTGGGATTGACCTTTACTCCTGATTCTGAATGGAATACGTACATCAAATATGTTGCCAAGGCCGCTGGAAAAATGATGGGATCCTTCTATCGATCCAGTAGATATCTCACTGCTGATGCAATCCCCTAACTATATAAGAGCCAGATACGTCCAAGGATCGAATACTGTTGCCACATATGGGCAGGAGCTGTTAGAAAAGACTTGCCCTGCCTTGATAGTGTTCAAAATAGACTTCATGGTCTGGTTGGAGATTTCCTTATCTCTTCCCTACAACCTCTATCTCACAGAAGAGATGTTGCGAGTTTGTCTCTGCTTTATCGTTATTTTCATGGAATAAGTTCGACTAAGCTTAAATCTATGGTCCCCCTTCGCCAAACTTTCACTAGCCTAGCTGAAAACATTATCAATAATTTTCCCCACTCTTTATCTGTGCCTAAACCTTAAGATAGATTCCATGATCAAATTTCTTTCTTAGATCTGCACGCCTGTGGAATTGTCCTTCGTTTTCCTGCTTTCCAGCTGTCTATAATACGGGTGTCTTCAAGTCCAACGTGAACAAGTTTCTGATGAGCCGTTCCACTTAAGTTAACAAATTTACCGATCTTCCATTACTATCGATTACTATATTGTCCTTTTGACTACTCTACACTCTTTAACCCTTATCTTTGAGTGGTCTATCGTCCTTGGTAAGTGGTGTCGCCTATGTAAAAAAAAAGTTTCCTACTGCATTGTAGCTCTAGCTGTATGTGCTGTTGCTGAAACTTGTTGCTACTAATTCCCTGCTATGTTTGCTAACTGATGTTGAACAATAACCACTAGCATGCCACTATATATCTCATCAATTACAGTGACAGTTTCAGTCGCGTCCGCAAAGAAGAACCGAATAACATTTTCCGAAGTTACTTTACACAATCTTGTTATTTTAATAGGGTTCCTTCGACTCGCATCAATTAACGTGGATTGCCCTTGCCCCAGAATTATTTCTTCTGCTTATTGACATAGCCATTCAAATTGAAATGAGCCTTATCTCACGTCATCTATTTCTGAATAAACTAATTGTTATTTCTTGAAGTTTTATTCAACCTGACAGCATAAATCTAAATGTATGGTAGTTGTAAAGATTGCACTAATTGAGACTTGTCGGGATACATGCGCAAGTTTCTTTAAATACGCCGCAGAGAACTCCGTGAGATGTCAGGTTCTTGGGCAAGCCTTTGTGGTTGTGTTCTCTTTAATGCTACGCCTCAGGTCAGTATTTTCGTGTGCGCATACTGAACGGCCATGTCCACGTCCTGCAATCTTATACAGACCCCATCTCTAAAAAAGCGCATTACAAACTTCATTGCTGAAATGACTCATACAGATCTTTGCGTTGTAACAATTGCGCCTATTTTAAATATATGACACACTTATCTTCAGTTTGTATCAAGTTCTAAACGTATTAATACAACAGGCTTCAAAAGATATTATTTTATATTTCTGAAACGACAAAATAGAAATATATTAAAAAGAAAAAATATATTCTATTTTTAAAATGTAAAGCGGCTTATGGGCCACTCTGTTCTAAAACTTTCACAAGAAACACTCGTCTAGCAGAGAAAACTATCACTAATTTCGCCCACTCATTATCTATACCTAAAACTAAACGTAGATTCTATGGAAAAGCGGCTTTCTTAGAACTGCACGCCTATTGAATTGTCTTCCGTTTTCCTGCTTTCCAGCTGACTACCATATAGTTGTCTTCAAGTGCAACGTAAACAAGTTGTTGATGAGCCATTCCATATAAGTTTACAAATTTACCGAATTTCCATTACTAACGATTGCTATATTGTCCAATTTGTACTGTACCCTCTTTAACACTTATTTACGGATGGCCACTTGGCCTTCATAAGTGGTAATGCCGATGTAAAGAATATATGAAAATATACATAATTTACACATATGCATATATATATATATATATATATATATATATATATATGTATATATATATATATATATATATGTCCGTGTGTGTATATATGTGTATATATATGTATATAATGTATAACACACACAAACACACACATATATATATATACATATGTATATACTTTCCAAATATATATATATATATATATATATATATATATAAATGTTTAGAGGTACAGAATTGAAATAAAGTTTTAAATATAATGGGCGGAAGTGCCTCAAGGGCTCTTTCAATTATCATCTCATCAGGAGAAAATCGATAGCGTAAAAATAATGTGTCGAAAGTAAAGAGTACTGATGGGGAACTAAAAAAAAAAGTTTATTAACATTAAAAAAAAAACGATTGAAATAATGGCACAACGAGGAAAAAATCGGGAGAAAAGATTCACAGTTCCCCAAAGAGAAACAATGCGTTAGATGTTTCTTTCTGTCGGCACAAATAAGTTGTCCGCACCGCTACATAGACAGCGTCCAAAATATTTAAAGGGTTTCTGGAGTCCGCTCTATGTAGCACCTCGAACAATTCAATTTTATATCTATCGGCTCAGCACAGGTTGCCAACCAAATGCTGGCCAATAGCAGAGTCCGATGCTGCAGAAGGAGGGATACTACCAGCCCCCATCTTCCCTGGTCTGACCTTCGATGGGGAATGCTGGTTGATACGAGTCAAAAGATGCAAGGACGTTCACCCAACATAATCAGCATCGCAGTGGCATTTGAATTGATATACAATATTGGTATTTTGGATGTAAGTCAAACTATCCATGCGAAAAGAAGGAAATGCAGGTCTCGTAGTATATAACACACGCAAGGACACAGAATGAAAGCAGTCATAAATACTTCTCTCGAATCTGTGTTGAAAGTATGTTACTCTTTTCACAATCCACGGTAATTTTAAATAAACCGCCGATTATATTAAATATATATATATATATATATATATATATATATATATATATATATATATATATATATATATATATATATATATATATATTACAGGAACCTCAGCTCCGCTTTGCCCGTTTGCCCGGGTCCCATGTACTGTTCCTTACATGTCCTACGTGTGAATACACTTTATGTAAGATTCCATGTCTTTAGAGAATCATTTTTCTGAGTAATTTCATAGAGATCGCAAAAGTCAAATTTTTAGCTGTGAACCAAAATTTTACCACTTAAAATGTATTATTTCCGTCTCAAATAAATATATAAAATTATATCCATGTCCAAGTTACCTATATTTTAAATTAAAATTCTGTAGACCCAAAATTGGAAGAGGAATTTGGTATAATCTGCAGAGGTGAACTCTTTCAACTTTTGGTAGCCAAATGTTCGCCCCACATCTTATTAAAATGCTTGCCGCATGTCTTATTACTCATTATGTATGCATCTCTATGTTTCGACACACAATTGTCAGGATAGTATGCTAGCCACCTCAAATGCCAAACCTTTTGCACTTAATGTAAAATTTCATATATTCATATATATAAACTTTGGATTAATGTGCAAATAACCAACATTTAAAATGGCAAATGTTTAAATCTAAAATAGGCTTAGGAGTTTGGTAGAGTTTTTAAGAGTCTAATCATTAAACTTTGACAGCCAAATTCTTGCCCGAAAACTGATTAAACATCTTCCCAAATCTGCATAGTCCTAAGGTGTAATCTCGAGTCTCGAGACCGACAATTGACAGGGTTATTTTCTACAAAAATGTACACACATACACAGACATACACACACACATTTTCACTTTTATAGATTCATAGAATATCTACTTATATGATCTGGTCGCATAAGTAATGCTTAGACTTTTAAATATTTACTTCACGTAGTTGTAATACGTAAGTATTATGTGTAGTTGTAGTTGTAATAATAAAACAAATGCGTCACCATGAATACTACATTATAAATAGTAATTATAAAGATTGCTACATACAGGTGGTTTCTTTCTTGATTGCTTGCAGTTTTTCACGTCTTAGACTACCTTTTTATATCACAAATCAACCAATTCGACAATAGAGAAAGTGTCATTGCATTATCTGTACTGGTGTAGTTACTACAAATATGTTTCCCTTAGATAAGATGAAAAGAGGGTACTAGATTTTAAAATCCGGCACTATCAACCATGTTAAACCCCCTATTTTCTTGCCGGAATATTGTACCTTTGTGTTTGTTAACGAGTATTTAAATGGAATGTGTGCGAACCCACACTAGAATGTTGTGCACGGTTTGAGGGAAATATCCAATCACGACGATATATTCTTGAACACCTCGGATTCACTGTAAATGTGCCTTGATATTTAGAATATTTCTCCTGTAATAGTTTGCTTGAACAGCTAATTTTAGAATGCTCACAATGTTTCCTGCTTATATGAGTGTACTAACATGATGAAATGTTAAAATGATGTTAGCATGAATCTCTTTGTTCAGGTCAATTCATTGAATGGATGCATATATGGTATCAATTAGTAGCGCTTACGTACAAGAGGCAATATTACTTGTATACGGTTAAGATGAATCATAAAATGATCCGTAGGATTCAATGTATATATATATATATATATATATATATATATATATATATATATATATATATATATATATATAGAGAGAGAGAGAGAGAGAGAGAGAGAGAGAGAGATTTATATATATATATATATATATATATATATATTTATATTTATATAATTATATATATGTGCATATATATATGCACACACACACACACACACACACATATATATATATATATATATATATATATATATATATATATATATATATATATATATATATATATATTTATTTATAAAGAAGTGAACCATCGCATAAATTCAATCAACTAAAAACTGGAAAACGGGGTGAGGAAAAGAAAAAAAATATATATATAATGGAGCAAGTTATATGTACAATTAAATAAAATAAATAAGTCGATTTAAAACGATCGTTAAAATACACCCAAAGCGCTTTTCGTTCAGACGAACATTTTCAAGGGTCATAAGTCTGAAAATTATTATTATTATTATTTTTATTTTTTTTTAGAATATTTGGTAGTGGTATGGAATAAGAGCGGAGAGGAGGTTAAGAGAGAGAAAAAAAAGCCCTGACTACCCAAATAATTCTAAGTGAAGCCGGAGGTTTCTCTGCTTGCACAAAGTAGGGGGGTTAGCAATGATGGCAAGTGCTTCGAGGACAGACAGGTACAACTTTGTGCGTCCTCGATACAAAACAGAAAAACACTCCGGAGAGAAAACAAGACCACCCTCCTTTTTATCGACCAAGTGTTTGCCGATGGACGATTCTATCAGTTGAGATTTTCTGGTAGTAGGTTGATGATCTCGGATGAAACGGGGAACATGTTGGGCGATTCTGACCTGAAGACGCTGGGTCGTCTTGCCTATATAGACGGCACCACACCGACATTGAAATTTATAAATATTGTTACTTGATTGAGAGATAGGCAAAAAATCCTTACGAAATGAGGGAGAGGCGGTGTTTGTGGAAAAGGCAATACGGAGCGATAGAGCACCAAAATTAGAAGACACCAGAGAGAAAATCTTATCGCAAATAAGTTGGCCTTCAAGTCCAATCCAGGGTAACTTAAGGTATACCGGAAATCTACATGGACCGTATTTTAGTAGCTCAGAAAAGGATTGAATTTTTTTATTAATAACTAAGTTAACTAACGGAGTTGGATATCTATTATTAATAAAAACCCTTTTAATGTTTTCAATTTCCACATCAATAAAAGGTGGGGACCAAATAGCAAGTGCCCGATGGGTTAAGTTTCTAATAAGATTTAGTTTCCTGGTTGTGGAGTCAAAAGAATCCCAACTAAGATAAAGACCATCTCTTATTCCATACCACTACCAAATATTCTAAAAAAAAAAAAAAAATAATAATTTTCAGACTTATGACCCTTGAAAATGTTAGTCTGAACGAAAAGCGCTTTGGGTGTATTTTAACGATCGTTTTTAATCGACTTATTTATTTTATTGAATTGTACATATAACTTGCCCCATTATATATTTTTTTCTTTTCCGCACCCCGTTTTCCATTTTTTAGTGTATTGAATTTACGCGATGGTTCACTTCTTTATAATTATTCTAAAAGTTTGCCAATCGAATAAAGATATATATATATATATATATATATAATTTTATAGCAGTATAAACGATTGCATTAATTCTTACCATATAAATAAACTAATTGTGAATATATTTATACATGCGCTCGAATATATACATATGCCTATATATATATATATATATATATATATATATATATATATATATATATGTGTGTGTGTGTGTGTGTTTGTGTGTGTGTATTCTGGCGCATGTATAAATGCACAATTATCTCATTTATATGGTAAAATGAATGTAATCGTTTATATATCTATAACAGATGTATATGCGTGTATATACATATATATATATATATATATATAAAAGATGCATATGCGTGTATATATATATGTCCGTGTATATGCGTATATATATATATATATATACATATATATATATATATATATCCGTGTAGATGCGTATATAGAGAAGGGGAAAGGGAGAGAAGAGAGACAGAGAGAAAAGAACAGAGTGAGAAGAAAATCAACTGCATGTAGAGACAACCTATGAGAAAGAAAGTGTTTCATCATTCGATTCTATTTGTCATTGTTTAAACAGGAACATTAACAATAGTCACACCAACTTTGCGGGTTTTCACTTCATACTTTTGCTTAATTTGTGATGAGTTAATTAAATACGAACAAAGTTAATTGCATTAAACACTCGGAGGCAGACAAAGTCATCGCTTGTTGAATCGTAATTAAGCTCAGACATCAAGTCAAAATGTCTATAAATGCATACTCGAATACATTTCACACTAGAAACGGTATCAGATGCTCAATAACTTTTGTTATTTATGAGAAAAATACATTATTAAAGCATGTTTCGTATCCGTCTTTATACGAACATTTATTTTCCTAAGAAATAGAGTTATATTATGAGATTTCATAATACATTAAAGTATAGTTTTATATAACTGATAAAATAGTCCGAAGTAAACATACCCATATTAGAAAAATATGAGGATATATAAATTATGAAGGCGAACTCCAAATGGCGTGATATTACCCAATATGGGTAAATTACTAATACATGACGAAAAGTTAAACAGTAATCGACATTGTCGAAGATGATTATAGGATGCTCATACAGTATCAGTTTAATATCAAATATTAATAATATTGCTTTAGTTCAAATATTCGATGAACACATTGGTGTTTTGTCGTACATAGTACAAAGAGTTTGCAACTCATTTTATATAATTTTCTATATAGCATATAAAAGCATATAAACATAAGTGTTTTCTGTTCGAAGAAGAATTATATAATTAATAATAGTGGTAGAGAAAATACATTTCAAAACGTATGCATCAGAAAGTCAGTGATTAGAAGGCTATATTTAATCGCATGTACCCTTGCTTGCTAACCTAATCTTACTTCCAGCTCAATGATTACGATATTGTCCATTTTTAAATAATTTATAACGGCATACTCTGTTACATTGTTAAAAACACATGTTATATTCTCTTATAATCAAGTCTTTCAATTGCTACTTAACAAATATGTCGATATTTACTGTTAGCATTTGTAGCCTATTATTATATATACCGAGATTAAAAAAAAACATACAGACTTTTTTGTGTGTTTTCCTTGTTTTCTTTGCTTAACATCACATATACATCAGGACTCCTTCATGCTTTTTATACGTATCCATATTTAACAATCATTGCTTGGAGCAAACTACATGTGTTATGTGTTTTTGTGTGCATGCGTATATGTGTGTGCCTGTATATATATATATAGATATGTATATATATATATATAAATATAATATATAAATATATATATATATATATATATATATATATATATATATATAAAGTTGTCTCGATTGGTTTTCACAGGATCTGCAGTTTCTACATTTTCTGTTCATACAGCTCGCTCCCAGCTGTCTGTCCACCCTTGTCTACGTTTGTCTGCTCTAGTGGTCAATCCTGAACTCTCTGAATCCCTCCAAAACTAAGTACATCACGTGTTCTCTTACCAATCTAATCCACCTAGTTATGTGTTTATTCCAAACCAAAAGAATGCTTACATCTATTTCCTATTTTTGCATTCTTTTTGCGATTCATGCGTCAATAATTTATCCCCAGTTAAAATGTTTATTCTTCTAATCATAATAACTGATCCAGCGACCATCCGTCGCTCAAATCAATTAATAAGAATACAATAACAATAATAAAAATATTTTGACCATTGCTCCCGCTTGCCACAGTTAACAGATACTACGCTATGATTACAGCCTTAAAGGTTCATAACATTACACATGGGCCAACTGCATTCATATTAGTGAGTACATTTCGATACAACTGTCTAACGGCCCACTGCATAATTTGACGCACCTGGTACATCTAGGCAATGAACCATTAATTTATACTTCTACAACTTTTTCTTTTTGCTCAACACCCACCTTCAAACACCCAGGCAACGCCGGGCAACGCTGGGCAACACAGCTAGTATAACGTTATATTAAGTAAGTAAAAAAGAGAATTTAAATAGACAAATATATTATCTAATATTAGTATTTGTAATTTCTAGAAAGCCAAAGTGACTTTCGTCGGGGCGAAGGAACCACGGACATGATCTTTTCTGCTCGGTACTCGCAGGAGAAATGTACTGAACACCGAGGTCCGCATTATCAGGGTCTTATTGATTTGACTAAGGCTTTTGATACGGTGAACAGATTTGGCCTATGTGTAATTATGGGGAAGTTGGGATGCCCACCTCAATTTCCACGATTACTCAGAGAGCCCCACAATAATATGAAGGATCACCTGAACTTCAACGGATGCCTGTCGGAACCCATCTCTGTGTACAATAGTGTGAAGCAGGGGGATATCCTAGCACCTACACTTTTTTTTTCAAAGTAGATACATCTTTTAATATCAAGGTGAGAACAATATAAAAACTTAGTTCATAGCTATATAGAAAAAAACGTAAATGACTTCTAAAATGTATGCACATCGGCACTAAAGCTTAGTTCACACTTAGTTATGCTCATGGTTATTTGACGTCATGTGGTTAAAATGTGTAACCAACAGATGTAGGGTTTTAGTATTATGATAAAATATAACCAAAGCTGTATAAAGGCTTCACTAACGGCATTATTTACCGAACGATAATTATAGCTCCCAAATCTATTTTTGTACATAGTGGCAACCATACTAAATTCTGTATTTTTCTTCCTGAATTCCAAGACAAATTCACGCATCTAAGTGCCGTGTATGACATCGGTTATATATTAAATTGGCAGTCGCAGCTAATATCAATATCTAAAATAAAGACATGAAACATCCCATCCATGAATAAACATTATAAAACTTCATTTGCAATCCCGTCTGATACATTTGGATAGAATAGTACAAGTAAACATTTTGGAACAATACGTGTGTGTGTGTGTGTGTATATATACATATATGTATATATATATATGTATATGTATACTTATATATATATATATATATATATATATATATATATATATACGGTGAGAGTGAGAGAAGAAATGTAAACGAGGAAGAAAGAGTGGAATGGGGGCGATATATTTTGAGATAATTATAAACATTTGGTATTCATACATATACTAGTATTGCATATGTAAAAAACCATCAATCATAATTATTGTTAGTCATTACATCTAAACAGACTACATCTCAACCTTTGGCAAGCCATCATGTTTCATATCAACAACGTGATTGGAAGTTATTACGTAACTACGAATGTCTTTTCCGTCGGGATTACATATTTGGCATGCAGACACCGTATTCAACAAGAGCAAATTGGAATGCGTTTAAAAATATGAGTCTAGCGCCGAACATATCCGTCATGATGCTGTAACACGCACGTCTCTTGGTCTTCGCTTGCATTTTGATCATACACCATATTTAAATGTGAGATTGTTAGGTATCAGAAAACACCGAAAAGAATAATAGAAGATTATTAT
This sequence comes from Euprymna scolopes, assembly GCF_053919585.1. Taxonomy (NCBI): domain Eukaryota; kingdom Metazoa; phylum Mollusca; class Cephalopoda; order Sepiida; family Sepiolidae; genus Euprymna; species Euprymna scolopes. Next base: position 38,678,237 of record NC_136498.1, on the reverse strand, counting down.
AGAATAAAAATTGAAAATGTATTGTAAATTCAGAAATTGTATTTCGCAAATTATATTTTACGGATATTGAAATTTTGGTTGTTACTCTTATTGGGGTTTAAGTCAAGGACGCTTTTTTAGTAATGGTTGAAGTTAAAAAAAACAAATTAGTAAGTAATTCGAAAATATATGAACTTGTTATCTGGCAAAAGCATGAATTGTTATTAACATGTTTTCGAGCGTGATGAGTGACGTCGCAGAAATTAAGTTTAAGTCATATAGAGTTAAGGTATTGGGAGTTGAGATACAAGGATCGAAAGAGGGGTTTGCTTTGAAGCGGCATCAAGTAAAAGCGTCATCATGTAGTAACTGTGCATTTGTGCTTCTGAAAAATGTATTACACCCGTGAATAATAAATATATTATTTTTGCTCTTTTAACCTGATCTTCATGGTTGTCTTTTAAACCTAGATAGGTAATTTTATCTTATCATCCACAACACAAAGAAAATGACACTCCCTTATGGGTTCCCATTATAAACACCCACTCTTAAGTAGAAAATACAATGAAACAAATATCCTTCATCTCACATATATGCGCATATTTTCCTATACGTTACATTGATCTACTCTTCTATATTAGTAACATCTACCCTCTCTTCTGTGTTCCCCGTACGCAACACAAAGGCAAAGATTTTCCAAGTTGAAAAGGAATCATTTTCCGTAAACTGTATAAATTGAAATAATGTATACATTTTTTCATTTTTATATTTTCAGAATTTTAACTGAAGCAGTGTTTAATATTTCTAGCTTGGTTGTGCAAGCATACAGTTTCAAATGTTTAAAAATATTTTAATCAGTTACATTTAGACACACGCAAAACAGATTTAAGTTGAATATGATTTCATTTGTCACAAGTGAAAATTAATAGAACTTAAACAGTATAGTTTTATTTTATTAGTAAAGCCTGCGTATTGTGTTTTTTACATCTTTCATAACATCTATGTTATGTTGGTAATTATTTTCCAAGATACATTAATACAAATTTGATTTGTGTGGTGTGTTTTTGTGCAGCTGTTTTCTCTTCCCTCTATTGCATCAACTCTCGATTCTCTGCAGCGATCTAGTCAGCCATAACATTAATGTATACCATTGCTCATTTGAGAGATGTTTACATCCTACGTTAACATAGATTTCTTTTTATTAAATTTACTTCTTGAGATATTTGACTAAACTAGTTAACATAACCCTTTGCAAGGATTTATGACTCTGTCGACTGCATAATCTAACTAAGTTTTAAGCCCACTGACTAACTTTATCTTAACACTCAGTCCCTGAGTACAAGATTATTTAAGACAATGTCAGCATATTTGGGTCTACAAAGTTTTCAGTTATTTTGACGACTTCAATTGATACAAATACGGTTGCTATTTTACCAACCGGGTCAGATATATCTTTACCCTCATAATAATTCTGATATCGATATTACATAAAAATTAGTGTATTTCCCTATTTCGTGTCACAATACAATATCATATTATTATTTAATTCGAGCACTTTCAAACCGCTCGCAGTTTATCTAATTTCTACTTTTATCTCTTATTTGATATGTAGAACCATTCTCAAAAACGCGTTATATTCTCGCTATTAATAAATATGAAATTTAGCCACTTGTCCGAATTCTCTCAGAAAAATGTCGCGCCGTCTATAGGAAAGTTATTTATATTCTTTATCTCTCTAAGTGATAACTGTGAGCACTACTAATATTTTGTTGGTATAACCTTCTACCACAGCGAAAATGCACATTATAAGGCTATTGTCATAACAAATATTTTCATTAAAATATATTTTATTACACGTGTCGTACTTTTTTGCTTGTCATCTATTAAAACATTTAAATAACGCAAAACCTTAATATTACCGTTTACAATATTTTTTACGAATCTAATTAACAAAATGCGGATAAATAAAAACGCAAGACACGGTAAAAAAAACTTCTCAAAAAACATTGATTATAAGTCGCCTAGAATAATCATTGCTAAGAATGAGCGTGGTGTTTCGTTTCAGTTTCTTATTGAAAAGTAAAAATAAAAAAATACAATGTCTTCATAATTAATTACTCTTTTCTAATTGGAAGGATGCATTATAAACAATCAATAAGTTTAGAACAAAAATAAGAATAATACTTTTTCTAAACACTTTATACAATGTATTTTTCACGCGTTATTATTGCTAAAATATTTAGTCTTGCAACCAGGAGATATTTTTCAAAGTTTAAAACTCAAAAATGTAGATATTTTGCATTTAAGGCTAGGGTAAAAAATCAAATTTACAAATATTTGTTGAAATCAAAGTGTTCATTACAAATTAAAATCTAAAAAAAAAAAAAAAACCCGGACTATTTTCCATTTTAAAGTCAGCGTAAATCACTATCACTTATGATAATGCAAAACCAAACCGTAATAAAAAACACATACTCGATAAAAATATGAGAATGCGAGAGAAATTAAATTATGCTAGCAGTCAATAAAATAAGAAAAAACAAATACTTGATACGCTGACTGGTGTAATATTATTGTTTTATAAACTTCAACTATCTGCTGGTTTGTTATTAAGTCAGTAAATTGCGAATTCCTTGAATGATCTTTCATTTTTCTGTATTTGATCGTCTTTTGTTAAAAAGTCTTAATCCTGGCAAACAAAATACATATTTATAACATAGCCGTCGCACAATAACCGTGTCACAAAATATAAACCTTTTGGAATCACACGTTTTCTGGTACCGTCGTAGGAATACAGCAAAATAATGAATGACTTAAAATACGAGTCCGCATGTTTTTGGTAGGGGCACCCTATTTTTTTGGTTCAATTTTAAAAATCTTGTAACATTTCTGTATTTCAGCATAAACTCCTAACATTCTATCCTGAAAGTTGTGTTTTGTTTCCGAATTATCAGCGTAGAAAACATATTTACATACACCTAATTAAAATATTCTAATAATGTAACAGTAGCAGGAGATATGTGATTAGTGGATTAGTCCATTATTACTTCATCAATTATTTCCCTCAATAAATAGATCATATAATTTGCAATGCACATAGGCCGGGTGCGTGGTATTCCCTTCATCATGAATTATAAAACTAACTGAATTCAAAATTACCGTTAATTGCCAAATTTAAAATTAAAACAATTGAGTTCTCAATTTAAAGTTCGTCACGTTGAAAAAAATCTTTGGTACGTCGATGCATAACAAAATACAACAATCCCATTTGCATGTTTAATAATAAAAGTTAAATTCAAATCTCATTATTTACTAACTTATTCACGTATTTTCTAGTTGAATCGAACGGTTAAAAGTAAATCACACATATTCAATGCGCATGTTATACACCTGTTATATATCTGTTCGTTCAATGATAAAAAAACACATACCGATCTGACGATGAAACAATTATTTTTTTCACAGAGACTTGGCCGTTTCTTGATTATGCCTTAAATAATATTTTACAAGACAAGTAATTCGATATGTACGTACATATAACAAAATGTATTATGCATTACAAATATGTCAGAGTTTTCAACAATACGAGAACTGATGACAAAGAGAAACCAAAAGTTATAAAAATAAAATTAGCGTTGCAAAGAAATAAAAACTAAACTAGCGAATAGAAACATGGAGCCAGAAACGAGAAGAATAAATTTATAATGAATATAACCTGATAAAACATAAGTAAAGTATAACGCGTTGTTGTCTCTCGGCAATCTCTTATAGACAATTAAATGTTAGGTTGGATGGGGATGACGTCGATGTTGACGCGTGTTTAAGAAAAGGACAGACAATTCGATTCTCTATATGCTGTGTTTCAGCCAAAAACAAATCTCTGCGATGAACTAATTCGGTTTACGCCATTGCTAAACGGGTTAAATACGTTTTGCATAGTATCATCCATGTGTTTTCCTTTTTTGTGTGATTTTCCTATATTTGACGAAAGGTTTCAATGCAAAAAAGCTAAATACTGATGAAAATACGAAAAACGTGAACACATTTCGGCTAAATCAGAAAGTATCAACTATATATTCTTGAAGAGAGGGGTGCTCACTACGGGCAGAAAACTTCTCTAATTGACATCGAATATCTTTGAGGATGAAATAATCACAGGGGTGCGTCGGTATGAACTATATATTTGAATTTTCTAGTACAAATGTTTTGAAACTTATTCTCGGAACGTTCCCTTTAATAATAAAATTCTGGTACTTTAAACATATTTTTTCAAACTTTAGACTGTTCTATTTTTATCCAACTCACGAGATCACTAATAGACTTTTATGTAGCTTTTTGAATTAGATATTATATGAAAAAAGTGTTAATAGTGTTGATTATCTATACTGCTAAATCAAGGGGCACACACTTGTATTTAATAAAATGCTAGCATACGTGTTTCTTTATTGAGATGAGAGTTAACATTATTCTGTTAGTGTAAACAAGATTACAGTGAAGTTAGATCGACCATTGATTGTCTAGAGCGAATTTGACGTTATATTTGAAAAAAAAGAACATCAATTCAGTGTTATTTACATGCGTGACGAAAAATACGCTCTATTCATGTATAAACAAACATGAGTGTCCGACGTGGCCTGGGCCGTATAAGCAATAAAAAGGTAAAAAAGGGAATTGGTTTATAACACATCGAAAGAAAGTGGGTACATTCTCAGTGTTCTAAATGTATTTTTACACAAATAACATTAAAAAAGAGTATTATGGGCACATCTGCTAGATAGGAATTATCCTGCCTTTATAGAGTTCAAATTAGATTTGTAGCCTCGTAGGGGATGTATTTCTCACTTCCCTGCACTTTCTTTCTCGCAGAAACAATGTTGCGATTATAGCTCTGTGTTATCGTTATCATCATAGCAAATGCTCGACTGAGCGCCAATCTATGGCCACCTCTCGCCAAACCTTCCCCCAAAAAACATCCGTCTAGCAGAAAACACTATGGATAATTACCCACACTCTTTATCTGTGCCTAAACCTAAACGTAGATTTCATGAACAAAGCTTCGGTCTTTGAACTGCACGCCTATGGAATTGTCTTCCGTTTTCCTGCTTTCCAGCTGACTACAATATGTTTGTCCTCAAGTCTACCGTAAACAATGTAAGTTTACAAATTTACCGATTTTCCATTACTAACGATTACTATATTTTCCAATTTCTATTGTACACTCTTTAACCCTTATCGTCGAGTGGTTTCTTGGCCTTGATATGTGGTGATGCCTATGTAAACAAAATCCATCCCTGTTATTTTTTTATCAAATATGTTCTTGTTGCCTATGGACTTGTTGTACCGTGCCAATATTTAAATAGAATTTTTAAATGAAATACTAGTTTTATGCATAGTAAAAAGTCATATTCTGCATTTCGCAAAGAGCGCAACGTTCATAAGTACTTATAAACAAAAAAACTGTGTTCGCTTTCGGCGTCTCAAATTCACTTTTCCAAAAACAATAATATTAAAATCTCATTTAAAATGTTTAATATCAATTAGTTCTTCGTTGCGTAAGGATTCATTGCATTGTTTACATTTAAATGGAATTTTAGTCATAGTAGAATAAATACAAACGTAATTTTCGCCCTTCGAAAACAGAAGAATGTTCTAACTGATGCAATAGATGTCTTCGTCACTATTGTCTGCTATAGCTATTGAGAAATGTTAATCACGTGATTACCGTGTAAGACAAGAAAAAACCACATAACTTACAAGGACTACTTGTTATACAGTCAATACAAAAAGAACAAACCAGCTATGTAGCGAAATAAAAACGAATACAAACGATGTTCAGTTGCCTTATTATTTTTTGTCCAAATTTGAATAGTTTCGCGTGTAATTGTATTTAAGCAAGAGTGATGTTTTATAAGTAAATACCCCGTCAGTAAATAAATTCATTTACGCGTTTTATCAGATTTTAAAAAGTAAATAATCCCTTGGTGTTATAACAACATAAACAAGTGCAATTGAATGTCAGTTCAGCAAATAAGCGTCACGAACATAACCAAATATTTAAAATGCATTAGCATTTATAAACATTTTATTTCGTTTGTGGGGTCTATGCAAAATACTTTTTTTTTTCAATTCACAGTATAAGGCGGTACTTATGCATCTATATCACAATGCTGGTATTTTTTTAAAGAAACTATTCTTAATGTGTATAGGGAAAGTTGAACATATATGTCTCAAATGCGTCTAGTAATCTAACCAATCAGAAATGAAGCTGATGGCTAACAAGTATGATATTTTCTTACACTCATCAGACGATGAAATCCAGCAAGCTAATAAAGCGGATAGATGAATTGTAGAATATGCAGCATGCTAAAATGAGCCATGAAGCCCAAATATAAAGGTATCCCAAGTTCAAATTAACCAGGGGATTAGGCCAAATATGTGGACAAATCCAAAGTCGAACCCCAACAATTTGCATGGAAGTCGAGTCGTCTGCTACCTACTCTGCCGGCCTAGATGAAATCCGATTTGCCAAGAGATAAACCAAAAATAGCGGTGAAATTATTCTATGAAATAGCCATGCTTCATCAAAAAAAAAAAAAAAAACGGGGGTGTTGATACAATCGACGTGTGAGATATCGGCTTTAATAGCACTGATAAAGTGACTACAACATATGTGTCGGACGAGGAATGGACACGCCATTGAAAGATGTCGCCTTGTTTTGCTTGATCATGGCATGGTACTCACCTTGCAAGCAAAAAATCCGACTTTAGAATTCCGAGTCCAAATATTTCTAATTTATGAGCCAAATAAAAGAGAATCTCAAGTTTGGATTTCCGGTCTGTTGGCATTCATATATTATATATAATAGATAAATTACAAAAAAATGACTAAGTTAAAACACCCACTGCTTTTCAACAATGTATAAATAAAAACGTTTACTGTTTTTCAACAATGTTTAAATAAAAACAGTTTCCCTAAATACGCAATATATATATATATATGTATACATATGTATATATATATATATATATATATATATATATATATATATATATATATATATATATATATATACAGAGAGCCATTCCATAAAAACCTTTAACCAATCAATGATCAAGGATTCATTATTCTACATAGTAATTTTCATTACAAATGCATTCTTGCTAGCAACGCATTACTGGCTGTAATTATGCATCCATTTTGAATTTGACAGACGCATTTCCCAGCTGTACTCAGATTAACTGCATCGAGTTCGTAAATGTACGGACCCGAGGAATGATTATCGGTTTAATTTTCCCCCGTGTAATAATGACATGTATTGTCTCTGCTTGAAACATAGGCCTCTGACGGGGGTAAATTATTTGTCACTGTGTCATATCATCGACATCTGCAAGACAGCGTACAACTATCACATAATGGATGCGAATTGTCAGTAACCATGAAATGCAAATTGCGATCTCCTCTGATCTGTTAAGATGGATAAAAATTTAAAAAATACAATTAAAACGCAACTTATATATATATATATATATATATATATATATATATATATATATATATATATATATATATATATATGAAATTTATTGCTGTGAGTGCAGAATGAGTTTACACATTGTTTAAGCTAGGGCGAAATCCTCAAAAGAAGAGGAAATATCCGACTAGCTTCGTGCGAATTCATAGATGGACTTTGTGGGTGTATGTGTTATTTAATTATAAACATGCCCTTAATAATTGTATTAATTTATTATTTGATTAACTTTCTGATATCCTTACCTATTTTTATATTATCAAAATAAACCTGTAACGTATAATTCATCAATTTACACTCCTATTTTCCCTTCTTTCATTCTTTCTCTCAACTACAACGTCCGACAATTAAAAACTTTATAAATAATACGTAAAAAACAAAAAAGAAATTTCAATCTCCCCGTGCCGGGCTAATATATATATATATATATATATATATATATATATATATATATATATATATATATATATATATATATATATTTATACATATATATATATATATATACACACATATAAATATGCCGTTATAAATAAGAATAGCATCTATTAATTTTAAACCGTTATAAACTAGAAGAGCGTATATAAACATTAACACATTATTAACATTTAATAATAACCCCCTCTTATTATATATCTTCCTACTACTTTAAATTCCAACGCCCTCTCCCTTCCACCCCCTTCTTATCTAACTACCCTTCATTTGCTACGATTTTCCAATCATATTTGGTATAATAACTCAGTCCATCTATGAATTTTTACGAAGCTAGTCGGATATTTCCTCTTCTTTAGAGGATTTCCTCCTAGCTGAAACATTATGTAAACTCATTCTGAACTCACAGTAATAAATTTCCGATATACTGTTCTGGTTACATATCGAGCACTCTAGTCCGGTATTTTTCACAACTGATAAATATATATATATATATATATATATATATGTATATATATATATATATATATATATATATATATATATATATATATATATATATATATATATATATATATATTTGATCATTATGGGTGCAAAATTGAATTATGTCTAAGTATAGATCACATTAAAATAATGAATACAGAAATAGAAATAAATAAAAACAAATGCTTACTAACCAGGTTTAATTCCTTGTCAAACAGAGCTAAATCGAGGCAAATTACGATTATTAAAAAGGTTATTAATATGGTGCAGGATAAACAATAAATAAATAAACGAAAAATAATCATGGGAAAATATATAGTAATAAGATTAATCCTCAGAGATATATTTTTGTTGGCCAAGAGAAAGTCTCAAGGACTCAAAAACAATAGTTTCTAGAATTTTTAGATGAAAGGGTGAGTGTGCCTTACTCCAAATCGTAAACAGGTCAGCCCTGAAATGTATACAACGCGCATGGGTATTTTTAAGGAGCTCTCAAATCCAAGAATTTATGTAGTACTCAGAACAACGGAGGTGAAAAATTCGCATAACGGATCTTTGATGGTACGTTGTTTTTTAAACAAAAATACAATCTGTGCGATGCCAACCGAAAGTAGTGCGCACTGCAACAACATTTGAATAAATAAATAATAGAATTATTGAAGGTGGAGGGAGGACATCTTTGAAAATGCACGACAATATGCCTTTTTTTATTTAACTTAATCTTCCTCGACTTAGTTTTGTTTAGCGAAGAACGAAACCTGGTTATGATAGTCCCTATTTTTTTAATCATCATGTGAATTGGTCTGGGTAATACCTAGGAGGTCCACCATCCCAGGTTTTGCCACCGGGCTTTCCGGTGGGGCAAGTTTATTGCTTGCTGCTTGAGGCGCCCCGACCAAGGAATGCCGACGGGGTTACTCAGGCAATTTTTAAAATTGCGGGAGTGTCCCTCCTTTAGGGGAGCCTGCGGGGTTCCAACTTTCCAGGCCTTGTGCCAAATATTGCCGATGTGGGCGGAAATTAAATAACTACCCCATTATAAATATTTTATGATGGGATGTGTCTCCTAGGGGCTTCGGCTGCCGGAAGACAGGGTAGTACGTCAAGGATTCGTCACTTGACACTCAGGCCCACAGGCGAGGGCCCGGGAACCAGCCCAGCACCTGTTGGACTGAGGTACACCGCCTGGGTAATACCTAGGAGGCCCACCCTCCCAGGCCTTGCTACCGGGCTTTCCGGTGGGGCAGGTTTATTGCTTGCTGCCTGAGGCGCTCGACCGGGGAATGCCGACGGCGTTACTCAGGCAATTTTTAAAATTGCAGGAGTGCCCCTCTTTTAGGGGAGCCTGCGGGGTTCCCACGTCCCAGGCCTTGTGCCAAATATTGCCGTTGTGGGCGGCAATTAAATAAGTACCCCATTATAAGTCCAAAATATTGCAACACACACATTTCCCAGCGGTTCTCAGACAACTGCGTCGAATTAGTAAACTTTCGGTGCCGATGAATGTATATCGGTTGAATTTTTCCCTCGTGTAATAATTTCATGTATCATCACTACTTGTGACACAGGCCTATGGTCGGGATTAAGTTTTTTACTGTCTCGTATCGTCAACAACTGCAATAGTAATCTAATATGCGTAAATATTTCATGCTTGTAGCTGTATTACAACTTAAATGGTGGTAACTTTTTTTTTTTACATTTAAGTTTTAAATATAGATACCCGCCGACGTTGTATCACAAAACCTTATCCCTGGGTGGCTTCCGGGCCTTGATAAGAGCTGATCACTGTGTAAAACCCCTGCATACTGTCTGTTTCAGAAATATTTCATACCATTTACAATATATATATATATATATATATATATATATATATATATATATATACTATATTTATTTTCAAATTATGGTTGTTGGTGTGTTAGGAATTAAGATTATCTTCACCTGGATTGACGTTTTTTATGAGAATATCCCTCAGGCTTAATAACTTTCTTTTAATAAGAGTTGATGAGAGATAGGCAAGTAGTGGAGATGTTTTAAATCGGGTGATGAGGTCATTCCTTTTAAACTTATGGTAGTAGATGTGTTACGACTTGAGATTATCCTAACATGGATGGACGATTGTTTGAATGAGAATTTCCTACTGAGATTTACATTATCCTTCTCATTATAGTGGATAAGGTGCAGCCGAGTGGAGGGGGTTGGGTCAACTGCTTGTGCTGACATAATTCCTGTTGTAATTACGATGGTAGGTGTGTTACGACCTGAGATTGTCCTCATTTTCATTGAGGACTTTTTAATGAGAATATCATCCCAAGCTTAATACCTTTCTTTTTATTAGAGTAACCGATGAATAGTCGAGTGAAGTGCGGGGATTAATTCCAGTGATGAAGTCATTCCCTTTCAAATTATGGTGGTTATTGTGTATTGATGATTGTTTTAATGAGAATATCCTCCTAGGCTTTATAACTACTATTTATATTAGAGTAGCTGGCATATAACCGAGTAAAGGACAGAAGTTTTCTTCCGGTGATGACGTAGTTTTCGTTCATACTTTTTGGTAGGTGTGTTACGTCTTGAGATTATTCTCTCGTGGATTGCCGATTATTTTAATTAGAATATCCTCCCAGGCTATATAGATTTCTTTGTATTTGAGAGGATCAGGGATACGGGAGTAGAGGCGGAAACTTCCGGTAATGACGTAATTCTTCTTCAAATTATTGGGGTGAGTGGGTTACACCTTGAAATTATCCTTAATTGAAATGATTGTTTTAATGAGACTCTTCTCTCAGACTTTAGATGTGTTACGATTTGAGATTATCCTCATTTGAATTGATGATTATTTTAATGAAAATATCCTCCCAAGCGTTATACTTTTTTTTCTACTAGAGTAGTTGGTAGATAGGCGAGTACAAGCCGGGAGTAACCATCGGGTGATGATTTCATTCCCTTTCAAATTATAGTGGTAGGTGTGTTACAATTTGAGGTTATGCTTACATAGTTTGTCGATTGTTTTAATAAGAATATCCTACCAGGCTATATACCTCCTTTTTATTAGACTGAATGCTGGATACGCAAGTAGATAGAGGGCGATTACGTCATTCCCTTTCAAAGTATCGTGGTAATTGCGTTATGACTTGAAATTATTTTCACATGGATTGACGATTGTTTTAATGAGAATATCCTCCCAGGCTTTCCTTTTTATTAGCGTGGATCGAGGATAGGCGGGTAGAGGGGGTCCGTCAACGCGACTTTTTTTTCTTTACATTATGGTGCTACGACTTGAGATTTGTATAACAATAAGGAATTTCTTACTGATGTGTTTTCACAGCTTTTACAACCGTTTAATTGCCAGGGGTTCTGCTAGTATACATTTTCTGTTTTGTGAATTTGTATGTACCGACGGTACGGATATGTGGGTAACCAATAATTCATAATACTATAACTTAATCGATAATGAGTGTCGGAATTATATACATTTCAAAAGCGAATATACACATCATGGTGCTTTTTCTAATTCACTTTTTCGTCTATAATACTTTACCGTATAAATCTTTTATATGAGCCTGAATGTTAAAGATATATTAAATCTGCTAATAACTGTACAAATATTACGTTTCAAATCTTGCGATATCTTGTGAATATAATGATTTTCGTTGCATACCTACGGTTAGTCGACAACAACGAGGGTAAATTAATATTGCAGGTATAGTTAGAGTAATAACAGTACTTTCTGTTACACGAAAAACATATTCTACAATTTAAAAAAATAACTGGAAACGGTAATAGAATTGTTGTAATTGTACTGCTATGTTCAGACTTGTTCAGAGTATAATACCTGGGCGAATTTTTTCTGAGTAGCAATTTTTTAAATTTGTGAATTTAAAACTGTGATTACATTTCTTATTTTTGGAGATGAGGATTGGTGATTTGTATTATAATTCATCGGACTACTCTTCTCATCTTAAGTGTGATTTCCATAAGGTTTCGGTCGATATAACCTCCGAACTTCGTCAGATGTATCTTGTTAAACTCGGGAATGTTTGTGTTGAACTCAAAATTTGGACGGAATTTCGAGAGCCACCCTTTATTTACGTCACGGGGGAAGCGTGTTTTTGTTCCGTCAGTGATTACGTGTTAAGCGGTCATAAATTAAAACTGGCAATGAAAGTTAGATTTTTATTTTTGCTCAATTTTCTAATAATACACTTTTATGTTTATTTTTTAATCCCTTAAAGATTGTCAATAAATTATTGAAGACATTTTAAAATCAATAAATCCGCCATATTTTAACTCAGCAGAGTCCAAATCAACGCACTATGAATTATAGCTATTACTGCCTGTAATGCAAAAGAATTTGGTTCTTTACCATTCATATGCAATCAAGTCGTTTCATAACCTCTTGCCTGTTGCTAACGCCTCGGACATGTGATAATATATAATCATTAAACCAATAAAACGTCAGTTATACTACGTCTAAACAGTAAAACCGATCCTTGAGTAGAAAGTTTACAAATAGCAAACAATATTTATAAATTATGAATATGTGTGATCGACCTGCACATTTTGATTTCATAAACGATATTAAAAAAAAGCTTGTGCGCTTAAGAATCTATTCTAAATGTACCAGTCACTTCTGTTGAACACATTTATAGATTTCTTTTTCTTAAAGAAATAAAAAGCAGATTTATTGGCATGCATATATTAAATATCTCCTTGCCCGAAGCGGCAAGACAGAAAATGTGTTTTACCATGTTTGTCTCTTAATTATAATAACAGCTTCCGCGTTGCGAGGACATAAATGCCACTCTCCTATGTTTTCGTGAGTTCGTGTGTGTTTTCTGGTCTCAGTTTTATTCGTCATGTTCCGCATAATTGTTAATGACAGCCTATATACAATCCCCTTTTTTCTATTATATACACGTTGTATATAATGAAAAATGCATACAAAATAGTTATTAAAAATCCTTCTGTTCTTATAAATTTAAGATTTTGTTTCATTTTAAGACATGTTACATTAGACGATTGCCTAGGTTATTAGGAGCCGTAATATAAAAGAAGAACGAAAGTAAGAGACACGGACAAATATAATAAGGATTGAAATATATTATGTGAAAAGAATGTATCTGCCTGTTACGAGATTTTGCCTTTGTGTATTATTTGAAGAAATATTTTATAATATCTCCTAAAACTGATATAGGCATAGAAAATTAATTTAAGTAGTAATTTAAAGGGCTTTGTAATTTCAACTTCTGCTTTTAGGAGTGCAATGGAACAGGATAAATACGAGGGTATAGTATGGCTTACGTATATGTTTACCAATTCATTTTAAATACCAGCATTATAACAGTATTACGTGTCCTGCCTAAATTAGTTGAAAGATTAAAACATTCTAGCAAAATAAATCAGTAAAAAACAATTACGAGCAAAAAAATGAATGATTGTGCAGACTGCTGATCGGTCAAGTTAACACATTTACGGCAAACAATAACGCTAAATTCTTACGTCTCATGTAAGAGTTCGTATGAATTTCAAAGAAAAATACAGCAAATCCCAAAGTAAATGCGGTTCTAAAACATTGACGCCATTTCGCAGGCCAGTAATTTTTGGACTTTTCGTTGAAATGACCTCAAATTACATAGCTTGTATAGAAAAGGTTTAATATTTTGCGTTTCCTCTTTAGTATTTATCTTTTGCAAGTTGAGAAATGCCGTTCACTTCAAAAGAAAAGTAATTTTTCGTATTGGAATATGCTCAAACAGTGTAACTTGAACACATTCATCCTCATAGTTACCTTTTTGTTAAATCTGCCAAACATGCACAAATTAATGAACAGAATTTGACTTAGCATCAACAATTTATAACGGAAGGCTGCTTATGCTGGGATAAAGGGTCTGGACGTCTAGCAACATAGCACCAGGCGTGTGCAGAGTCACATTGCGTATGCAGAGACACGGGCGTCGCTCATATAAAAAAAATGAGAATTAGAATATCGGTCAAAGAATCTTCAAATCTTTCTTTTTTAATGTTTACTAATAAAACTTAAGATCTTTAACATAAATTTTCTCCAATTCTATTAAGTTACATTGATTCGATTTCGAGATATTGGCATTTAAAAATTACGTCAAATTTGTGGGCATACCATGCATAAGGCAAAGTATCAACTTAAAAAAAGGCTGATGGTGTCGATTGGATATCTTTAAAGTTAATGTTTTTCAAGTAAAATTGTAACGAATTAGGTGTCGTGTCAGAAGAGTATACATAATAAAAATTACGAAAGGACGCTAATTGCTGAATAAATTGGGACGATTGTCGATATCGGAATGTTAAACAAACGTGTTTAAAGTGAAAACATTATTACTAACACGTAATAAATGTACGCATGTCTAGGAGAACTAATATAACACCATTTCCATCATCAACCGCCAGAACAAACGTTATTGTAATGTTAGCACCAACAAAACAATCAAACACAAAAAAGAAATTAAACGCAGGATGCTAACACGAGGAATAACAAAAAATAAAAGAAATCAGGCAAAGAGAACATAAATAAAACAAAATATTTAAAGCCAATACACAATAAATTATTTAATATTTTATATGAGTATTGAAATAATAAAACATAAAGCTTTTGAGAAAGTAATAGTATAAACAAAAAAGGTACAAGATTTTAAATAAGCCATTGAAAAACATCAAGTGTGTTTTATAGTGCTACTGAAAACAATATTTAATATAATGTACAATAATATATTTTAAATATGTTATTTGGTTTTTATAAATAAAGCCTTTCAATGTATTCATACCTAATTCATGTTGTCCAACTATTTTTTAGTCAAACGTAAATTTGGTTGTGTTATATGGTCTGAATTATAAAAAATGTTCGTCATCACTTACTTATGAACACGGCTACTCGATAAGCGTATTTGTTTATAAAGAATAATAAGTAATCCTCAATAAGTAAGAGCATTGTTTAGCGCAGAAAGGGGTATTATTATAGATAATATAGACAGAATTGGGAACATACGTTAAAAAATAACGGTCTTTGATTCGAATGAATTTTAAAATGATGAATTCCACTACCATCGTTGGCAGTAACTTTTCAATTCTTCTTTATTTTTCAATTTATTACTTTTGTTTTTCTATTTTCTTCTTATTGCTCTCATAATTCCTCCAATTCTTTGTTAGTATTTTCGTCTATGTTCTCATTTTTTCTTCGTATTATCAATGGACGCACTTGTTATGCATAAGAACTTTTGAAAATAACAAAATGATTTTTAAATAGATTGTGTGATATATATTATTTTTATCTGACGAGTAATCTTTGGTCTCTTTGAAAATCTGTTCTTTTCTTGCCGTCTTCTACTAGAACTAAGCATTCATTTGCAATAGTGTCTGCTATATTTTTTTCTTTCCCATAAATTTTGTGGATGAAAATACGCAAAGTCAAAGTCTTTCAGATGTAAGTCTCATCGACCGTCACGGAGACAATTGCATTACGTTTACAGAGAAAAGAATAGAATTTGCGTTGAGCGCAAGATGTCACTTCCGTGAAACGAATGTTAATAGCAACAAAAGAAACAAAGTTCATGCATTGAAAGAAACAATTCCTTTCGCTGTGTTTCTATCCTATGCATATATATATATATATATATATATATATATATATATATATATATACATAAATATATATATATATATACATAAATATATATATATATATTTATATATATATATATATATATATATATATATATATATAATATATATATATATATATATACAAAATCTGATTAACGGCAGAAAATGTATAAATGACTGCAAGGAAAATAGCCAACAAAACTCGAGGAGCCTCTTTTGCCATCAAACGCATCGGAAGTTTATCGTTAGACTGTGTAAAAATGAATGAATAAATACATAAACATTTCACTTCAGAGCAGAGACTTAATGGGTGGGGTGCCTTTAAATTTTACCGAGGAAGAAAAACATCTAGGTATAGTGTGAATATAATATTTATAATTATGTAAAATAAAATTATATAGGAGCAATAGGGAAAGTTAAAAAAATATCCCATTAGAAGACTAATAACTTGACAACTTTGTTCTGTCGGGAGAGAGATGGTCTACGTGAGAGAAGAAAGACTGACTCACAAACCAGCAAGTGATTCCGAGAGTCAATGGTGTAAAATTCATTGGCACACGCTGGATTTAATGAAGGTGTTGGCTAAGGTAGATAGCAAAGTGAAAAATGAGAGGTGATAACGATCAGGCTTGCCAACTCTTATTTTTATTAGAATCTGCAAATTTAAGAAGATTCGCCCCACATATTCAGCAGCACATTGGCAATTCAATTCGTAAACTACATTACTTTTGTGCTGATACTTATTTAATTAATGGTCTCCCCAAATACTTGCCTTTATCCCCGATCCAACGAATTTTTAAGTAGACAGTTCAAAGAGAAGGATCAAAAAGTGAAGGAGACTTGTATTTTTTAACTTTATTTTTGATAATATTGAATTCTCCGTATAACGGTTGCGCATGAAAATGTTTGCAATTCGCATTAAAGTTAGTAGAAGAACAAATCTTAACAGCTCTAGAAACTAACGTCTGAGTAAACTCCATCTTCCTGTTTTACAAATGGTGTGGTATCACGATAAGACCCGGTGGAAAAAGAAGCTTAATCCTTTCTGTATGGGTTTGAATATTACTGAATATTCAAAATTTAATTCCCAGACTTGCTGATAAAAATGGATCACAATACACGCTTGTTAAATTTCAAGAAAATACACAGATTTGCAAATTCCATATTAAACATCGTTCTGGAAAACTCAATTTAGCCACTGATTGATAATCTCGATATGCAGCGGGTACCCCATACCAAAAAGAAAACAGGACTAATCGAGTGATAATGCAGAAAAAAGCCGCTTTCACATCAATGTACGAGAATGCCCCTAAATTGAAGCTATCACATGGGAAAGGGTTGTAACTGCGACAGTTTCAGATGAGCCATGTAGCATCTTGAGAGGTCTAATTTAGAATGGCTTCCCTCAGTCACGCAACGATATCGCACCTATGCTTCGAATCTTCTGGCCTATAAGTGGGCGGTTATATTGGCGGAGTGAGTTATAGTAAAATGCAACAAACTCTTGATACATGACCACTTTCAGATAGAGGTATTAGAATCCTTTAATCTACACATCAAGGCAAAAATGGTATGATGTCTAATGCAAGACAACAATTGTTATGATCACCCTCAGGCAAACCAGATCTCAGTACTTCACTAGCAACACAATCAGACCATCTTAGCGTAGGGAAAACTTTAACGTCCCTAGCAAACCAGGGATTTCTATTCCAACAAGTGGTTGTCGATTTCGTCAATGTACAAGGTAGACACTTTATGGTATACGCTGACCAGTATGCGGGATGGATAAGTGGCCCCAATCACGTAACAAAGGGCCAAAACGTTATACCCTACTTTGAGTAATTTGTTCTGTACTTAAGGTGCACCTGAAGAAAATTCTTCGGGTGGTGAACCACCATTTGAGACCCAGGAATACAACTCCCTTTTAGAACTGGGATGGAAACATCAACCTATTATGCTCAAAGCTACGGCCGCACAGATTTATCAGTTGAAACCGCAAAGCCTATACTAGCCGTCAACACAGACAGTTATATGTCTATGCAACGATTGAGCGGGTTGGGCATTACTAACTCATCGACATATTTACTTCCAATACCCCCAGCCGTAATGCTATATAGTCGGGCCCATAAAGACCACCTTTCGATTTTACAGGATTAATACAACACAAGAAAACAGTGGAAGTAAATAACCGAATTAAAAGAAGTGGCATGCCAAGAATCATATGCGAAACGAGCAGTTCTACAACCCGCATTTTTCCGCATCGGGAACTGCAAGTAGGAGACCTTCCATATTCAAAACTAGGAATGTAACTACCCACTTCGATGGACGAAGACGTGGAGGATACAGGGAAACCTACAGTATCAAATGCGAATAGATGATATAAATAGAGTAACATTGCGCGACGGTCCGTTTGTACATTAGATATACCCAGTTGCGGATAACCCATATTACGTAACACAAAGAACACCGAACCCGTCTATAAACCTTGATCTCCCAGTAGAACAACTTCCTGAGAAAGCAATGGAGGTTGAACACCAAATCAAATTTAAGTCGCCCAGCGAGCACGAAGAAAAATAGGAATTGATGACAACACGGAAGAATATGCACATCCAGTCAGTCGTCTTTCGTTAAGGAAACTGCCATCTCGGAAAACTATAGCACCAAGGAATTTGTCACTACAAATGCACAGAGAGTCACAAGAATTTTTTTTTACTTCGCGTGAAGATGACCACATTTCATCTTGTAATTATGTGGAGTGAACTCCTCTGATTTTAATAAATACCGTAGATACGGGCGCAAACATTTGTATTGTCTATTGAGCTTACCATGAGACTAAAAGAAAACATATCTGGCTTTATTCAACTCTAATGGAAGTAAAACTAAAAGAAACAATACCCGGCTTCATTCAACTCTGATAGAAGTAAAACGTGTATGTTTTGTCGATCAGCGAGACGGTTCGAAAACGTAACTGTCTTTAATAAGGAATGAAATAAAGAGAAGCCGGGTGCTATGTTACGAGCTGCGTCCATGTAAGTAGAAAAACCAAGGCGATTACGGTGGTGAACATGAAAGTAAAATTATACAGTTCTGTAGTGAGAGGTATGAAAAAAAGTGTTGAGTCCCAAATATACAACACAAGTAGATTATCAGTCGACATTCGATAAACAACATTGAGACCTCGGGAAAGTCCACTGGAGGATACTACATATCTTTTTATATGTGTGACATGGCATTCCAACTAAATTAAACAAATGATGATGGAGCAGCATCTGTAAGACCTACCAATGTGTAGGATCTCTGTAGTGTAAGTCGAAGTGCAGTAACGAGACGAACTCTCAAACCAGTATTTTAAACCCATCAGCCAATAATCAACCCAATCCAATTCCATTGGAATATATGGCCCTCAAGCACGCCTACAATTCTTAGTTTTAGGGGATAGGAGGTGGGAGTGGAGAACGGCGTCTATTTAACTAGTCGGGAAACATTGAGAGTTCCTGTCGCGTCTCTGTGATCGCACCTCTTCGTCTGGCTTATAGACAAAGAAGGGGTATGAAAGCTGGACTTTACAAATTATTGATAAGAGTACAGCATGTTATTAAATGATATAATTAACAGTGGAATTTATGTGCGATTGATATTATATATTCCCATGACCTGGTGTTAATTTTCATATGATGTAACATGAGTTAATTTAAGTTGTAAATAATCAATTATCGGAAATGAGCAAATATCCTTAGTAAAAAGTCGATACTACACACGAATATTCCTAACAGAATGAGGAACTAGTTGCAACATTATTTTTTCTATGGTAAAAGTTATAGTCGTAAAAAGTATTGTATAAAAACAAGAGAAAGAAGAGGTGGGAGCTTAAATAGTGTAATGACTTGTAATAAGATGAGGAAAATAGTGTAGGCATGTGTGGAGGATAATGGAAGTTGAATTGTAAAAGTGTGAGATTGCGAAGGTAAAAAAGTAAGGAAATCTTCATTACGACAGGAAAAATCACAGCGAGAACAGAGGAGTACGATAAAAAATTAATCAATATATATATATATATATATATATATATATATATATATATATATATATATATATATTGTAAATAACGCCCCAATCGCTTTCGATTACATGCGAATCTAATTGTAACGAATTTGTAAGATATTTGAATCATGCTTAGTGCACACTTAGAGGGAAAAATCCGGAAGGAATTGAACGAAAACAATTACGTTTTCAGACGAACTCAAACAATTATCCTATATACTAATCCTGACTTGGCCATTTTAAATGTTTTAATCGTTTTAACATAGCATCGTAGTAAGCGTATAAAGAAAAGAAAAGAAAATAAATTTCTATTAGGAGATTGTGTGTAATAACCAGAAATATAGAGGGATATTTTCAGCGTTGGTCTTTCAATGTAAAGAGTGTTGTTTAGTTTTTGATTATTTTCCTTTATTATTTCTAAAAAAAAAAACTTAGCAAAATATTAAATAGAGATAGAAGAGGTAGGAGTCTGCACTACTTAATTATTTAATCATCGACTTCTTCGTCTTATCTTTTTTCCTTGCATCGACAATCTCTATGATTAAGCAGGTCTACACAATTTTTTATTAAAACCGTTCCATTACAACAAGCACAGACAGAAATCATTACACACATCATTGATTTCGAAGGGTGATGTAGAAATCATAAGAAGCCTTTATATTTGTGTTTATCTGTTTTGTAATAATTTGTGCTCACTATGAATTTGTCTGAAATTCGATCCAGGAGTTTATATTTTTATGGTAAATTTTAGTTATTATATGTCAATATAATAGGGGACAGCAATCCATCAAACATAGGATTTTATTATTTGTTTTTAACATTCATTTGCACACAATAATTAATAACATCTGTTTCCTTCATATGCTGATCTATCAAATCTAAATTCCCGTAAAACCTACCATATTGTTTTAATAACTGCATTACAAAATAACTGCACAAATAATGTTCTTATTTACGCAGTGCATCAGAATCAGAATTTGTTGACTTAGATATCGTTTCAATACTTATAAATATAAGTTCCGCAGTCAATGATGAACAAAGAGAAAATATCTCCTAAAAGATGGATAACATTTTTACTTTCTGAAAAATAATTTAAAATTGTGCGTAAAATGCACAATTGTTTTTCATTTGATGTCTGGCTTAATCCTTCGAAACTCCTGCGAAATAGCCATGAAACAAAACAAACAATAAATGAAACGCACATAATCCTCTAACCCTCAATACAATATGCTCAGAATTACGCGTAAAATATCTATACGTAAAGTCCGTAAAACAATGAGCAGCACAGCTTGGTGCGCGATAGTGAAGTATGGTATATACAAACAATGTTCAAATTATAACTTAAAATGAATAATATATATGTAACATTAATGGCATGCAGACACACATAAGACGAGGACACACGAGTTTTAATATATACAAAGTAAAACAAATATAAACACTTTTGGATAAAAGGCCTGATCGCATATTTAAGCAGGGTAGAGAACGCATTATATGCATGGGAACATGTATTTCATGCATATCGCTGCATAAAATGTTTTTCGATACGCAGTTTCGGAAAAAAGTGCATGCATTACATTGTCGAAAAGTCCATTCCGACCATAATTGGGCCGCATGTTCCGAGATGTTGCCGGTATAAAAGGGTCTCGAAATTGTCGTTATTTTGCGACCCCAACCCGGGAGTCAGATAACTGCTAGTTGAAGAAATTCGACTCATTGCCTCTCTGGAGAGAAGTTGGACGAGATCCAAAAGGAACCAACGATCTTCATATTCCACTGAGGTCCCCGTCCGCAGAATATCTCATACCACGACCTCATTGAAAGTGCATGTACGTCGGAGAGCAATTGATAACTGATAAAATTCTCACCAAGGTACTACTAGCAACCTACCTCCTCACGTAACACGAATATACGCTATATGAGATAACTACTGAGCGAACAGGAAACGCCGGAGAACACAGATGTTGGCACCCCTCAGAATTCTCTCCAGTGAAGTTGCGTGCACCATATCACCCCCTTCTTGTCATTAGTCCTTCACTTATTTTTCCACAATATAGAAAATCTCGAATAATCTATATCGTGCAGGGATGATTATATCCTAACGCATTATGCATGAAACAAATAATTTTATTAACACGCACACACACAGATTCACACAAGGGGAAACACACTCACACTTTCATAAAAATTTATGTGTTGGTCTAGATACACAGTTCTGCTTCTTGCATAAACCACTTTTATACCTTCAACTTATTTTATTTCATTCATTATTTTCCTAATGACCTTTACGTATTTTACTACTGAACTTTTTTCACTTAATAAAATAAAAGGGTTGAGCTGAAGACGGAACAAAATACCAAGAGTGATAGAAAAAATAGTATGATAAATTAATGCCGTAAAGATAGCCAATGGTTCCAAAGCTTCTGGCGGCTGAAGTCTAGAACAAAAACCCAAATCGCATTTAATCATTCAAAGAGCATTAGATTTGTCAGCTGAAAGCAATAAGAAAAGTCGGCAATGCTTCACGGCGGATCTCGACCCTTTAATGTCTTTTTGGCTATTTCTCTGATTGGCAAACGTCACAATCGCTCTAAGGAAAAATGGTGATCTGCAAGAACACATACTATAAACAAAGATGGCATTAGAAGTTCGACTAAACTAGTCGAGGAGATGTTTCTATTTCATTTCACTAAAGTAAAATAGAAGTCTTTCAAGATTATATATAAAGGATGAAACTAAGTTTAGTAACCATATACCCAATAACATTGAACGGTAAAATAATATTTATTCAACTTATTGTACTGGGTATATACTTAACTGGTAATATTAAAAAAATAAATATTTATGTTAGAATTGATTCTTTAAGCTGATCCCATAAAGGAGCACGAACATTTCACTAATACGTAAGAGCAGTTAACTTATAATACATTGTAATATCAGGTATAGTAAGCAAAATGTATATGCATAATATTAGTCAATACTTGTATCTGTCACTAAACCTACAGTATCGATGTGTTTTAGTGTATGGTATAGACTTTAATCGTAAAGGTTAGAACTATTAAT
This sequence comes from Euprymna scolopes, assembly GCF_053919585.1. Taxonomy (NCBI): domain Eukaryota; kingdom Metazoa; phylum Mollusca; class Cephalopoda; order Sepiida; family Sepiolidae; genus Euprymna; species Euprymna scolopes. The sequence continues at coordinate 38,655,072 of NC_136498.1, read as the reverse complement.
ATTGTAAATATTAAAACGAATGAAGCTGTTAATACGTTAAATTAAATACCGTCATTCATTCAAATAGTTTTTTTGTTTAATATTTTTATGAATTTTCTTATTGAATCATTAAGTTTATCACTTTTATTTGGTCAATTGGTTAAGAAAAATATTATATAAATAGGAATACTCTTATGAAGTTCAGTACTTTCTTGTCAAATTTATTTAAAATTAGCATTTCAGCCCGGCGTTGGCCGGATGATTGGATGTGTATGTTGAGCAAGAAAAAGTGGTAGTAGGAAGCCAGCCTCGAACCCGTACCGCGAAGGAGGAAAAGAACGGGGGAAAAACTGACGTCTTTGCGCTTACGACCAGCGCCAAACCTGAAATGAGTTATGTTTAAATTAAGGCTAGACAATCTAAAGGAGAGGATAATTTTCCAAAATATCGGCGACAAAGAGACCCTCCAGTAGAAAAGTGCTTAGTTGAATGTGGAGATATTAAAGTTTTTAGTTGAATATCGATTTGTCGTATAAAAATTTCGAATTTTAAATGATACAGATCTTAGCAAAATCCGTCGCTTCTGTCGAAAGTTTTAGGCAGACATGCAAACATACATACATACATACAATTATATATTTGTTACTAAAATGTTTCGTTCCAAACCGATGAAAAAGCTCGCCCTATCTCTGAATACCCTTTATATAAAATTTAAAATGTTTAGACCAGAAATTGTCTGCGTTATTTTTGTAGAAACCGCAGAGGTTATTTTTTAGCTTTGACCACTATTATGCCCCCTTAACATTTATTGTTTTGGGATCAAATTGAGTTATTAAGTTAGATCCATGTCCAAGGAACCTATATCTAAAATTTCAAGTGTTTAGACCCAAAATTGTCGGAGACGTTTGGTAGAGTTCTCAAAGGTAACATCGTTGAACTTGGACCTCTAAACAGCAAAATTTCTGGCGGAGGACCGATCACAAAGATTTTCCCAAATCTCAGTACCCTTTATATCAAATTTGGAGTGTGTAGACTAAAAATTGACAGATTTATTGCGTAGGGAAATGTACACATACAGCCATACAGCAGACAGACACACAGACGCGTTCACTTTTATAGATATATTAGCATGCATGACCGTCGTTTTCCGGGTATTTTGTATGTTGAGCAAAAAAAAAAAAACGGCATTTTTTTAAACTTTGACCCCCCTACTATAACCCCTAAAAATTTATTTATTTGGGTTCAAATCAAGTTATAAAGATAGATCCATGTCTAAGAAATGCATATCTAAAATGTCAAGTGATTAGACCCAAAATTGTCGGAGGAGTTTGGTAGAGTTCTCAAATGCCAAATCGTGGAACTTTGAATACTTATTCACCAATTTTCTGGCCGAAAACCGATCACATCTATTTTCCCAAATAGTACCCTGTATATCAAATTTCGGAGTCTGTAGAAGTAAAATTGGCCGAGTAATTGCGTAGAGGAATGTACATACACAGGACCACAGATACATTCACAGACAGACATACACTTTCACTTTTATAGATATACTAGTATGGGTGTCCGGCGTTGCCCGGGTATTTAAAGATGTATGTTGAGCAAACAAAAGAAAAAAAGTGATCAATTTTTTTAACTTTGACCCCTATTATGACCACTTAAAATTTATTGTTTTTGAATCGAATTATATTAAGTTAGAGCCATGTCCATTGAACCTATATCTAAAATTTCAAGTGTTTAGATTCAAAATTGTCGGAAGAGTTTGTTAGAGTTCTCAAAGGTCAAATCGTTCAACTTTGAACCCTTAATCGCAAAATTTCTGCCCGAAACAAGATTACGTAGATTTCCCCAATCTCAGAACCCTGCATATCACATTCCGAGTCTGTAGACTACAAATTAACAGAGTTATTGCGTAGGGAAATATGCACACACAGACACAAGATACACAGCTACACACAGACGGACATACACTTTCACTTTTATAGATATATAGATAGATGTGTATAAAATCAATGATGGAGCTAACCGCAACCATCGGGGGAAACTTTGCGACCTGGCTGAATGGTATTGGCGTTATTTCTATAGCATCTGAACGGTTATGAAGGATTATATTACTTTTTATAAGATTGAATTTCAGTTTGAATGTTAATGATAGCTACTTGCTATTACAAACCACAAAGTTCATGTTTTTTTTTTAAATTCAATAACTAATAATTTCGCATTTTATAATTATCATTCTACAAAAATCAACGCAAAACTATTACTCGGATATAATTCTATATTTATACAGCGGGACCAGATTTCAATACCTATATATATATATATATATATATATATATATATATATATATATATATATATATATATACATATATATATATATATGTGTATATATACACACATATATATATATATATATATATATATATATATATATATATAAATATATATATACACACACATTACTAGGTAGGAACTTACTTTTGTTAATCTATATATAGTTCATTTTCGAAATACTGAACTATTGTTAATAGTACTGTTTATGTTCACATGGTAAATCTGTAGCACATAAAACAATCATATAATTAATATACCATTTGTAATTCATTCAATCACAATTTCTTAACTAAATAAGGACACATAACATTTTTAAAGAATATTCTTTTTCTTTCGGAGTTATGTCAACATGTCTGGGTTTTATTTAAAATTTTTATTGGATGCGTTACTGGATCAATGAAAAGGTAGACATGGTTCAAATATCCAAAATAGTATCGATCCACATGTCCATACAATAGATTATATTATTTTGAGAACACTTGATTCATGAATCATATATATAGTGGTAGAAAATGTAAATGAATTAATAAATACATATTATTACAAAGGCCCTTTTCGAGTAGAAAGAAAAAAGAACTTCATAAATTAGTTGCATTAATAAGCGCTGACTAGATTGCTAGGTTGAGCAGAGTTAATATTTAGGAACTCGTGGATATAAGTAACATTCGTACGCAAGATATTACAAAAATTATTATTTAGCAATTGAACATTCATATGCTACTTATTGAGTGGCAAGTTTTTTACATTGTAAATATATACATATATATTCATATTGTAAACACACACAGACACACTCATATATATATATATGTGTGTGTGTGTGTGTGTGTGGGTGGGTGTGTGGGTCTGTGTGTGTGTGATATACACATATATATATATACGCATATTATCACCCAGCCACATATATATCTATATATCTATGAGAAATTTTCTGTGTATGTGTCTGGCTGTGTGTACATTTCCATACCAAATTACGCTGCCAATTTACAGTGTAGAGCCTCGATATTTGACATAAGAGGTATTGAAATTTGGTAACATTTTAATCGGTTTTCTTCCAGAAATTCGGCCGTCAAAGAGATCTGAGTTCAACGATTTGATATTTGAAAACTCTCCCTTACCCCTTTGTAATTTTTGAGTCTAAGCATGCACACTTTTATATGCAGGTTCCTTATATAATGATCAAACCTTTTACTTGATTGTAGCTACACTTAATAAAGGTTAAAGGGTACATAATTTAGTGAAATTTGAGCCTTCCGTCAATTTTGGGTTTAAACATTGGAAACGTTACATAATGTGTATGCAGACATAAGCCCAACTTTTAATCCGTGTTTAGCCAGATATTTTTCTACCAAGATGACTTTTACAGGATATACCAAACTCCTCAGCCAATTTTTGGTCTAAATATGTTTGATGTCAGATGTTTACATGGAAATGAGTAAAACTTTATATACATATATATATATATACATATATATGTACATATATATACATATGTATATATATACGTGAAAATGTGTGTGTGTGTGAGTGTGTGAGTGTACATTATCCTAGCAAATAACTCTTTTTTCGGAAATCTTTTAAATCGGTTGGCGACCAGACATTTGGCTGTTAAGGAATCAAAGTCTACCGATTTGACCTTTTAAATCATTACAAAACTCCTTCTCCACTTTTGAATTTACACACTCGAAATTTTAAATGTAGGTTACTTTGAGATAAATCAAACTTTTTAATTTTATTTGAACACCCAGAAAATGTAAAGGGATCAAAACTGGGGGTAAAATTAAAAAAAATATAACTTCTGCGATCCCTACCAAATTATTCAGCCAATTTCCGGTCAAAACATTGGAAAATTTTACGGAAATTTCATCGGTTTGGGTCGACGATTTGAGCTGCCAAGGGGGCAAAGTTCAAAAGATTTTATATTTGTGGTGTCTGTCAAACTAATCAGCCAATTTTTCGTTTAAATATTTGAAAGTTTTACATAGTTGGAATTCACCCATGTTGCAAGAATTTTTTTGCGAAAAATTAATTTTTAAAGAGTTGGCCTTTGCAGATTCTACCAAATTCCTCTGCAAATTTTAGGTCTAACGACTTGATATTTTAGATGTAGGTAACTTAAACATGGGTGTAACTTGGTATTTTACTTAGAGACCGAAATATTAAATGTTAAGGGGTCAAAATTGGGATACAAGTTAAGAAGAAATGACCTATGTGGTTTCTACGAAATTACTCGTATTCACACGTAGGGAAAAGTATGAACAGAACACAGGGCCCGCAGAAAGCCAGTTGGAACTGCTAGTATATATATATATATATATATATAATATAATGTATATTATTGAATTTGGAATAAGCGAAGATTTTCTTGTTTAATTATTCCTGTACTAGTAAGATTGATCACTTAAAGACGTTGAAAATTTTATTCGTATATGTAATATGGTAACTATTATATATATAACATTTAAAACTTATGAATGTATTTAAATAGAACTATGCAACACCAAATTTAAATATATATATACATACATATATATATATATACATGTATATATATAATTATATATATGCATATATATATATATATATATACATGCATGCATCATGGGTACATACACAGATACATAGATACTTACATAGATAGACACATACTATACGCGAAAATAGATTCTACTGAAGTAAATTAATGTATTGTTTTTTTTTATTTTTTGATATTTTTTTAAAATGAATGCTTTGTGTAGAACCCAACATTTTGTTTTTTATATCACTGATAACCTTTGTCCATTCAATAGCTGAGGCAAAACAGAGCAGGCAACAGATCGCCGGTTTTTATATCAGTGTTTTCCTCTCTCCTAGGTGTGTGCCCGTACGAAATTATTAATTACTTTTTTTTATAATAATAACACAAACATACGCTTTGCAATATTAGAAAGGTTTACTAATCAATGTAAAACTATATTTATTTCTCGGATCAATTATGAAAAATATATCTTGTAAGTTCTCTTTTTTTCTTTATCGCTCGAAATTATATTAATAAATACCATAGACTCGTTATCCTATTTAGTGTGATAATTACAATTTACTTTAATTCATTATAAAGTATAAGTTTCTATTTTTAAATTTGCTATATCCTTTGTATGAAAACAACACTCTAATTAGATCCCGTTTCTTAGTGTTTTGTCCGATTAAAATTAAACTTTGGGCATTTGTTTATTATATTATATATTCTTTGGTCTTTTTTTTTTCTCCGTTGACTGTAAAATGCCCAGAAAAACAATTGATTGTCTCTTTTTTTTGGGGGGGGTCACCCTGTACAAACACACACACAAACCTACACATACGTATATCATTCTAACAGTACCGTGTTTGAATATATGGTTAATGGCAAATTTAGTCATTTAGATGTGCTTTAAATCTTCACTGCTCATTCATTTTCCGACATCATTTCAAAGAATTATTACAGTTTATAAATCACATTCTCAGCTATATAATATTAAAAAAATCCAATATTCATAAAGTAAAACCAAAGTCACCATGAATTTTCCGGTGTTAAGGATTAAAAACAAAAGTCAGTACGATGTTATTTTTTATAACTCGTTTCCATAGCAACGACACCACTACAGCGACTCCTCATATTCACCACGAAAAGAGAAGTAACACATGAAACATAATGAAAGAATAAAAGGAAGACAATTTACGGGATAGTATTGAAAGCAACCGAGTGCCGTACATTGTTATTACGTACGTGTGTGTTATGTTTATGAGGGAAAAATAAGACTGAAATTAAACAAACACCAAACAACAAAACAACAAGTGAATTTGCTAGAACTCTGGAAAAATCATGGATTACAAGAAAAATGAGAGCATGAAAAGTAATATGGTTGAACTTAACCATGGAAAAACAAAGGCCTCGTTGTTAAAACTTAAAAAAAAGGGTAAGATATTCTAGTAAAAAAAATAACTAATGCATTACTTAATATATTGGTTGATATTAAGATTTTTTTCTAAAATCAATATATATGCATATGAGTTTGTGTATATATATATATATATATATATATATATATATATATATATATATATATATATATATATGGATGTGTGTGGAGGGGGTGCATTTGTATGTGTATAATATTTACGGCACATGCCTAAAATGTACTTTAAAAATGATAAATCGGAAAATCATTAGATGGACCATGGAAACCAACAAAGGGTTGCTTACGCGTGTAATTTTTTGTGGCAGGATGTGCGCAATCTCCAACCACACCTCTTGTGAGACGACCTTGTTTAATATCAGTGGAAAGTGTATGTACAGGACGACTAGAAACGAATGCGGAGAGCACATACAACCCCTAGTATTCCACAAAGGTCCTCCATCTGGTACAAACCAGTCTCAACGTATATAACTTCGGAGATCTGACGAGATCGGCGTGTCAACGAAATTATTTCGTGTATATATATATATATATATATATATATATATATATATATATTTATATATATGTGTGTGTGTGTTTGTGTATGTATATATACATATATATGCATATATATGCATATATATATATATGTATATATATGTATATATATGCATATATATATATATATATATATATAGATATTTAGACGTGTTTCACGATTCTGTATCACGATTTAATGAGGTTAATTTCTTCTGTTGTGTGTCGGAGCGAAGGCTAGTAAACATGCATGATAGTGTCATTCAACAAAGGTTGACGTAGTGTGCGATCCTTTCGTACTCACTGTTCCACTGGCAGACATTTTTATCCTACTGATAATAACCTTGAATAATTGTCTCTCCGTGATTTCTTTTTTTTATAAAATTACGTTTCTGCCTTTTTCAGAACAGTCGTCTTCTGAGAAATTGTCTCTAATTGTGTAGACATTAATATTCCATTTTTTGTTATTTATTGTTCGGTTTTTGTAAAGTAATTGTGGTGCCGCCACAATTTTCCTCGAAGGAGAAAGGAAGACACGAACAGAATGATTAAAAGGGATCGTTATTAATTACAATAGATGGTGAAGACACAAGGGAAACAACTAGTTATTACTATTGAATAGAAGGGGGATATTCGTTTCGAACTAACTGTTGGAAGGAGGAGATGGTAACGTTCACTCACATCAAATCAGGGTGGGTTACAATATGCAAACAATATAATCTAATAAGAAATTACTAGTATATTCATAATAGGTGCAAGAGTTAAAAGCGAAGAAGGATTTTGTCGGACTCAATATTTTCTTTTCCAAATTCTTATTTATCTACTGTAAATAATAAAAATATTGTACCGAGGTTCTTTCTAGAACTTTCTCCAAAAACAACATGCATTCAAAGTTTTAAATGTGTATTAGTAAGATCACACATGTGAGTTTGACGAAAGTAGTGTAGTCAACTTTGTATTATAGCACGTGCGTTGATAGATATATTAAATTTGCTAAGAGTCAGCCCAAGAAGCCCGAAAAAGCCAGCGTAAGATAAATTAAACAAAAATGGTCAGGGTTAATTCTAAAAACATAAACAAAAATGCACAACCATCTAATACAAAATTATTAATTCCGTTTGCCGTTTGCTTCCACAATTACTTAAAATGAGCTAGCATGTACCTATCTAAGTAGGCCCATTCGCGTAAGCGCGTGTCAATGCCTGTTAATGTTATTTTATACGTATGATAGTACACTATGCATCACATCTAGAGGATAAATAAACACTATAGCTGTGACAAAACCATATGTAAGCAAAATGGGATTTTGTGTTAAAAAAACTGCAATAAATAACTGTCATTAATGAATAATATACAACGTGGTATCTAGAATGAAATCTGGGTGACTTGATCCGCACTTACTATTATAGTGACATCAGGTCATTATCTGTTAATATTTGATCCTTTTTAATTACAGAACGAAGACTACTACAGACAACACAAGTAATGGTTCCCTCTAATTATAGGTAGAAAAACGTATTCACCTGAAACGCAGGGAAACATAACTAATCGGAATAGGACGATAATAGAGGGAATGAACAACAGTAAATGATAGATTATTATAGAATACTATTTCACAGTTACTACAGTAACCGAGAATATTGGAAACGAATATAAGAGTTGTTGGATGTATCCAATGACTACTATTTGACAGAAAAATTATTGCAGACTAGGAATACGTACAGGCGTGAGTGTTTGGTGGCAGATCAAGACTTGAAATACTACTAGAAACAAAGGAAACACTTAGCACTAGCACTCCAGGCATAGAAACGCCACATAAAGATGTCCTGAAAACATCAAACATAGTAAACATGTAAACAAAACCAAATAAAACAACGGATCTAAACGTGAATGAAACAACTGGCGCAATAAACAGCATACAGCTTATGAATAAAGAAAAAAACAAAACCGCTGTCATTAAGGAACCAACTATTGGAGGCAATAGACACAGAACAGAGAGAGTGTACAAGCTACTCTAATAAATTCAAACATATAATATAACGGATTTAAACAATTTAATTTACACACGTGCCAGGAAAATAGGCATGGGTCTTAGAGTAGAAAAAAGCAAGGAGGGAAATATGGGTCGACAAAATCTGCATGGGAAATTAGGTTGAAAACGTAGATAAACGAAGCCTAGATATAGGTAAAGGCGATAAATAAGATGAAAATGAAAAAAAGTAATTGTGAAAATGTAGAAGTGGCACAAGCAGGGAGAGATTGAACAAGTAACGGGGGAAAAATAAGCAAAACATAGCAGCTACAGAAAAGAGATGAAGATGATAGCGATATAACTGTGAACATTACAGTGAAAATACGGTATTTAAAAATAAGAGAAACCAATTATTTTTAAATAGAAACAGAGAAACAACAAAAACGAATAACGAAACTCGACAGAAACAAAAAAAATCTATTAGCGCATGATATGGAGAGAGCGACTAGATCACAAGAGAAATATTGTATGTTTATACATATAAGATAATAGTTACTAGAAATATACGGGCTAGAGAATTACATAAAGAAAACTAAAAAAAAAAACACTACAAATGTTAAATTGGAGTGAAGCAGTTCATGATCATATACAGGCACACTTGTTAGAAAAACAGCACAGTGTCTGAAAGTCTAATTCAGAACCTTAAATATGTATCCATGAGAAAAGACCCATATGTATAGGTCTATAATATGGTTATATACTATGTGGAAAATACCAAAAGCAGAACCAAGATAACAAATCTACCTCTCCTTTCATAATGCCGAATAAAACCTTGAGGAATAGAAAGGGTACTAAAATGAAAATTGGAAAACAGATCCTACTATACATAGACTAAAAGATTCTGAATGAAGTTAAAAGCAACACAAATTAATACAACCATGGAATACATCGACTACAAATAAGCGTAGGAAAGTATCCCTGAAGCGTGGATGATAGAATGCCTGATAATGAACAAAATATTCGGTAACTTTATCAATTTGAGTGAAAATGCAATGGAGACACGGAGATTTGAACTGACTGTTGATATGCAAAATATAACTATGATTAACACACAACAATTTCCTTCCATCAATACTATTTATCATAACCAGGATTTGCACTAATAATATACTTAGATAATACCAAGTCTGTGCATGTTCAGTAATACAAACGAAAGAATGAACTACAAAATGTATATCGATTTCGTGAAAGTGTTGGTAAAACCAAGTATGAACTAGAGACGCTAATAAATGAAACCGTAATATTCCTCCGCGGTGGCTGAATGGAAATCAACATGGAAAATCTGCACTGTTACTCATGTAACAGGAACAATTGGTAAATCAGGAGCATTGGACTACCAAACAAGACGAATTAATGATACAGATTTTTTGAAATGGAATAACTCAGAAGTACAAACACACTCTCTGAAGATAAACTATATTGTTATAATAGTTTGAAACGTATAAGCACATTGACAGTATGACTAGTAAGATACTCCGAATAATTTATATTATGGACAAAAATAGAGCTAATGCAACTTGATCAGAAGACCAGGTAACTCATATCTATACCCAATGCACTACGCAAAAAAGATGATGCGGGTTTACTGTATGTGAATGAAAAAGACGGGAAAATGGACTCGTTTCGTGTACTCGAAAAGTGATAAGAAAAATACATAATGCAGAAAACCGTATGAATAATCAGCTCAGACACTGGAAAATTAGCAATACATACAAATTGACTAAGTAGAAAAACACAGTGATAGAGAAACAACTACAAGGATCATTCATAACATAAGCCAAATACCAAACGTAGATTTGGCCACCAAAATAGAACCTTAAGTGAGTAACTGAATCCTTAAAAACAGCCGCATAATATATCGTGACGAGAATACACAACGTAAAACAAACAATAGACGAGAGCAAATGCAGAATCGGTGGAACAATTGACAAAACAATAAATATAAATATAAGAATGTAAAAATAGGTGTGGTCAATGGAAGGCAGTAAACTGAGAATTTTGCAAACAACTGTATCTTAAACACGCGTAAACAAAGCACAAACTGGCAGCGACATTTACAAACGGAAATCATAAAAATATGGACACTGGATAGATAAACAGACAAAATACTCCAAGGAAGAAGACAATATTCCGTAACAGTCAAAACAATGATGCATAAGATTTGTAGGGTGTACTTTGATTGTACAACTGTGACTTAACCACAAAGCATTAACGAAAACTTTAGCATTACAGAAATATTATATATATATATATATATATATATATATATATGCTAATGTTGCTTCGAACGGTGCATAAACCTATGTAAGCGTAAATTATCACTATACTTCAATATTAAATACATGTAGACGGAAACCACGATTGATCGATTGCCTGTCAGAAAATGTACCTTCACCCTTAAGGCTTTTATTTACAAATATCCGTGAACTAAGAACTAGCTTAGATGATGTAGAATCATTTCTCCTAGAAAACTCCACGGGTATCTTAGCACTAAGTGAGAATAACATATTTAACATATAAGGTCATCTTCCACTTTGTCGTAAGGAATCTGACAGATAGACAGATACATGCTCGAACTTCGTGTGTATAAGTGAAACGCGCTCCTCATGACTAGGGAATCGGAACTAGAATCAGATGACCAGCCCTTCATTGTTTTCTAAACTTACCTTAAAACATAGCGTCAGCAACCTATGTTTTTATCGCTTTCATACGACCCATACTGTACATATCAATCATATCTTTTACGATATAGGTGTAGCACTCTCCATTCACACTAGCGCCTACATTCGTGTATTTGGTCACTTAAAGCCCATCACATTAATCGGCTTGTATCCTCAAACTGGTGCAACATTTCTATATTCCATTCCTTGACACAAACTGTAACATTCCCGATCAGACACTCAGATAGGCTGGACCAGCAACCTTCATTTCTAGATCTATTTCTGACATCAATTCCTGAGGACTGTGTAACAAATGTCCATTGCCCACTCATGAATGCTGATCATGCGAGGACAATGATAGACACCAGTCTAAACTTTCGACCAATGTTTAAGAGCCATTGATGCCAATCAGAGATTCCATCTGAGATGACGCATCGTGAACATCTTTTCACTTCCTGTGCGCAAATGAGACCACTGAATAGTTCAAAGCAAAATTGAAGCACATGACCCCACACGGAAGCCGTATAGCAAACCCCACTCTTCCCAAAGATTTACTTCTACTTGCGCAGGTGCTATTACATATTGTATGGTGAATACCGCAGATTCATCCGGCATCTCCAATACAAACAGACAAAAGTTTATAGAAGTTATAAGTAATTGTAGGAAGGAGAGAATATAAGGAGGCAACCATAAAACGCAGTGAAATCAGAAATTAGGAACTCCGGATTCATGGAAAGTCTGCAGTAATGTAGTAAATAATGGGCAATACACAACTCCTCCATCATTCCAAAAAACCTGAGGGTGTTTGTGCGGTATATGAAAAAGCTAACATGCTTGCTAGTCAGTGTGCCTCCAGCTCTTCTTTGGATCCAGCAAACCATTATTCCTTTATTTTTCTGTGCACAGTTATCCGAAAATCTTCCTTATTCCTTTATTTTTCTGTACACGGTTATCCGAAAATCATTCTTCTTCATGTATATGATATGATAAAACACTATGCCCCCCAATCTTCTCCAGTTACGCTCAACTCTTTAGCAAATTCCTTAACGAATCATACAGTCCCTACTGCTGGAAAACTGCTTCTGTGGTAACAGATTACAAGAAGTCTAGCGAAAGAACTGACACATTAAATTATCGCCCCATTAGCCTCCACCCTCTTTTCACCAAAATATTTGAGGCCATAATTAATCAAGCCTTATTCCACCAACTTATGTCAGACAATCAATATGAATTTAGGCAAGTTCATTCTATTGCAGATATTATAACTTTAATCGTATATACCATGACTTGGATTGGGACCGTAGCCTAGATACATCTAATTATTTCGACATGTTATGACACAATGGTCTTTATAGGAAAATCAGATCATATGTATTACTGGAAACCACTTAACACAAGTAACTTCTTTTTAAGTAAGAATATAATTCAGATTGTCGTACATGTAAACCATATGATATAAATGCAGGTGTACTAGATGGCCCTTTAGTATTCTCTTATATTCATAAAAATCTTCACTAATAAAATAGTCTCTGAAATGTGTATATTTGCTGACGACATCACGCTCTAAACAAACACGATGGGAAAGCAAAAGAAGGCATATCCAAGGCAGAGACAGACACCTTTGTTACAGACCTCTAGTCTGAAGTGGAATGTGGTCAAAAATGGATGCTTACCTTTAATGCTGCCAAGACTAAGACTGTTTCCTTTAATAATTACAAGATATCTTCTCAACCCCCAATAGATATAGCTAAAAAGTGTCTGAAAGTACTTCAGTCAAATTCCATGACTAAAGTGTCAAGGGAATATGAGTTGGAACATATACATTGAGAGCATTGCCATAGCTGGAGGAAAGAAGGTTGGCTCTCCTTACCGCACTAGAAAGCTAATTACGCTTGAACGTATCCTGTATATCTACAAGACAAGCATTCGACCATGTATGGAGTATTCTGATGATATTTGGGCTGGTGCATCTGCTACTAGTCTCTGACTTCTGAGCAAGGTTCAAAAGAGAGTCGCAACCCGGATATATCATGAACTGTCATCTAAGGTAAAACATCTTTCCGATAAACGAAATGTCGCATCCTGTTAAAATGTTTTTGACTGCCTGTTTTTCAAATAGTTTAATGGTTGATGCTATTACACAATACAAGCCATTTTATTCCGTCGGCGTGATTACCTCCGACAAATCCGACAAAAAGAGATCTATAGGTGTAAAAAAAAGCCGTCTACCCCAATTGTTTCTTCCCCAGAACAGCTAGATTTGTAATTCCCTTCTTGGTATCTGCTTTCCCAACTATATTGACTAGCAGAATTTCAAGTGTAATGTGAACTGACATCTAACTGCTTAACTCCCTACAAATATCCAGCCAACGTATATCCCTGACAGTAGCCGACTTAGTCAAAATAATACAGTGTCTTGTTTGGAATGAAAATGTAAAAAAAAGAATTCGTTTGGAAACGAGGTTGCTTTATTGAGTTATTAACACTACACTGGTTTTTCTAGCCCTGACTTGTTTAATAAAGAATCCACCACGTATTTTCTTTACAAATATCTTCATTTAATCTCATCAAAACTCTCTATACTCCGTAGAGAAAAGAAATATCGAAACTTACTAACACTACCTAGAACAAGTGGACAGATGGAGTAATGATCTTTTCCTTCTATCATCACTATCATTTTCTTCATCATCATTATAATAAATATATATGCCACCATCATCATCATCATCACCATCATCATCATCGTCATCATTATCATCATACTCATTAGCAAAAGCATTATCCATAACATCAGCTGTTGTAGCAACAATACCAACAGCAGCATTATATTCATAATCCCTGTGTGTATAGTCAGTATACCTCAAACTAAAACGAGTAAACTAGAACAGTCGAACTAACTCAAAGCAATATTCTATACAAAACAGTATATCTTCATTGTATGGATACGAAGTGCACCAAGCAAACTAATATGTAAAAGTATCTGATTTAAGTAGGTCGTGAAAAGCTTGGCTTAAAAACATAAGAAGAAATTGAAAGGAAGATACTAAAACATTAAAGAAAAAAATAACAAAGTAACAATTACAAAAATCAAAAGAAATACGTTCGCTGACAGAGAGAAATAGAGGAGAGAAGGAGGTACTTATAGAGGTCGAGTAAAGGAATCCAGTCTAAATAAAGATGGAAACTACATGGAAGAGTGAAAAAAGATAATGACGTTAATTAATGAGTGACAAAAGAAGAAAAGTTCCAAAGCAACGAATCAGAATGTAAAAAGAAGAATCCCTACAAAACGAAACATTTTATGTGATTAGATACAATCACGTTCGCCTTATTGGTTGACAGACCCGAATGTGCATCCGTTAACACAGATATGCATTTATGTGTACACACTACGAAAAGAAATGAAACAAAAAAAATACAGAAACAAGGAAAGATATACTGGAATCGATTTCAGATTAATCGATCATTGCCGTTCATTTCCCATCAGTCTTTAATGACGTTGCACCTGCGTCTTCGAATTTTTTTTACTGATTCTCTTTTTCTTTAAGCTTTCCGCATCGGCGGAATTTCCCTTCTGCTTCTTCTCTCTTTTTTATTCTTGGTCGTCATTACTTAAATATGTCCTCATATTATATCTAACTGAAAACAAAGTTTTATGATTCATAATCTTTCACATCAAAGCCAATGTTGTTATGATACCATGCCTTCTATTGTGGCGTAGTTGATGTCTTTACAATTGACCCTTGATTGTATTACACACTAAAACAATAACAAATACTATATTTATCTACATATTGCATCTATATTGTTATCTTGTTAGCTTCCTATCCGTCACACACTAAGTTGTATGTTGAAGGTTTATAAGGTTATGAGAAAGGTGATTAACCAAAGTAAAATACATGGAATCACAGCCCTCTGGAAAAATGTACTGAATAATATATTCTAACAAGCAAGGTAACCAAATTAGAGATACACAGTGGAAATTGGACGATAAATAGTAGCTAAATGGGGAAAATAAGCAACTGCTACATATATTATATCGATTTTGAAATAATTGCAAACACATCATTATAAACGAAACTATAATTCAAGAAATAATATACATACAGATTACTATAATATGTAGTCTTACCTTGTCACGGAGAATCAAGTATAGTACTGAGAGAAAGAGGGAATATTGCATGTAGTACTGGGAGACAGGAGGAAATATATCGCATAGTTCTGAGAAAAAGGGCAAGTATTGCGTATACTACCGGAATAAAGGCGGAATATTTCGTATAGCGGTGCCAATGCAAATGTGCATGACTTGGAGAAGTAATAAATATAAAGAACTCATAATATCATAAAAACAAAGAGATATTATAGTAGTATAACGATCGTTTTTTTTTAGATAACGTTTTGCATACTGTTGACTTATCGCCATCTTTGCTGAGAAATCAAAAATGTAAACGTAAGTTATTTAAAATATTAAACCATAATGTATTATTATACCCAATCATCAAATAGTAACAGATTTTAAATCAAAATTGAAAAGAAAATATCACATGTTCTTTACTTTTCTCAGAACGTGTTTTTTGCTAAACTTTTTATACTTGACCCTTGTTTGAAAGTGCGTATTCTATTATCTTGTCCCTATCGCGAAGAATTATATGTTGAATTAAAAATTATTAACTCTCAATCAGTGGGAAAATGTAAAATTCCCGATGGAATGTATACAAAAAAAATTGAGTTATCGCTGAACTCCGACACATCTTCGATAAAAGGAACAATTTTTATATTTTTTTTATGAAAACATTTTATTGAGGCACATAAAATCTTAGAGTCTCGTTTCAATAAATAATCGACATATTTTGATTGTTTTACTAAACAAACGAAGGCATATACGTTATATTAATTTATTAACATACACGTTATATTAATTTATTAACATGCTTCCGCGAAAAAAATCGTAACGTGTATGAGTGTTATTCCTCTGAAATTTACTTTGATGTTCTGGAAAAAAACTCCACTTGGCAGGCGTTCTAATATAACCACTATAATATAAACAACTTTACCAATTCAAGTGTAGTTGCAATGCTAACAAACTGTGTCTAATAGAGTTAACATTTGATATGGGTACCTTACAGAATCATATATATATATATATATATATATATATATATATATATATATATATATATATATATATATATATATAACAACCATACACTGTATGTCTTGCTGATCCTACCCGCCCTTGATTCAAATCTGATTTCTCTTTCTATTATATAATTATATACGCGCATATATAATTAGTGAGTGCGTGTGTATGTATCATTGTGCATTATATATATATATATATATGTATACACATACATATTTATGTATATATATATGTGTGTGTGTCTGTGTAGAAATATATGTACGCAGCTAGTTATGCTTCTATATATTTATATATATATATATATATATATATATTGGAATAACCTTTATATATATATATATATATATATATATATATATATATATATATACATACATAAATTTGCATTCACATATATGTATACCCACATATGTTTACACATATTTAATATAGAATTGCATAGTATTTATAACAATGTAAATAAGATATGTAAGTAAGAAATGAAAACATATTCCCTCCCTTTTGACGTGTAACATATGCCTTTCTCCCTTTAACAACAACCACCATTACAAAGACATTACACATCCACTGGAAAAAAGGCAGGGTAGCATCGCAGGAAAGCAAAGCCACATGATGATAACGTTGGGATAAATCGGTTGGAGATATTAGAGGTTTCATATAAAAGACATAAAGAACTAGTTATCGAACCCACAGTGACGTTAAAGCGACCCAGGGTGGGCTACTAGATGTCGCAGTTCGCTTAAGTCAATTTAATATAAATAACTGCCACAGAAACGGGCGAAGCAGCGTAGAAGTTTTTTTTTCTAACATGGCAGGAAAGGAAAACGAAGTTTGAATGCAGCACTAGTACATCTAATGAAACGGATATACGAGCGTGAAAATAAGCATGCCAACTCATTGAATTCTTAACGTACTGAAGTAGAGGGCAGTCCGCCATGTTTTAGCAACAAGTTGTTACCAATGAACGTATGATTGAGTAGAGCAAAGTTTTCTTTCTTTTTTATATTCTGTTGATGTTCCCGATCATCCGACCCTTTTCTCCTTTCTGTATATAAATTAATCTACAGATAAACAGACGGAAATTACTCCGTCGTATTTAATCAAAGTGTCTTGCTGTATATATTGCTTTATCTTTATCTATCTCTTTCTCTCTCTCCATAGAGACCCATGTGGCAAAATAAAGACGAACCTCAATGTAAATATAATAATGTTTTAGCCGAAAAATTTACGCATTTATATGTGCCCCACAGGAAGAACATTTGTATACAGAAGGAAAAGTGACTGCATTGTAATTTACGGTTTTATACCAAAGGGATAATTAATAAAAATATCCTTCGGAGCACTGGATGTTTCGACACCGCAAGAAAGGCGAGAAACAAATGTATAAATATTTTACATTAACCTCGTCCATTTTGCCGACCCATTCCACCCCTACTTTGTGGTTTAATAGAATATGTTTCGGACATGCATTTTTAAATTTGTGAGATTTAATACGTTATATAGCACAACTAACATAAGCGCAGCTCTAAAACGTTAAGCTAATCTACACAGTATAATACACAATTGGCAGCTATTTTTATGATTTGCACTTTTTTCAGCGTGCCAACTTTATATGCAAACCAATGCGCCAAAAAACATCGAAACATTGATTATTCTAGGAATTTGTAAATCGAGGACAACAATAATAAAGAACAAACCACGTGAATGTGGTTTCATAGTACAATACATACCTTATATAATTTCCATTTTTATTGGCAAGAGCAAATAGATGGAAGATGTACAAACTTTTGATTTCATCGGATGAAATGTCTTTGACAGCAGTCAGAATAGTATTCTAGAAGTCGTCCTTGGAGTTGTACTGCCTTCATCTTGAGTAAATGCTTTGTTTTATGATGATCCACAGATTTTTGATGGGATTAAAATCAGGAGAACAGGCTGGGCATCGCATTATTTCCTAAGTCTCCAAAAAACACTCTCCAAATATTCAGTTGCTATCCTTGCATAATGAGACGGTGTATTATCATGCATGACTAACATCTTTACCGGAATGCCAAATCTTCTTCTTGTGCCAGGGTTTTTCCGGAATGTAATCTTCTGTGTGTGCCAGGGTTGCAAGTGGTCTTTAATGAAGTAAATGTAGAGGTTGGCGGTAATTTTCACTCCATCTGCAACTCTTTATGCTCCTACAAGCTCATTGCTAATAATTGCAGCCCATGCCATCACATCACTACCTCCTTGTTGACGCCTGACCTTTTGGGGACGTAGACCTCATCATGGTACATTCCTTCCCTCAACTCATCGGGTCCATCCAGGGTTGCGTGACACTCATTGGTGAACAAAATAGTTTGAAAATTCATCTTCATGTGATTTCTTGCCCACTACATCCTGTTTTTCTTGTGGATAGCCTTCAATTGAGGACGAACCTCTGGCTTTCCAAATTTGTTAATCGCCCTCAAGATACGGCAACGAGATTTTTTGGGCAGATCAGGAACGCCAGCTTTTTTCAAAAGCTTGTTTGCTAGTTTCAAGTGGGTTACGGCGAACTTCTCTCTTGATCTTGCTCATACTTGGACGTGACAGATAAGATTTCTCACGAATTTCCCCTTTGTCTGAATGTCTGTTGAAAAGTTGAGGGTTCGTACAATATTTTTTTTTAATGATCACGGTGTAATTCTTGTGCAATTTCTTTGAATTAAATCTTAATATAGTGTCTTTGAATGAAATCTTAATATAGTGCCTTTGAACAGTTTTAGATTTCTCATATATATATGGCTGTGTGTGTGTGTATCTGATAGATTGATCTATAAAACTTTATGTACAAATTAGTAAGAACGTACAAACGTATGCATATATACATACATAAATGTATATTCGCAAATACATATATTGTTCTGTATTAAACTCTTAACAGAGAGTACTGACGCAAACGTTATATTCTGTAATGTATACGGCCACTACAGTCCAGCACATGTTTGTACATACATATACATACACATACACACTTACGGTCATACGCATTCGCATATTAACGTATTAATATGCTATCCTTTTCAAGTGTATATCTATCCTCTATCCATATATCTATGGGGTTCAATGTGATCTCATTACATTCTCGTTGTTTTAAGCATCTCTACCACCACCCTGCACCATAAATGTAGTCTGATAAGCACATGTTCGCTTGTGTACACACACTTATCTATCTAGCTTTCTTTGTATCTGTCTTTCACTCTGTCTGTATTTATATGTATATATATATATATATATATATATATATATATATATATATATATATATATATGTGTGTGTGTGTGTGTGTGTGTTTTATATATGTGTAAAAGATATACATGTGTAAAAACATTCTGAGGAATATGATGGTGTGTACAAACATACATATAGTCGCTAGCTGGACCACATTAACCTTACTGTACTCGAAATATGGGTTTTCTATAATTGTGCATGACCCATCGAAGACCAACTATATATAAGATACATATAATCAACAAGACGATCTTGTATCTGTATTTCCCTAGTAATATACATTATATATTTCTATATATATTTTGGACAATCTATATAATTCAGTGGTATATCTTATACTTCTACCTTTACGTTCTAAAAAAATTACAATGTCCAATTTATCGAAAAGAAAATCACGTTCATATGTCTTACATATAACGCTTATATTATGTTCTATTTTAATGAATCTACTGCTACTTGCATTTCGGTCTACTTAACTGTCTAACTGACACAACCCATTAAGCTTAAAATTAAGCGCACAAAATATATCGAAAGTAAACATAATGCCCTCTTGCAGTTGGTTAATAATTATTAAATTTATTGATTAGTTTCAGGGTGCAGAGAGGAACGTGTTAGCAATACATACCATTGAGTCCACTGCTAATATATAGATCGGGTCTGAATTTCGTAAATTGTAATCTTGAACAGTGTTTATTCCTAAAGTATGCCATCAGTCTGCCTCGTTTATTTATAACTAGCCTGCGTGGCCGGCGTTTCCTGGGCGCACGGCTTTGCCTAAGTGCCCGGTGTTGCCTGGGTGTTTGGAGGTGTGGGGTGTACAAAGAAAAAGTGATAGTATGCAGGCAAGCTAGGGACCGTAATGGAAGGAGGACAATATAACGTAATAAAAAAGTGACTTCATTGCAGTTCACCCCATCGCCAATACGGAATTGACGAAGGTTTAAATTAATGCTGGAGAATCGAACAGAAGGTATGCCTATCGAAAATACCGACGGAAAAGGCGACACCTCGCTATGAAAAAAACAATTCTCAGTTAAGATTGAAGAAATTAAAGTTTTGGGCAATGCATCGGTATGTTTCGTCCAAAGGGTCGAACTGCAAATCGATTCCGATCCCGTGAACACCTGTCAGTTTGTCGGAAAGTTTAAGCAGACATACACACATCTATGCGTACATACATACATGCATACATACATTTAAACAGACAGGTTATATTATGGAAGATATCTTTGTATTCACATTCTTGGTATAGATTTTTTAAACATTTGAACATTTAATGGCAATAGACTTACAGAAAACTGATCAAATGATAATCAGCGCAAGCCCCCAGTTCTTATGGTTTTACCTCTTTTTAATTAACTCGATTTTCTTCATTGCATGGTTCAGTAATGACAATTATACATCTATTTTTAAATGGTATTTAGTACTGTTTAAATATTGTCTAGCGTTATGAGCTTATTTTTTGCTTACAAGTCGGCTAAAGCACTGTTCGGTCACACATTTGTGCAAGTTTTTGTTTTCTTTTTATTCTAACACCCCCTTTCTCCTCTCTCTTAATTCCCCAATCTCCTTATCCCCGTCAATCGCTGACGTCCCTCTTCATCCTACGCTGAGTTAACCTACGTGTTTTGTCACCTTTCCTCTGACTTTATCTCGAAACTTCTTAATTTTGGTTTAAAACGATATTATTGTTTCATTTTTTTCTTATTTCGTTAATTGTTTATAATAAATACAGATATTAGTCGTAATTAACCCCAGTGTGTTAATCAAACAAATATAAATATCGTAGCGTTTAAGAAGGTTCGTATATCTATGCATGTACGTGTGCGTGTTTACCTGCATGTGATTGTGTGTTTAAATTATGTTGTTTAAATATAAATACAAACGTAGAAACATATTAGTAGAAATAAGGATATAGGCAATTATTGCATCTGATTTCTAGGTCGTTATGCTTGTTCGTAAAACAAACTTAAATTAACCGACCCTGACATTTGAAACATTCGCGTAACTAATGTCAAGGATAGAAAAAAGCGAGGAAGAAGAGGTTTTTCCTTCATTATATGACAGCTACATATATACATTGCCAAAACTATTATTTACACTTAAGTTAATTTAATTTAAATGGATGTTGTATTTCTTATTTGTTTTATCGCCCCGTAATCCCTCGGCTTTTCGCCAAAATATTTGAGACCATAATTAAGCAGGCTCTAGTCCGTCACTTTCCAGCAGATAAACTTCTGACCGACAAACAATATGATTTAGGACAGCCCGTTCCACGACAGATATCCTAACTGTAATCTTTGAACGTATCTAGTATTCATTATACAAAGCAGGGAAAGGTACATCAGTATCTCTGGATATATCTAGGGCTTTTGACAGGGCGTGGCATGATGATCTTCTCAGAAAAGTCAGATTAAATGGTATCACTTGAATAATACATATCGTAATTAAATCCTTCTTAAGTAAGAGTAGACTACAGGTTATCCACAAGAGTCGTACATATAAACAATATCATATAAATGCGGGAGTGTCGCAGAGATCCACAATCGGATCTTTAATATTTCTGGTACTCATAAATGACCTCCCTGATGAAATTATCTTGGAGATGGGTATATTTGCTCACAACAGCACGCTCTAAACAAATGAACACATATCAAAGGAAATGGCAGAAAAACTTGAGAACTGGAAAGAGGGCATAAATGGACGGTATCATTCAATGTTGCCAACACTAAGCTTGTTTCCTTCATAATAATTAAAAGAAACCTTCTCTTCAACGACTAGCAATGTTTAAACACACATTACCAGAAATTATTTCTTTTAAACTCCTCAACCTAACGTTCACAGCGAACAAAGAGAAGGCGACTTACTAAGGATGGAAAAAAAATCCGCACTTAAATTCAAAGCGCAAATACGATTATTTGCGCTTTGAATTTTAGTGCGGACTTTTTTTCCATCCTTAGTAAGTCGCACTATCATTATCATCTTTAAATTCTAGAAACTATATATATTAAGACTCTGAGACCTTCTATTTACAAACAAAAAGAGAATATCTTAGGGCTTAATCTAGTTTCTGTTTAATAATTAATTCATCCCTCTCTTTTTTATATGCATATATTCCTCCTACATTTTCATCTCCCATTCATTGTTCCCCCTTTTCTTTTTAAAACGTAATTAAGCTCGATTTTAGCTCTGTTGAGCGAGCTTCGAAATCGGTCAGCTGGCACATTCATTTTTATTTTTTTAATTTCACAATCTTAAATAAATAATGTTTTCGAACAAGTTAAAATTTAGTGTTTACATAGCCATAATAAAATTTTGTACCCCGCAACAAATATTTATATATATATATATATATATATATATATATATATATATATATATATATATATATATATGGTATGTCGTAGATTAATATTTGTCTATTGCAAGAATAGTAAGAAACATTAATCAAATAATAAATGTCTTTCCAATCACTCTTTGCGTTTGCAAACTTGCGTTAATATATTTGACACTATTGCCATTTTTGTTTGTGATTATAAATTAAAAATTTTCTTTGAGGTTTCGCGTGTGATTACCACGTGGGAAATGATACCGCTCTTTTATTTTTCGTTTAGTCAGATTTTACCGTGCCTAATTTATATTTCTCTCAAGACACACCTGCTCCAAATTTGTTTTCCTGATTTAGTTGCTCTCATTCTCTCTTAATTAATAAGAAAATCAACACATGGATGATTGGCAACTTGCCGCCTAATTAAATTTCTTTTTTATCGTACTTCGCTATATTCTGTTGATGTACACTAATCAGCGATGATTAAAAATCGTCATTACATTGCGATGAATTGGTTCTGCTCAACGAACACAATTTGAGTCAAGTGCACACACCTCTTAGAAATCATTTTGAAACAACTACTTGAAGGCTGGTTGTTTGTCTCTGCGCGTTATTCTCTCAGCTATTCACAAGGCTGAGCTGGACCCCTCACTGCACTGAGTCGGACTACTTCCTACAGCGGTTCAGTCCACTAGAATATTGAGGTTAAGCCCTAGGGTAGCCTAATTTTTGTGATGGGCATGGACATTTTTCAGACAGTTGCCGGAAGTTTTTTGGATACGTCACAGGAGACTCTATTTGTTATTATTATTTCGGCTGGAATACAGTTTACTGTTCTTGTTTAACTGTAGGCATGATTTCTTGTTGCCCAAACCAGTATCCTTATGTTTTATTTAGATAGTATTCATAGCCGTAATAGAGTCGTTGAAATTCCAGTCTCTGAATTGAGCCATATTTTTGCGATTCGCTTAGTGGATATTTTTGCTGAGGTCTTCTGCATAAAGTCTTCAGTCAGGTTGCGTGGAGATCTTTTTGTTGGTCCGTGTGTCGGCAGCAAAAGATGTTGCTCTAGCGAATTCCAGATCACTATCTTAGTCAAACACCATTACAAGGAATAATAAATGATTTAATATTGAACTTTGTAGTACGCCGTTGATGACCTTACTCCCCCTTCTAATAAACTCCCTCGCTTTTTGTGGAAGGTGTGTATCCATTTCCATGTTTTTTAAAAAGTCCGAGTGAGCAAATATTATGCAGGAATATATAGATGTCTACTTTGTCGACTCCTTACTTCCAAAGGTGAGCGGTAGACGCTCGGACGTAGTTGAGGCATTTGTTATGTTATGTATACTCTTGGCATATGCATAGAAGAATTAGGTATGTGTATTGATATTGGATATCTTTTTGAATTTCTATTTCAATCATTCATTTTCATATGATTTGAAAAGTTTAACGGCTAATAACCCTTAAACTTCTCAAATCCCTTGAAAATGAATGAATAAACTCTTTTTTCCGTTGGCATTTATTGTTGGTAGAATTAGCCTTTTTTGGTGTGGCTTTAGTTTTTGCACTCTTCTGGGGATTGTACTTATTTTCTTGTTTTTTGAAGACCTGGTTGCTATGTATCTTTTGAAGACCTCAACGCTTTTATTTTTGGAAGGTTTTGAGTATTTCGTCTGCGTTATTCTAATTGAATAGCCTCTATTAGACGAGTTGTCCAGTTTTTGTTTTTAATTTTACTATGTGCTAGTCCATG
Organism: Euprymna scolopes; assembly: GCF_053919585.1. Classification (NCBI taxonomy): domain Eukaryota; kingdom Metazoa; phylum Mollusca; class Cephalopoda; order Sepiida; family Sepiolidae; genus Euprymna; species Euprymna scolopes. The sequence continues at coordinate 38,630,131 of NC_136498.1, read as the reverse complement.
TGTTTACTGTAGAAACTGAACACGTTTCGGATTTCTTTGGAGCTGTACTGAATCTTGTAGATACATCTGAAGTGCACTTTATGTGCATACATTCCTTTTTGGACTGCTATACTCATCTTTGTACTTGTTATTCCAACACGTATCGACCAACTATTCCTCTGACTGTCTCCAGATTATTAATCCAGATGAGATAGAGATGTTAAGCCTTGTTACTTATTCCCAGAAATTGTTGCTTTCTATAGTTGTTGTCTTAACACGTTTTGGAAAACTAATCCCTTGACCTGCTTAGATAAGATGAAAACCACTGTCTTCAGACAATGCATACCTGGAACCGCACAGATTCAGTACCTATATTCACTGTGGCACATGGTGAAACGACAACAACTATAAAGATGACGATAACAGTAAAAAAAAAAAGAATGGTTTTAGAAAAATATGATTCAGGGCGTAGCTTTACTTTCTGTATAATAACGATTGACTTAAGATAGTTCGCCTGATTTACGAAATAAAAAGAAATAAAAAAAGTGATTAGCCAAGAGCATGCGTCTCTCACGTATAAGCCTTTATGCAACTGTTTGTACTTTTTCAAATCCGCGTATGAAATTAAGCTGTATTATAATATATCGAATTTTGCCTTCCATTATTTTTTGTATCGACGTAGGCATCGGTCTTTACTTTACTTCTAAATAAAATGTACTTGGTGTAAATTGCTCGAATGAGCTAGCCAGTTTACATGTCAATTTCGTGAAACTATTGATATATCAAAGTTTCTTCTCAGTAAAGTTATCGTATGATTTACAATGTATAATGCTTCACGGTTTTCAGTTTACTCGTGATAATTCTGAAACCAAGATTACCTAAAAATACTCAGTAGTTGTCGAATCAGCCAATTTAAATGTTGCCACCTCTATGAACTGGATAATGTAAGACTACATGGATCATGGTCGGTTTACTTGTTAAGCTAAAGGTACTTTACAGCAGTTGTATCGACTCGCAGTAGTCCTTAAGTTTTCCTGTTTATATGGTGCCATCATTACATACAATCATATTTAGTACTCACAACCGATTAACTACTTTGTCTAAGGTCATTTATTGTATTCAAAACTGCTGAGTGGTTGTATCTAGAAATGTTTAACTGTTTCGATAAACTATTGACTACTAGTTAATATCCTAGATAGTAATCCTCTTACAGTTCTGCATACTCAATATGAATATGGATCAAGATAAAATATGTTTCATGGTAAGTAGTCCGTCTTCATCAGCTGGTCATTTGCTTCTAATTATCCATCTTTGCATTGATTTCCACTATTGTTAATATCCGTGATAGTTTTCGTCAAATAAGTGAAAGTTCTAATCAATGACATCATCCTGGAGATTAAATGATGGCATATAGAATATCTCACTATGAAAATATCCTACATCATAATCAAGATGGAGATAAAGTAGACGTAATCTATAGAGATTTTTACAAAGTAGACATCCAGGCATGCTCTTGGAAATAATTCGCTCATTGGGTATTTGTGGAATACTTGGAATATTGATACACAACTTCCGCTCGGAAAGGATACAAAAAGTAACCATTCGAGAAAGCTTATAAGAGGCAAGTAAGCTATTCATAGGCGTACCATAACGTTCAGTATTTGGTTAACTATTTTTTTCTTAATGGTTATGGCAGAGACAAAGACCTGCAACATGACATGGCAACATATTTCGCTGATAACACACGAATCATGGAAACGATCTCCACATAATTCAAAGCTTTTACAAGAATGCCAAATAACATTAGAAAATGCGCTTATGAGAGCAACATAGCTCTTAACAGAGACAAATTTGAACTACTACAATATGGTAATGAATACCTGCTTAGAGAAAACTCTGGATGCATATGTGGCCAACAAGAAATAACATTAAAGGAAGAAGTGAAGGATCTATGTATTATAAGAGGAGCGATGTAACATTCACACAACATATTGAAAACACTAAATTGATCGCAAGACAACTAACAGTATGAATATTGAGAACCTTCAGGAGTATGAACAGAAAGTACATGCTTGCACTATGGAACCCCCTTTGTTCTTCCAGGGCTCGAATACTGCTATCAGCTGTGGTCTCAACAAAAATAAAAGAAATCTGAAAAATAGAAGGAGAGCAGAGAACATTCCCAAGCAGAATATGAATTACTGGGAGAGGCAAACGGAGCTGCAACTGTATTCAGTACAATGCCGAAGAGAACGATATATTATCACCTATCTATGGGAAATCTTGGAAGAAAGGGTCCAAAACACAACAACAATAACAGAATAATCCATCAGCAGCGAGGAAGTTTATATAAAAACCACAGCGGACCAAGTCTCTCATCCAGTATAGCTGCACCTACAGTGGTACAAGATCATTCAACTGTATTCCAGCCGCAATAAGAAATATAAGGAGAGGGTCATCCGACCCGTTCAAAAAACAACATGCCAACTTGCTGAAAAAGATACCTGACTAGCCAGCAACACCAGGCTACCCTTGCACCAAACTCAAACACCTAGTGGACTGGCCTGGTGGATGAAGTGGACATCTTCGATGCAGTGTACCTCCAGATCAGATGCGTTAATAACCGATGGATTAACACAAGCTACACACTATTTCACATATCATTGTACTCCTTATATGGTCGTTGAATGAAAACCATAAGAACAACTCAAATTAAATTTTAGACTCATCAGATCATGGGCTATGGGTAGTAATCTATGACGTTTACTGACAGGTCCTCAGCAAACTGTTTTTGGGCATTGTTGTGTATTGCCTTCAGAAGAGGATTGCTCCTTGGGTGACAGCCACACACGCTAATTTGAAGAGTACAAAATAAGTGGGGCATGCCCACAGTGGTGACAGGAATGACATGCTCTCTTGCTGTATGAGTACGGCAGGTATTAGCAAGTTAAATTATACCGAGGGAAACATGAACTCCATCATGTACTGTCAAATACTAGAAGAGCAGGACCACCTCCTTAAAAAAACTGAGTCGCATGACGAATAACACACATCCAAGATAACCGCTGCTTTACTGAAGAAGCTGTGGGTAAAGGTGATTGAGTGGGCAATCATCTCCTCAAACTTGAAGCCAATAGAACATTTTTGGAGAATCCTCAAGTAGAAGGTGGAGGTGTGGAAAGTCTCAAATATTCGCCAGCTCCGCGATGTAATTTAGGAGTGAGAGAGATTTACAGTGGAACCATTTGAAGCTCCGGTGAACTCTATGCCCAGGGGTGTAAAGATATCTTTGGATAATGATGGAGGTCATACAAAAGTGAGAGATGACACGTTGTATGATAATATTGACAACTTTTTGTAGGGAGTATATTCACTTTTGTTGTTAGGGATTTAGCTTTTAATGGCTATAATTTTGATTTATGTTAGGGGGGAATGAAGTAAATCTGTTATATATGCTGCAGACAGACTATATTTATGTGTCACAATATCATTTTTTCATTGTTGTCCCATTAAGGGATATGAATAAATATTTGAAGAAATGTAAGGGGGCATTCACTTTTGTGATACACTGTAATTGTTTATGTGTTTTACCTCTCAAATATTATGCACATTTACACTTCGAATTTGACGTGTAAATATGCCTCAGGGTGATTAGTTTTGTATATTTTTTCTGTTATTTAGCTTTTAAATATATATTCTGTGTAAAAAACTGATAGCAATAATTTATAGACATTGCGATTTGTAAAATCTGCAAGTACTCTTACAAATTATTTTTTATATAGTGTGCTTTATCCATACTTAATAAAATGCAACTTTTCAACGCCTCCATTTTCTTTAGAACTGTGTAATTCCATTGTATACTATAGGGGGGTAAATTACTCTTAAAATTGTTTCCTCCTATCAGTAAGGGTCTGGCAATTTTCTTATTTTTTTATATGCAGCTGTCTAATTTTTCCTATGTTATTTCATCGATTTATTTTCAACTGTAATGAGACATGTGAACACATGTTTATACATATTCTTTATCTTGAGTATATCAAACTCTGACTTTACTTTTCGGGCGTATGCAATAAAATGTTCGTCTTAATTTTGGGGATGGCATTTATACCCTGTATTAAATACACTCTGTTACTTGCACCAAATTATTTCTAAAATGTGTCAATTAGTTCTCACATCAAAATATGCTCGTTTTGACATAATAAAAGTCGCCTGATTCTTGTAATTAAATATATATTTCCTTTGTGAGACTACAATGTCGACAAACATAGTTCGAACTTTCTAAAGTAAGGTGAAAAGTTCTACAGTCCAGTGGTTTGTAATGGGATTCCGAGAGATGATCATTAACCTTTTAGCTACAAAAAAACACTTTGGTCACTAGCTCTAGTTGCTGGGTTAGTACATTTTACAAGATTTCATATTGATGTGATATATGCATTTGTAAGTCGAACTGGTTCTACTCTTGTTATAATTGATTTTGTTTGTGCTCCTTTCGCTATCATAATAACTGTAACTTGTGTTGTGTTGTCATGAAATATTTTGTTCTTGTACATTGCTGCATGGCAGGATATGATTCTTTAACATTCAAACCACTGATCTATTATGATATTTAAATACAACAGTATAGGAACACTAAAGGCAACCTTTAAACTATGCAGACAACTGATATATAAATAAACGATTGGGTAAAAACGGAAATCATTCGCCTTTTTCTAAGTCCATTTGCTTTCTATTTTAATGTTTGTGGACGCCATTAATTGTAGATGTTTTCGTTTTATTTTCGTTCGACTGTCAACATTTCTACGCGCGACCTATATTTTTATCACCATATATCCTTGTGTGTTATTCCAACCCTTAACCGCCACTGTGATAAGAGAGAGTTTTATATGGGCAGCATAATTTTCCATACAGACATTGGAGAAACACATGTATCACTAGTATTAAACGAAAATAGAATTTTATGAAGAATATGTATGGATGCCTATTAGTAAGTATGGTATAAGACCTCGCTTACGACGCGCGTGAATGTCAGTCCTTTTCTTTATTCGTTGTGTAAAACTATTACCCCCTTTTTATTATATAATTTACTTCAGTGTCTACCATGGTGAGCTTTTCATTGTTAATGTTAAAAGCAGTGGTAGGTTGTCTCAGAGACAACTTCAATAAAAAAATATCAATCAATGTCACTATTTTTGTATAAAAATTACGTATATTGTCTACAACGAGACAGAATTATTATTTCTTATTATATAACATGTTTCTATATTGTTTTTACTAACATTTTTTTTATTTGTAAATACCAGAAAATAAGTATACGTAAGTAGGATTGATTCTTTTGTTTTGTTTGATATCTTCTATTTTTTTGCGAGCGTTCGACAAGAGAAATACGCCCTGCTATTCTAGAAAATAACGTTACGGTAGAAAAGGTCGTCCTTACCCAAGAATGTTTGGTCATTTCACTCAACTAACGACACTTTTCTAGGCAAAAGGTGCAAATAATGGTTATCTATTATGCACACAATTTTTATTTGTAGAGAAGCACTTAATTACCGTGGTGCGTGAAAATGTTATATAGTTTGTTTTTTTTTATATTTCGCAGTGCCGCTAATTGGATAGTATTGGCCAATACGCTTTCATTTATTGATCAGTAACGTTTTTTTTTCTATAGAATTAGATGATATCTGTTTGATCTTTGATAATGCTAATGAATTGGAAACAGTTTTATGCTTTACATATTAGTTGAATCCAAAGCGTCTCATAGTTTGTGTGTTATAAACTTTCGCTTATTATATTTTACAGGTTTTCGTGAAATTATATTTAGTTTTAATGTAATAAATTATGAAAAAGTTGATTGTAATTAAACATTATGTTACGATTTGTTATGTTTCCGAATCTATGAGATCTCGAGTGGTTTAGATTATATTTAGCATTATCTACTGAAGATTATTTTAGTTAAAATGTATTCTTATAAAAGGAAATAAGGATAAATTATAGAGGGTTACATATTCATGAAACTTTATGATAAATTTATTATGTATGAGTACGGATTATGACCAGTTAAATTTGGAATTATTTTTCAGATTGTAATTTCGCCTACTGCAAGGCATTAAGGTAATCGTTATGTGCTCCACAAAGTGATAAAAAACTTAGAATGAAATACAGTAAGAATTTGTAAATATACAAGAAAAAGAAAACCTAGGGTGTATTTTACTTTATTTTTGTCGGTTATTGCATCAGAGTTTAGTTTGTTTGTTTTTCGAACGGTATTATGTTCTACAAACAAGGCCATCAGGTGTTGCTCGGGACGGTATAAGATAACTTTTGAACACACCTATTCTTCTTAGGATACAGAAATATTTTATGACTATTTATCATTTGCCCTCTTGAACAAAAGACTGTTTTATATTTCATAGGGCGGGTATTATATGTATGAGATAATTGTACGTTCCCTAGAACAGAAAATTTACAGAACATATATGGAAAATATTTCCTTTACTGAGGCGGCAATGTACAATACATATTTAATTAATTTACATAATTGTCTGTTGCTCAAACTTGTCTATATATCACAGGTAAGAGATTTTGTTTTTACATCAGAGTGCTATAGTAAAGAAGAACATTATTTCTCATTTAAAAGTAATACAATCTGAATACATTACATGATTTTTGGTTTTAATAATTTTCTGCACGTCACATGTAGGCTTTTCTTTGTTTTTTCTCATGAGTACTATACTGCACAAGTACCTTATATCTGGGGCGGGGTAATGCACAAGTACGTCATTTCTAAGATATAGATGAAAATACTGGATAACTTTACATAATTTTCTGTTGTGCTAACTTTTCCGTGTGCCACAGGTGAGTTTGTTTGTTTTTACATCAGAGTGCTAGAGTAAAGAAGCACCTTGTTTCTTATATAAATGTCATACTACTCGAGTATATTACATGATTTTCAGTTTTGATTGCCTTTATGTACGTCACAAGTAAACTTTCCTTTGCTTTTCACGTGTGTACTATACTGCACAAGTACCTTATTTCTTGGGTAGGATATTATACAAGTACCTTATTGCTTGTGTAAGACAATGCACAAGTACCTTTTTCTAATTTACAAATGAAAGAACTCAATACTTTTATGAAATGTTTGTTGTGATAAATGTTTTGTACATCAGGGGGTAAGAACTTGTTTTTTATCTGGGTGCTATAGTGAAGAAGCACATTGTTTTTTTTAGATGTAACTTATACTACTCGAATATTTAACGGGATTTACAGTTTTACTAACTTATGTACGCCACAGGTAAGAAATTCTTCGTTTTTTCATGTGAGTACTATACTGAACAAGTACCTCATTTCTTGGGTAGGATACTGTGCAAGTATCTTATTTCTAATATAAAGATAAAACTACTGGATGGGTTTTCATAAGTTTTCATGTGATTTCTATACTGTCAAACTCCTTATTACTTGGATAGAATTGCTTTTACTTATAAATACATTAACAAAATAAGTAAACATTATATATGAATTTTGGAATATGACATCTATAGACATATACAAATGTATACATTACATATACTTCATAATGATCAGTTAATTGGTTTTGGAGTTGATCCAAGACACCAAAAGATATAATCATATACACATAATTAAAATTAATAACGATCGGTTAATTCGTTTAAGAGTGAATCCAATGCATACATATATATATATATATATATAAACATATACGCATCCTTAAAATTCATAATGATCGGTTAATTACTTTAGGAGTGAACATAATACGTAGAAATATATAAACATAAACGTGTAATTAATATTCATGATGATCGGTTAATTAGTTTTTGGGGTGATTATCAATAATAGAAATACATAATTATATACACATCCTTAAAACTAATCATGATATGTTTATTAGTTTAGGTTTGAATCCAATACATAAAAATATACAGACATATGTACATAAATAAGATTAATAATTATTGGTTAATTAGTTTAGGAGTATATCCAATGCACAGAAATATATAATCATATACACACCATTAAAATTCATAATGATCGGTTAATCAATTTAAGAGTGAATCAAATACATGAAAATATACAGACATGTACACATAAATAAAATTAGTAATGATCAGTTAAATAGTTTAGGAATGAATTCACTACCCAATTCCATTACTGGATCTATTTACGTGATTGTTGGTATGTAACAAATAAGTCGATATATAATATATCGTATGTATTTGGAATATGACATTTTCGTTATGTACAGCAAAACCATTTTTCCGTATTTTTTTATATGAAAGTGTTATTGTATAATTATTACGTAACATTTTAAAGTCCTGAATAACGGAAAGCAAAAATAAATATATAATAAATTAAATTAAAATACGTAAAGAAATGGTTGAGCTCGAACCCACAATATTGGTGTTAGTAATCGATGACAGTCCGTGTTTCACAAAAAAAAAAAACTGCTTTAATAATCTATTAAATTTTATGAATAAATAGGCCTATGTTACAGATTGTTCGCATGCGCAGACGACGCCATTGTAGCTATGCTCTTTGTCATTTCTTTTACGTTACCACCTCTTTTTGAATCCCTTAGCAATTGTTTTAATCAATTAAACACACCTAATAAAATGCTGCCCCCTATATGAATTTATTTGAGCTACAGCACGCCGTCAAACGACAATCCGTCTAGGACGAAATACAATTTTAAAACGGAGAGAGACACATGCACACACATAGTGAGATTTACATATTATATGTTTTTTATCCAGCAATACAAGCAGTTGTATTTATTTATTATTTTTATTTTTTTATATTTAGATCTAAAATAAATGTTAATTCGAAGGAAATAATCAAATCCAGAGAAATCTTTAACGAAGAATTTTGTTTTTAATGTTGTCGTATACATGGTGTTTTGCGCTAGAGGTGAAGTATGAACATGTGGCTGAAGACCTTTTAATATTTACATGAGATTTTTTTTTAATATTGTACATCATGCGCTAAATAAGAGAAGAAGTATTATAAATATGTCATCAGTAATGCCAACCGAGATACTTGCTGCACGCCGGTATTGCCATTATTAAGTTTATATATCTGGCTTCCAACAAATAAGTTTATAATCTGGTCGGATTAGGAGGGTTTGCTTATTTCTATCATTATATCCTTTTGTGGGTCAAACGTTGTGTCTTGTGATTTATAACATTATTGAACGTGACAAGCTATTATTTCCTAAAACTTAAGCATTGATCCTCAAAATATATGCGATATAAGAGGATGATTAGATCCACACGAATATCTCTATTAATTTGTTGTCGTGGTCAACACATAATTGTAGTATTTATCCTCGACATTATATTGCTCCAGCAAAAGAAAATGACTAGTGTGTACTGATCTGACCAATGTGAATACATATAGATTGAACATCAACACTTTTTTTATAAGATGTTGCGCATCACAGCTTTCACCACTCATTTAATCACTTTGGAAGTGTATAACTAGTTTCGCCAGTAGTATTTAAGGGCAATATGTTCAATCTGATTTTGTATATGATTAATCCAAAGAATGAAAGAAATAGGTGTGCGTTACGCACGAACATAAAACGAACTTGTGCTAATTTGAAAATGGGCTTCTTCTGAATTGCGGATCTTAGTGCATTAGAGACGAGACTATTTTGTTTTACTACAAGCCTTACCAGCCCGGCTACGCGTTGCTGTAGCTCCGTCTGCTAAACCGAAATATTATATTGATTTGTATAGAACATACACACGCACAAACAGACGCACATACGCACACATACATACTACCACACACACACACGCGCAAACACACAGACTCGCGCGCACACAATAACACACACACGCACACACGCACATACACTCTGACATTTACTCACACACACACCTTTGTGCTTTAAAATCGTATATTTACGAATTCTTACAGTTAATCGTAATGTTAAAAAATGGTTTACTTTAGATAAAAAGATATTATTGGCTTATGAAACTGTGTTGATGTTTCGCAAATCATTATTGAGTAACAACATAAAAGATGTATATGAACGAAATCAGGTTTAGCACGGTATGGTAAGTGTATAAAATTTATTCACATCCACGAAATATTACATGTTAAATTAAAAGAGCGTTTGCCTATAAACATGTCTCGATGCGTTGCAAAGCATTTTTTATTAATCAAATCTAAGATCCCGGCGATTGTCTGGTGCCATGTAGAGTGCACCGCCATTTTTGAGAATTTTTGAAGTGTTCCTTCATGCAGTCAATAAATTCATTCCAGAATAAAGGTATGCCAGTTCCACCCAATACGATTAGGCGGCTTATTGCTGGGAAGACGTTATTATTTATTCGTCGAAAAAGGGTAAACTAATTGCATGTCTATGTGTTTATGATAAAATTACGAAGGCTGAAACTCCATATCTGTCGAAAGTGTGGAATTCCACCCAGTGATTACTGCGCAAGGTAAGAGGACTTCACATTAAGAATGAAAAATAGTAAATACGAAATCAAAAATTGGTCGCGATTTTGATCGTGTAGCTCCTAGGATGAAATGTAGGATTTTATTATACCGACTAATTTTGTCTAAACTGGCGTTCTAAAGTTACATATGATACAGGCTAATAGTCTAGACATAATAAATGTGTATTTTACATTTATTGTTAAAACCTTCGGCACTTTGGTCCGGATGGGAATTTCTATTCCTAAAATATAATTACGTTCGGATGTATATTTGAGGGTGCTGGCAATGGATCTGTTTTCATAATTTGGATAGTTGTACAGTGACTAATCTCCGATCTCGCTCGGTGAACATTGTGTCACTTTCAGACATCATAGGTAGCTCCTGTAGCTCTTGGGCTTTTTTACAAAACTGGCCAACTAGAAAATAGTCGTCAACAAAAAATGAAAATTGGTTTTAATCTTACGGAAGTAGACTTATTTCGTCTTTTTAAGGTTGACAATTCTATCGGTTAACCCTCAATCAAAGGCGACAGAGGGCAGATTCTACTGGCAATTTATACACGTTTTTTAAGTGATTAAACACTAAAGTAATCACGAAGACATCCGCGTAATATACACGCTGCTGTGTGAAGTATCTGATGCTAACTGAGTTAATTTACGGGCTCCGAAAATAAATTGAACGAAGATTAAGAATACTTGTCTCTATTCTTTCAACATCGAGTACGCTACATGTGTTTTATTTAATATATGAGTATGTACATCGACAACGAACTGCATCACAACATACACCTTAAGCATAGGTTTCTCTGAAGTAGATAATCCATTAAAATGTGTAAATATTTAATTCCTCAGATATACGATTGCAAACAAAACTACGCCATTTTAAGAAATGTAATAAATTAATATAGGACCACCATAATTAGTAGATTAACAGAAATGTTAAGAGGTTGTTTTTTTATTATTTGAAAACAAATTATATTTCAGTCTTCGTTTGATATTTCATTAACACATAGCAATTTCGCCTTTGTTATGGCAATATATTCAACGTGAAAATATAAATGTAAGTTTTAGTCCAAATTCTCATTAAAATAAGTACACATTTGTTTATCTTTTTTTTCAGAGAATAATACGATATGTCACTGTGACAAATACATATAGAAACATGTATTTACTTATTAGGAAAGTTTCTCCAACGAAAGTGTTCATGGATTAATACGTACTTTTTTATATATAAAGAAAGTTAGGGATAAAAATTGAACGTTTTCCCTCTTCCTCTACACATACGCACACAGACATACACACACATATACATGTACATATACATATAAGTGGTCGTGCCTGTGTGTGTCTGTGTATCTGTGTACATTTCTCTTCGAAATAACTCTTTCAGTTTTAAGTCTACAGACTCGAAATTTGATATAGAGGGTGCTGTGATTTGAGAAAATATATGTAATTCGTTTTCGGCCAAAAATTTGGCTGATAAGGAGTAAAAGTTTAACGATTTAACCGTTGAGACCTCGACCAATCTCATCCGAAAATGTTGGGTCTAAATACTTAAAATTTTAGATGCAGATTCCTTGGGCATGGATCAAATTTGAAAACTAGATTTGAGACCAAAACAATAGATGTTAGGGGTCATAATAGGGGTAAACAAAATTGAATTTGTTTTCTTTGCTCAAAATACACCTCCAAACACGCGGACAATGCCGGGCTGAAATTATATATATATATATATATATATATATATATATATATATATATATATATATATATATATATATATATATATATATATATATATATATATATATATGGGCTGGTGCATCTGCTACTAGTTTCTCGCTCATAGACAAGGTCCAAAAGATTGTCTCCAACCTGATAGGTCCTGAACTGTCATCTAAGATCCAGTCTCTACCCCACCGACAGAATGTTACATCCCTCTGCCTGTTCTACAAGTATTTTTATGGTGTAGGCTCCGACGAATTCCAATAACCTGTGCTCTTACGACGTACTGGCATCCATATTAAATCAAGAAGTATTCAACCACCTCAGCAGAAATTACCTTCTTAGTGGCATACACTATGGTTTCCGTTCTGCTAGATCTACAGCAGATGTGTTAACGGTTATAACTCATAGGATTAGTGAATCTCTTGACACACGCTTCCTCTATAAATAAATTGCTCTTGACATACCAAAAACCTAAGATAAAGTATGCCATAAGGGCCTACTTCACAAGATTTCTAAGCTATGGTATAATTGGAAACGTTTTCTCGATAATTAAATCATTTCTCTGTGATAGGCTCATAAGAGTAGCTGTTGATGGGGAGTAATAAGAGATCCCTCAATATTAATGCTGGACTCCCTCAGGGGTACATCAGGGGCTCAACTCTTTTCCTGATCTGCATCAATGTTCTCCCAATACACACAGTTTAATCATTCGTTGATATCTATGCTGATTACACGGCCATCTATAGCAACACATCAAAGGTTGTAACAATTACTCCGAACTCAGCATATTTCTTTTTTATATTTTGAAGTTCATAGTCGTAAAATTCTCTCTCCTCTGATCTCGAGCGCCTGGTGCAGTGGGGGAAGAGGTGGTTGTTTATTTTTACAGCATCTAAAACCAAGCTCCTATCTTTAGATCGTCAACGCTCTGATACCCATCTGGCATCAACTGAAATGGATGGCTCTCGACTAGGGGAAGCTCCATGCTTTTATAGGCGTATTGGCTTAATCTTTACTCCTGAATTGAAATGGAACACGTACATTAAGTCTATTGCCAAGTTCGATGGAAAAAATGCTAGGAGCCTTTTATCGCTCCAGATGATATATCACTGCTGATGCAATTATCTACATATATAAAAGCCAAGTACGTCCAAGGGCAGGATCTGCTAAAAACAGTTTATCGTGCCTTGACAGAGTATAAAATGTGGCTTAGTGGGGGATACCCTTTTCTCTTCCCTCCAACCTCTCTCCCACAGGGGAGACGTTTCGAGCCTGTCTTTGTTTTATCGTTATTTCCATGGGAGGTGTTCGCCTGATCTCCAACCTCTGGTCCACCCTCGCCGATCTTTCAGGAAAAACACCCGTCGTGCTGAAACCACCGTCAAAAATGTCCCCCACTCTTTATCCGTTCCAAAACCAAAACGTAGATTCCATGAACAAAGTTTCTTTCTTAGAAGTTCACGCCTGTAGAACTCTATTCAGTTTGCCTGTTAACAACCTGACTACAACTTGGATGTCTTCAAGCCCAACATAAACAAATTCCTGATTAACCACCCCCTTAAGTAGACACTTTATAAAATCTCAACAGTAACATACTGTACAGTCAATGACCCTTATCCCCGATTGGCTTCCGGGCCTTGATAATTGGTGAACATCTTGTAAGAAAAATACCCTCGACAAATCCGACAAGCAGCTAAATCTCACAGTTACAAGGTAGATGTAAGAGAGATTTCTACTGAAGTAGTTTATTTCACAGAACCGCTAGACTTGTGAATTTTATTCCGGTTTCCTGCTTCCCCAACTGTACTGGCATGCAGAACTTCAAGTTTTAAGTAAACCGACATCTTGCATCCCAACTCCCTACATAGTACCCCAGTAGCTTATATCCCTGATAGTAATCCCCTACACCAAAGTGGCAATAGGTGTTGTTTGGGGGTGAAAATATAATTTAAAAAGAAAATCATATATTAGGTAATTGCAAAAATAAATTTCGTTTTTTGATGATGTTTAATGGCGAAAACATTTTCTTTGCAACCAACCTAATATATAGATATTTTGATGTGTATATTTATGTACTTACCTACATATATATTGTATTTATTATCCACATTGAATTTCACACAGTCACACACACGCACACTGGCACGCACTCAATCACACCCACACCCACACACATACATACACACATATATATATATATATATATATATATATATATATAACTGTGCCTTATAGTAGTGATGTTTACACTTGAAAAACAACGCAAATACCCGTTTCTGTTCACACTCACACACCTACTATTATACTTGCGACGTACTAACATCCTTGTTCACCTACATGCGTAAACAAACACAGATGTGTGAACCTACTAGACATTATCCTTGCGTGCACAATATTTGTTTTTAAGGCATCTGTCAGGACACTCTCGCATTAAGATATATGTTCTTACAAGTAACCCGGATTAAATATAACAATCACATAGAATCTACGGATCTAATGAGCTTTCTAAGGTATGGTTAATCAATAATCTTTTTTTAAAAAAATGCACTTATTCTAATGATGTAAGCGTAAATAAAAGCAAATTGCTGGATACTTCTCCGGACTAGATTGATTGTTGTCTAATAATCCATTAAGACCAATGCACCACCGGAATGGTATACTATAACATATTTAATTGGAAAATTCGGAACAGAAATATATTGATCTCAACTTCTGTAGTATTTTTGTGTTTGTGAACTGAATAAAAAAAAATAATAGAATATTCGAAAACGATGTAGTTAATAAAATAATAAAGCGTTCACCCCTGAAAGAGAGTCCTTTTACGTCTGATAATAATGATCGAAATTAAATGAAAAAAAATATTATTTATGGATAATTTAAAAACTATATATATATATATATATATATATATATATATATATATATATATATAATATATATAGTGATAGAGAGAGACAAAGAGGGATATCTAGAGAGAAAGACAGGGAGAGAGGGAGACAGAGGTGGGTAGATATACAGGGAAAGAGGGAGGGCGATATATAGACACCCACACATTTTAGATAGGCAGGATATATGAAAATGAAATTATAGATACGTACATGGCTTGTGCGGGTGTGGCCTCTTTTGAATACTCGGAAATGTAAATTGAATTGGCAATCGAAAATATAAAAAAATATGATTCTTCAACTATTGATTGATTAAAGTAAAATAACGGAATTTAATTTCCTTCGTTGTCTTGAAAGAGGAATTGCCTTCGGTTTTAAATAATCTAATTGGATTCAAAAATAAAAGGCAGTGGTTAATTCAATAAGTTCCGCTTGTGGAGACATTGAAATATTGTTCTAACTTGTGAATTGATAAAAATAGCTTTGTGTATTTACGACTATGAACTTCAAAATATAAAAAAGAAATATGCTGAGTTCGGAGTAATTTTTATTATGTGATCAAAACGAATACTTAGATTAATTTTTTGACCGTTCTCCGAGAATAGACATATCGCGAAAGCTATTTGATTTCTGTATTTACTTTAGTTCTTGCCATATTAAATTTATTTATATAGTTGTCTACCGAATATACATTAAGACAACTATATTTTCGTATGCCCGTTAATATAAACCATCCAAACATGCAAATTAATTACAAGAACGTATACCTACTATAATATTGTTTTACAACTGAAACACACGAATATATTTTTCTATTCTGAATTAAAATTTAATTTGAAAATTTGGGACATAGAATTCGCTAATTTATTTTCCTCGTCTTTTTTAGATGATTTTCCACACGCTTCGGCCAAGTATTTCTCTGGCCTTTGGTAGGTGATGACCGAGACGAGATTGTAATTCCTCTTACCGGCTTTGGGTGGGATTGAAATTGGTATCTTCAGAAAATTCTGACCTGGAACCGTAGAGATTTAACGTATCCATCAACTACGCCACAGATCCCGAAGGTCAGAGAATAGTTGGTCGAAACGTCGTGAAAAAACATAGTCCGAAATATATAAATAAATTAATAAATTATACTCATCTCAATAATGAATTCCAATTAAGTAATATATATATATATATCTATATATATATATATATATATATATATAAAGTTCGCTATAGTACAATTTGTGCATTAACAAATATAACTATCTGTGATGTCATATGTGTACATCTGCAGATAATCATTACCGCAACAGATGCGCCAGATGTAGGGCTACGGAATAGGGTGTTTGAGATTCGAGACATACAGAGCAGAGTCAAGCTGCTTGTTCATGAAGTAGTTCTCCCGCTTCTCTTCACTATGGGGTTTACCGTTGGACAACCTACAGCTAACATCTGAAGACCATGGAGAAGTATCACTAGTGTTGCATTCACAAGATCCGCAGCATTTGTTGTGAGGATAGACGAACAAACTTAAGTATCCTGAAGTAGGCCACCATACCTACCATCACCAAACCAACCATCCGACACTGGCTGCGATGGTAGAGCTATGTCATACGCATACCTGGCATACGCCTTCTAAAGCAAATGCTTTACGTTCAGCTAATAGAGAGGAAGCAGTCAAAATAGTTACAGAAAATGAGACATAAAGACAAAATAAACACCCATCTACGAGACTGACACACCACCCTCATCAGCTGGGGGGATACTGCTCACTCAGAGCCGCAGAAAACAGGAGGGAAAAAAGAAAGGAGGGTTCTACGACGAAAGCAATTCGTCTCGCCTCTTCCACTACCAATACGACACAAACACAAATGTCCCCACTTTTCAATTAAGTCTTCTGGTCAAGGATCATCCTTCACAGCCATCTGAGAACCCATAGATGACCAGACCCAATCTCAGCGATGATAGAACAATCATACTAGTCAGGAGTGCATGCACGATGATGATGATGGCGTAAAGGATAATGGTGATATTGATGTTAACATAATAAACTCAGGTATGTATATTCCCTAAAATAAACATATACACGTATATTAACAAATGAGAAAAAATATAAAAGCAGACGGTGGGCATAAATATATATGCGAAATATTACGTTACTGAAGCAATTCAGAAATAAATATCGATGCACTACGGCTTCCGTGCATTTATATCGGATATTCCTTCTGTGTTCCATGTGTAAAAGGATGTGTACGCTATAGTATCAGACTTGACGAAATGGTTAATTGTAGGTATAGACCGTTTCATTCGCTCGAAAAAGTTCCAGCAAAAACCTAACAGCAAGCCATGGTTCTGTCCAGAATGTGCTGCTGCCATTGCGCAAAGAAACCACTTTTTCCATTGCTTCAAACGTAATAGAAGAATGAAACTAAAGCAGCTTTCAGGACTGCCATCAACCATTGTAATAAAGTAATAAAGAACGGAAGAGAGTTGTATGCTCAGTCCATTAAGCCCAATCTAGCTGAGCAGCGGCTTGGTTCCCACCAGTATTGGCAAATAGCAAACAGAATCCTGAAGAGAAGTGTTTGCTTTATCCCAACTCTCATAAATAGACCTGAGGAAATCTCGTCAGCATCCGACAAAGCCAAACTCTTTGCCAAGAACTTTGTAGCAAATTCTACCCTTTGCGACAAAGACCGCCAACCCCCAATATTTCCTCCTGTATCAGAAAACACGCTATGTGATATACACATATCTGTACGTGATGTTGCCAAGCTAATCCTAAACACTGATTCCAGTAAAGCAACCGGCCCTGACGGTATTCCAATCATAATACACAAAAAACTTCAACCAAAACTAGCGGCCATACTTACAAAACTGTCTACACGTTGTCTTAAGGTGAATTGCTGCCCATCACCCTGCAAAATCTCATCAGTATTCCCTGTATTTAATAATTCAGGTGATCGCTCACCTCCCTCTCAGTACAGGCCAATAAGTCTCCTGTGCATCATGACTAAGTTGCTTGAATCTGTGTTAACTAGAGAAGTAATCAACCATCTCAGCAAAAATAACCTTCTTAGTGGCACACAATAAGTTTTCCATTCTAGTAGATCTACAGAAGATGTCCTTACAGTTATATCTCATAGGATTAGCGAATCTCTCGACCGGGGCAACCTTCTAGGATAATTGCCCTTGACATATCTTAGGACTTTGATAACGTATGGCATGAAGGTTTACTTCACAAGATCTTTATCTATGGTATAGCTGGAAATGTCTTCTCAATTATAAAATCGTTTAGTTCTGACAGGTTCATAAGAGTAGTAGTTGATGGGAAACAACCAGAAGTTCACGGTATTAATGCTGGGTCCCCTCGGGGGTGCCTCGGGGATCCATTCTGGGTCCAACTGTTTTCCTGATGTACATTAATGATCTTAAAATCACACCCGTACGTCATTTGTAGACATTTATGCTGATGATACTACCACCTATAGTAGCACATCTCAGTCAGTAAACGACCAAGTTCTCTCTGAATCTCTCTCCTCTGGTCTTCAGCGCGTGGTACAATGGGGAAGGGGTTGCTGGTTACTTTTAATGCATCTAAAACCAAGCTTCTCTGTTTGCATCATCAACGTTCTGACGCAATCTGGCACCAGTTGAAATGAATGGATCTCATCTTCAGGAGGCCTCACGTTTTGACAAGCTTCTGGACTTGAGCTTTGCTCCCGATCTTAAAAGGAACACGTACATAAATCTGTTTCCAAGGCCGCTGGAAAAATTGTGGGCTCCTTCTATCGGTCCAGTAGATATATCACTGCTGATGTAGTTCTCTATCTATATAAGAGTCAGGTACATTCAAGGAGTGAATATTGTTGCCACATCTGGGCAGGAGCTGCTAGAAATGACTTGCCCGTCCTTGATAGAGTTTAAAATAGACTTCGTAGCCTTGTGGGGGATGCCCTTTTCTCTTCCCTGCAACCTCTATCTCACAGAAGAGATGTTGCGAGTTTGTCTCCACTGTATCGTTAATTTTATGGAAAGTGTTCGACTTAGCTTCAGTCTATGGTAGCTCCTCGCCAAACTTTCACAATAAACACTCATCTAGCTGAAAACATTATCAATAATTCCCCCACTCGTTGTCTGGGCCTAAACCTATACGTAGATTCCATGAACAAAGAGTATTTCTTAGAACTGCAGTCCTGTGGAATTGTCTTCCGTTTTCTTGCTTTCCAGCTGATTACAATATGGTTGTCTTCAAGTCTAATGTAAACAAGTACTTGATTAGCCGTCCCACTTGTTAATAAATTAACCGAATTTCCATTACTGTGCATTTGAGGGCATGAAAGAATGTATTTACTCACAGATGTACCAGTTTTATATTGTTTACAGCGGACCAGTCTAGCCACTTTAATACAATAAATTGAACAAAAGCTGTTATTCTATCTTTATTCTTTCAAGCAGGGAAATACAAAAAAAGAAAAAACACGATACAAACAGATGTGATATGCCTTCGCTTGTTTCCTTGTTCGTTTAAATGTATGGAAATGAACGCAAATGATGCATGTTGCCTTAGGACATCATATTCTTCTGTATTATTAATTCTTATTCAGGGACGCTGGGAACTTCTTTTTATCCGTTTTTTTTTTCAGTTTAACTTAATTAGTTTCACCGCAGTAGGCAAATCATTGATTTTGTGTATTTTAATGAAACCGTTTCCCGCAAATTAAACTCCGCAAGCGAATTCTATTTTTGTAGATTAGCTTGTGCGTAAGATAGTAGAATAAATACAAGGAAAAATGATTGAAATTAAACGAATAATCAGGATTTAAACCGTACGAATATGACACTTATAGGGTTAATTATACATACATGCACGACCAAAATAAATAAAATAAAAACAACGTTAGGAATTAAATTAGGTTGAAAATGTTTTTAAAGATATCAACTTTTACAAGGATATTTCATTCTGAAGGAAACAAATTATCATGGATTGTAAAGTAATTGTTCTCGAATCTAATTGTTCCTGAATCTAATCAAGAATTGAGGTATGCAAACAAATGACGAGACCCTATTTGGGTTACTTTTATGTGACAATTCTCCCGTTTCCCCATACAAGAAAATGTTCATGTAAATTCTACAATAGATACTAGAATTATCTTTAAGTTTGCTTTCACTAAAATCATCACTGATTCTCTTCCGGTTAAGAGTAACATTTTTAATTCTGAAATTCTGCAAGACTATTTCTGAAATTTTAATTTCCATCAGATCACAATAAAAGCTGGCCCATTAAGCGTCAATTTGCCAATCATTAACAGCAAATACTCAACCTGCTACAACAGTCAGCAATTTCACTTCTTCTCTCTCCAAGCCGAACACTAACTACAACTGTAAAAACACAATTACTTTCTAATACTTACCAAAATATTGAACAAAATTCTGCGAGATTGCCTCCTCACTTACAAGAATATATTCGTTTTCTTTCAAGTGTAGACAAAAATGATTTTATTTCGTATTCTTAATTAACAAAATCGACTTTATTCACACCATTGCTGATCATAACACTGCTGTTTCACAGCCCTAATGATACAAAACAACCTCTCTCCTCGTGGTCTTTTATAAGATAAATACATTGTAAAATATTATTTGGAAATTATCATATTTTATTTATTTTAACAGCAATATTTTAATGAATCTCATAAAAACTTTATTTTCATTATTATGCATACCTATTAGATATTAAAAAAATATTATGCATATCTATAAGATATTAAAATGCATATCTATTAGATATTAAAAAAAAAGAATTACCATTCTAAAAAACATGTACATGTATATTGCAAACAATATAATTAACATATGATGCATTTTTAAAATACTTGACATAGAGTGCGTAGATTGTGCACGAGTATATTGCCAGCGTTATATTATACTCTATGGCGTTCGACTAGAACTCTGCATTTGTAGCTAAAATAACATTCGATTCAACTTAGCGCAAATAATGCAAACTTAAAGAATCAAACCTAACGGATATATGTACAGAAACAGAATGTAATTAAACATAGTGATAAGACCACTGATCTGCACGCCTGAAAATATGTGTATATTGTTTCTCTATCAAATCATCGCTATCGAGATTATATGTTACCTTGCAGGGATACCTGGAATTGCGCGTCATTAGAAAAGCTGTTATATATATTTTAGTACGTGCAGATTTTGTATTTTGTATTCATACGTTTAACGTAGCAAAACTTCGTGCACCTATATGAAATAAGGAAATGTATAATCTAACGTAATAATGTAGCAACTGTAATAGATCTATGGCGTGTTCAATAAACTAATCAGCTCATTCAACCAGGACAAGGGGGAAATGGCGTATATTATTCACTATCCTGGGTTCTTGATAGATTGGGTTAACGTGATCTTTATATATTGAATTTTCATATGCACTGCAACAGTAAAGGCATACTATTGATAGTTATTGATTTCATTTGCATTTACTCAAGATATTTTACTCCGACACCCGTATTAATATCCATAATATATTAAAAAAAAATATGTTTCCATTTGTGCGTAAATAATTATCATCTTGTATACTAGACCTATAAAATTGACGTTGAACTATATGTTGTCTTAATCGCATTTTTAAGTATAGCTAAATATAAATACCGACTAATTCCATAGTCGTCAACACTATCCATTAAGGCAGTCTCACCTTAAAATCAAACGGAAGTATTAATATGGGAGATTACACAGACCATTGGAAATTACATTTCAAGCAGGAATATTGATTAAGTAGAGAACGAAATTATTCGAATTGCCTTCGAGGAATATGTTTAGATCATAAGAGTAAAATATAATACAATTATTAGAAAGCTAACAAAAAATAATGAATTATTATTTAAAATAATTTTGGAAAATCTAAAAAAGAATAGATCAAGAACAACAAACAAAAAGAATTGAAAACTTAATAATAAAAAAATAAATTAAAGATTTTTTCACAAAAGATGAAAAATTGATTAATTTATTATGCACATATAAATATAGAATAACAAAAATGTCCGTATTAATAACATGTGACACATAAAGGACAACAATATAAACCAATAAAATAGATAACTTTAAAGTGATTTTTTTAGTTAAGAAAAAAAAAACAAAAAAACAAATAATAACGCAACAAATTACGCCAAAATGTACCCAGTCTGTTCCATTGTGAAGAATGAGAACAAGCAAATAGAAAGAAAAAGGATAACATTTTAATAGAAAAGACTATAAACAAATACAATCGAAAACATCAATGAATTAGATTACATTGCCAAGTTTGTATAATAGAAATTTACAAACAAATTCAATTAATATGAAAAGAATGAGAGCGAGTTTTACAATTATATTAAAATAGAAGTCATTAGAAAGCAAGTGAAGTGCACGTAGGAAGTGAAGCAAACAATTCAATGTGATTGAAACACATTATTACAAGTGATTTACCACATACAATATGGATTATTGAGAAAACACCGACTATTCATTATTAAACTGGGGTTTACGTCTACTATGCAAATTATAACAGATTAATACGACTTGAGTAACTGCTGATTTGAGCATTTTTAATTCAGCATTTGCGTACAAATGTGATTGTATGCTATTGTTCTTTAGCTGGAAATAACAATATAATTAAAAGTTTTTAAAAAATAGCAACATTAAAACAACACTACGACCATAAATATTATACCTAGACATATCAATAACCGAAAACTGGAAAGTGATCGTTCTAAAGTTACAAATGTATCACCCATGCCATTTGTTCAATCTAGAATAAATGACTAAACACATTCATTATGAACGTAGTCACAATATATCCAAAATAAATACTGAAAATAAAAAAGTTTAACATACGAATGGAAACTGTTAATATTATGCATCGATACTCCTATAAATCTGGTTGCCTTTTGTGTGTATCGATATTCATATTAAAACCCCTCTTTTCTACTTAATTAAAAAGAAAATATAATTATTCCATATCTTGGTTGTGGAATTGCATTCACTAGCAAACGATCTAGCTAATTTGCATATTCTTTTAAACATTCATTTTAATTAATTCCCTATTAGTTGCTTCGACGTTTTAATGGGATAATCATCTTTAGTTAATTATTACCTGAAATTATATAAACGCAGATATTCTACATGATTTATACTTGCATAATATTTGCGAAAAAAGATTAAAGTAAACACAAACTTGTTTCCATATATATTTATGTATGCGTATATATTTTTGTTAAACAAATCTATCTATCTATTATTTTTATGTCTATAAAAGTGAAAGCGTGTGGATGTGTGTCTGTGTCTGTGTACATTTCCCTACGCAATAACTCTGTCAATTTAAAGTCTACAGACTCGAAATTTGATATACACGGTACTGAGATTTGGGAAAAGCGATGTGACCGAATTTCGGCTAGAAAATCATAGAGTAAGGAGTTAAAGTTTAACGATTTGACTTTTGAGAACTCTACCAAACACCTCCGACATTTTTGGGTCTAAAATTGAAATTTTACATATAGTTTCCTTGAACATGGATCTAACTTAATAAGTTTATTTTAGCCCAAAGCAATAAATGTTAAGGGGGCATAAGAGGTGTCTAATTATAAAAAAAAAATACTTTTTTTTTTTCTTTCCACAGCATACACCTCCAAACACCCGGGCAACGCCGGTCACCCATGATAATATATATATATATATATATATATATATATATATATATATATATATATATATATATATATATATATATATATATACCCGGTCGTAAAATATGCATATATATTATATTTAAATTCATACGAAACTGAGACACGGACACGCGAATATTATCTTTTTTTCTAAACAGTTTACTTCTTGGAAGTAAGAAAACTCGAGCTGAAATTAAAACAAAAACCTAGAGACTGTGAGTTAAGAACGCTAGTCATTAGTCCAGCTCGATACGATATTTAAAAAGTGTTTACAACCTACTTATTCGTAACATAGGGGAACTGCATTTGAACGATTCGAGCAAGCGCATTCGTAAAATAGTTGACAAATAGATTAAAATCCGATGAGCCGCACGTACCAATTTTCAATTTTGACTCCTTAGCGGCCCTTTTTCCGGCTGATAATTGATTACAAAGTCGTCCATGTGTCTAATTGTTCAATATACGAAATTGCAAGTCTGTAGAACAAAAAAAAATCGTTGAGTATATAGGTTGAGACATGTCCTCACACGCACATACATTCTCTGTCATACGCACACACACATACATACACAAACACACACACCCCTATATATATATATATATATATATATATATATATATATATATATAATAAGTGAACGTGTCTGGCTTTGTGTCTGTGTGTCTGTGTGTGCGTCTGTGTACATTTCCCTACGCAATAACTCTGTCAATTTATAGTCTACAGACTCGAAATTTGATATACAGTGTACTGAGATTTGGGAAAATCGATATGATCGGTGTTTGGCCAGAAATTTGGCGATTAAGGGGTCACAGTTAAACGATTTGACCTTTGAGAACTCTAACTAACTCCTTCCACAATTTTGCGTGTACGCACTTGAAATTTTAGATGTATGTTCCTTGGACATGGACCTACCTTGAACATTTGATTTAAGCCGAAAACAATACATGTTAAGGGTCATAATAGGGGTTAAATAAAAAAAAATGGCCTCTGCGGTCTCACCTAAATTACTCAGACAATTCCTGGTCTAAATATTTGAAATTTTAGATAAACAGTATTCAGAGATAGGTCAAGCTTTTTCATCAGTTTGGGTCGAACATTTTTAGTAAGCAATATATAAATGTATGTATGCACATCTGTTTGCATGTC
>NC_136498.1:38405227-38600227 GCF_053919585.1 Euprymna scolopes | reverse complement strand
GTGGGAGGGTGCGGAATAGTCTAGATTCTTTACTTAGTCAAATTGTCTGTGAGAAAGATGAAGTTCTGGACTGGTGTATTGTCATCGTGGAAAGTCCACTGAACTGACTTTCCAATTTGAGAAAGGTTCTAATATAGAATATTTAATATAGGGGTGGAGCTGGACTCCTCGAATATTCTTGCATTAGGTAGATAATAAGTGTTGAATTAAAAGAAATAAATAAAAATATAGAACCAACCAAGATTCCCCACATACCATTTAAGTTCTGGAATAAAACTAGACTGGTTGGCTAGAATCTCGTTTTACGCTATGAACTCAATAAGCAAAGTCAAACTCCGTGGACCCAAATTAAATAATGTTTATATCCGTAACTTTTGTAGTCTACTATCCTAAAATTACCTATTATCTGTGTATTGCAAACTTTTTGTTTGTTTTTCCCCTTATTTCAGCTTTTAATTTAATCCTAGACATTTTAAGTATACTTGCCTTGTTTTCTTTTTATTTATTTATCGTTTTTCCCCAAATATTTTTGTCAAATATATTATTATTAACCAATACGTTTTCTTATATTTAAAACAATAAAAAAATGTCTCCCATGAAAATGAACATTTACCAAATTATACCTGCACTATTATCTGAACTCAGAAATACGCGGGGTTTTTCTCTACAGTATGCATTACCTTTAGCTAGTCTAAACTTCATACCTAACTCTAAAGGTATTACTCTAAACCAGTTTTTAATCGAGTTCTTCAAATGTAAATTAATAAAAAAAAATATCCAGACTTTCCAATTTGATAAACGTTCTATTATAGCATATTTAATATGGGATAGAGCTGGAATGTTAAAACATTCTAGCTCGAGGTAGATAATGGCATAAGGATCAATGCATTATTATGGGAGGGGATGCTATCATCAAGTACTTTCCTAAACTGTGAATGGTGAAACGGACTCATACTAAGTAGATATTAATAAGTCCTCTCACATTTTTAAAATGGAGAGAAGATAATTCAGTGGATGTGTTATCGGCAGCTCCAGTAACTTTCGTTTCTCCTTTTGTGTATTTCAGTCTTAATTTCCAATGAGTGACTTTTCTGACTAAGGGGAAGAAAAATCTGTTTTCCATGTCTGTAGTACTTCGGGAACAGTAGCCTGAGATTCCGGAAATTGTCTGTTTCTATGTCTATTCTTGTGGTTCTGTAACTACTAAGAGTGTTGGAGGTAAGCGTTTCATCTAGGCTGACGTTATCAACCTGATAGCCAGCGATCCGAACCTTGGATTAACATTTAAGGAGGCTATCCTATCATCGGTAGCAAAGTACCGGGGCTGTTGTATTGCCACTTGGTGAATGGATTCTGGACCAGCCACTATTTTCTGGTAGGGCCTCTATATGCCATACTAGTGGGTAATTGTTACGGGTTTACCTTATTATGTGCTGCAAAAAAATAATTTGTCTTTTTCTCTCTTCCTCTCCCTCTCTGTCCTGCTCCAACAAGTCTATCAACCTGTTCCACTGATCCCAAACCTCAACATGACAAATCTCCAGAAAAAAAAAACAACACAAATAAACCTAGAACCCCATCCTCCAACATAGACCCATACTAGCATAGCTTCTTCTCCAAAATCAGTGGTCTAGGTTACAACCTTCCAGTGGTTGAAACCTAATTACAGGAGACAAAACCGGGCATATTGTTTTTAAGTGAAAATAACATAGGGTCGAGCAATTCCCTAGTTGAGTTCATAATTAAAGGATACTCTAACTTAACATGTAAATCTGACCCGCAAGATCGCCATGGGCATGGAGGGTGTGCCTACATTAAAGATGGCTATATCTCCAGATAATGGTTCTCCCCAAATATGCTGCTGACATCGCTCACAGAAATCACTTTTACCATAATAGATGTACTGAGACTAAAGCTGCTTTCAGGACGGCTAGCAAACACTGTAAAAGAGCAATAAACAAAGAAAAGAGAGCTATATGATCAGTCCATTAAATACAAAATAGCTGAGCAGTGGTTTGGTTCCCACCGGTTTTCTGCAAATACCAAAGAGCCTCCTTAACAGAAGAGTGCATTCTCTCCTAACCGTCATCAATTCACATGAAGTCATCTCGCCAGCATTAGACAAGACCAAACTATTTGCCAAGAATGTTGCAACAAAGTCTACGCTATGCGACGTAGCCCATCAACTCCCCGTATTTCCTTATATAACAGACACCACGCTATGATACATACAAATATATTTGCATGAGTTTGCCAAGCTGATAAAGACACTTGATTCCAGTAAAGCAACTGGCCCTGACGGCTTTCCAGTTATAGTTCTGAAAAAGCTTCAACAAGAACTTGCCCCCAATACTTACAAACTATTTAAGCGTTACCTTAAGAAGTGCTTTCCGACACCCTGGAAAACCTCATCAGTATGTCCTGTATTTAAGAATCCAGGCGCAAAGTCATACCCCTTTCAGTACACACCAATAAGTCTCCTGCGTGTCATGAGTAAGTTGTTGGAATCAATATTAAATAAAGAAGTATTCAACCACCTCAGCAGAAACAACCTTGTTAGTGAATGCAATATGGATTCCGTTCGACAAGATCAACAGCAGTGTGGTTACGGTTATATTTCATAGGATTAGTAAATCTCTTGACTAAGGTTTCATTTCCATGACGATTGCTATTGACATCTCAAAGGCCTTCGATAAGGTATGGCATACGGGCCTACTTTACAATATTTCTAGTTACGGTATCACTGTAAAGGTTGTCTCAATTATTACATCATTTCTTTCCGATAGGTTCATAAGAATAGTGGTTGATGGGCAGAAATCAGAGGCACAGAGTATTAATGCTGGACTCCCTCAGGGGTCCATCCTGAGACCAACTTTTTTACTGATGTACATTAATGATCTCCCAAAACACGCACTTAATTCATTCGTTGACATCTATGCTGATGACACGACCATCTATGGCAACACATCAAAGGCCGTAAATCAGAAAGTTTTCTCTGATTCTCTCTACTCTGATCTTGAGCGCGTGGTAACGTGAGGGAAAAGGTGACTGGTTAGTTTTAATGCATCAAAAACCAAGCTTCGATATTTACCTAATCAAGGCTCTGATCCCCATCTTGCATCAATTTAAGTGGATGGCTCTCGTCTTGGGGAGACGGCATATTTTGACAAACTTCTGGGTGTGACCTTTACTCCTGATCTGAAATGGTACACGTACATCAGGCTTGTTGCCAAAGACTCTGGGAAAATGGGAGGATCCTTTTACCGCTCCTGAAGATATCTCATTACTAATGCAATTCTCTATCTGTATACAACCCAAGTACATCCAAGGATGGAGTACTGCTACCACATCTGGGCAGGAACTGCTCAAAGCAGCGTATCCTGCCTTGACAGAGTACATAATAGACTTCGTGGCTAAAAGGATGATGCCCTTATCTCTTCTCTGCAGCCTCTCTTACAGAAGAGACGTTGTGAGCCTGTCTTTGTTTTATCGTTATTGCCATGACAAGTGCTCGTCTAAACTCCAATCTCCGGTCCCCCTCGCTAACCTTTCACGAAAAACATCCGTCTAGCTTAATCTACTGTCATTAATTTCCCCACACTTTATCTGTGCCTAAATCGACTGAGGAACTCTCTTCCGTTTGTCTGCCCTTGATGTCTTCGAGTTCAACATAAACAGATTCCTATCAAACCGCTCTCTTAAGTAAGACACCCTATCAAATATCCAATACTAATGATTACTACGGTATTATCTCATTGCTTACTGTACACGCAATAACCCTTATCCCCTAATGGCTACCGGGCCTAGGTAAGTGGTGACCTCCATTTAAAAAAAAAATGATTTGAAGTGCATGTCGATAACGTAGATAATGCCCGTACTATTAAAAAAAATGATTATCGCAAGTGTCGTGGTGGATTAGCTCACTCTAGCTCTTTTGGAGCCTTGGGGGAGCCAGAATCCTTCAACTAGAACTCTGTGTGTTGTTTTCTTAGCCATAGCACTATCTTCAGCTTTTATCGAATTTCCTTAAGGTATACAGAACTGCGAGAACAGAATTGATCAGCTCGACCATTGGCCCTGCTGTTAGACAGAGTCTTTTTTTTTCTTATTTTCTTTGAGCACGCCGGAAATAATCTTCGGGTATATCTCCCATTTCTGCAGTTTCTTCCGGGAAATTTTTTTTAAAGTTTTCATTCTTACATTAAAGTGGGCACCGACAATTGGTATAGACACAGGACGGTCCTTATTCATGACATTCCTAATTTAGGCAATAAACTCTTTTATTCTGACTTTCTTACGCCTTCCACGCAATTCGTCTTATTCCACAGACCTCCTGCCGTTGTGTGTCTCTTATGCCACTTAAACACTTATGCTCGAGCTACACAAAATCCGCCAAAAGTAGTATGTACCATTCCTTATGTGTTTGTAGTAGTTTTCAAGTTTAAAACATACTTTTTACTAAGTGTACGGTAGAATTTCATTGCATATCCTACTTCTCAAATTTCCTCATCTTTATATTGTATTTCTGAGATTCACAAGCTGTGTCTCCCAGGCTTCAGTAGAGTGTATTCTACTTTTTTTGGAGATATGCATTAGAACTTTAAATGAGAAACATTTATCAGATATTTCCTTAAATGCATAGGATTAACGTGCTGAATTTTTAAGATTCTACAACAATTATAAATTTCCGTAGAACTAGTAAGTACACTTATTTAAGGCAGCTCGTGACTTTGGTATTTTTGTATTTAAACTGAAGGATCTTTCAAATAGCTGCAACAAGTGTACAATTAATTGTTTCATGATATTTCCTTAGTTAAATATTAAGGTTATTTGAAAATAATTAATAAAATCTGATTTAGCATATAAAAGGAAGAACAGAAATGCATGTAAATAGATGGAAAATTACGCTGCTTTAAATTATTCGTTTCTTTACTTGTATTTTCCTCTTCTCTAAACTGCGTGACTTTAAAGTTTTTATATGCATTCTCTTTAAAGTATTGAAATATATACGAATAAACTTAAAGCTTAATGAATAGTAAAATGATATTGTATCGCGGCTGTATTCAGATTACTTAGTACATTTCAATACATCATCTACAGTTTCAAGTTATTTATTTATATTTATTTTTAGCCTATATTATGTCCTGAGTCAATTATTGTATGAACATTAATTTATCCTGTGCATAATAATTCATTAATATTAAAGAAACTGTGCTTGACATATTATAACAATTCCGAACAATGTGCACTTAATATGTAAAAAAGGACTCCAGACAGATATTGAAATTTAAAAGAGAAATAATTTTTATAACGCGTTATCGAAAAAAAAAACTTATGGCCTAAAAGCGCTTCTTATAGCTTTTTTCAAATGAAGGAATAAACTAGACCACAAACAATGATAAGTTATCTTACGCCCGCCTAGAGGAGAAATGTATTTAATTAAGCACTAAAAAATATAAATGTTCAGGAGGTATTCAGAATGCAAGTGCGACCACTAACAAAAACAGGAACGCTTCTAATACGCTATTACAAATAATTATTTCATTTAACACAAGAGATGTTTTAATGCCCCTAAAAATAAAACCCTAGACGTCTTTGGAGCGCAACTTAAAACATTAAATAAAATTAAACAGCCTTCGATATCATCATTCTTCCCCTTTGAAAGAAGACTTATTTTATATGTGAGCAGTCAAATATATAAAACTCAGAAGCCCTATGAAAGTATAATGAAGTTTTAAAAAAAGAATCCCTTATAGCTCTAATAAAATATATTTCTATCCCCTCCAAGAGAGACTTTATTTATTAAGTGGGCATTAAAAAACTTAGCTTGCCCCATAATACCACTGATAATACTAAATGAAATACAATTGAACGTCGTAGAACTGCTAACGTTTTTACCTAATATGAGAAGATACATTTTTTGAAATATATAAACTATTAGAAAGCCACAACACAATTATTATCACAAAGCTTTTGTAACACTCACAGTGGGGAAAATGGTTTAATCCCATTTGTAAAGAAACTAATGATGCCTATAGAGCTCCACTCAAAACTTTAATTAATACAAAAAAATATATTTTATTATGTTGCTAAATTTCCAGTACCTTATATATTATATGACAATACCATTACTAGAGCGTTTCCATGATTTTTGTACGAACATTATCCATCACGTGAAATGATTTGTTTTATAGACGAGTAGAAATAAACCTAATCGATTATTTTTTTGTGTGTTCTGTTGTACAGACGTTTCTCTCTGTCACATGGCACACTTCATTTGTTTTTAATGGGGACAGAAATGTGTATTTTTTGTCAAAATACTATAAACGTTCCCGTGCTTCTTTGGTGTACGAACTCACTCGCTGTTACAGTTGGATTGCTACTGTTTTTGTTTTTTTTTTACATTTATTTAAATATCTGTTCAAGTATATATTTTCTTCGTATCTTTATCTCTTATTTTGTAAGATCTTACAGAGTTCGATAACTAAGGTATTTTATAGTAGAAGCATATATTGCCGTTATGATATCAAATTAAGAATAAAACATGCCTGGTAATTTTTTCTTAAATGCTTTTATTTTGTTGTTCTTTTGCTTGTATGCCATAGTGGTGAGTTGTGTATAATAATGGGGATCGTGTGTGATCATCTAGTCAGAGTTTATGTTGTGTGATCATCTAGTTATTCTGTCTATTTGTTTATATGCCGTTGTGTGTGCGGTACATGTATTTTTCAACATACCTTCGCGCGTCGTCGATGTTGGCCCATCTGAATTCATCTCGTCTTGAAGGGAGACTGATACCCGTTTTGGACGAGGATTCATTTCACTCCAAGTCAAGGATTGGTTTTATAGTTTTTATTCACTTTTCCAGATGTCTCGCAGAAGGATGGAAAGTGAACTATGGGTCTGCGTGGTTTCTCTTGGTCTCATTTCTACACACGTCAGCCTCCCCCGAGTCAAGGAGAGGAGACGTTTGTGAAGCCGTCCGTCGCTTTCTAAGTCCAAACCAAATCTCAACGATTCAGCTAACATGATCGCGTGACTTACACGCAATCCGATCAGCGGATCCTGACTTCCGGTCAATGTGTCTCAATATAATTTACATATTTATCTCTCTCTCTATCTCTCTCGATCAATTCTCTTACATCCCTTCTATCTTTATTTAAAAAACTGTACGCATTTTCAAATTCTAGTACATTTTTCTATATCTACACAACCACACGGCTAACAAAGATCAAGCTACAAGTATTCCTTTAGTCAGTTCTATTCAACTGACCTCACAATTATAATTATTTATTTTATTTATTTATTTTTTTATTAGATCACAACCTCTCTGATCCTCCTGTGCATTTACTTTTTGGGTGTAGAGTATTCGTCTCTGATCCACGTCCACTGCTTTATCCAGCCACCATTATGCCATAAACTAGAGGTCTCATGTTAACTCTTTCATAATTGAACACTCCTTTCGTCCAAAAGTACCATGATCGTACCCTTTGCCCGGTTGTTCTGTAAAGTATGGCTTTGTTTTTTTTCTTTTGTAACGATCTTATCTCTTCCGGGACATCTCAAAACTATTAATTAATCTTCCTTGTTGGTGTCCAAATGTATAGATATACTTTTTTATCACACTGATTCACTTGGATTTTCTTTGCTTAAACTCTTGGAATTTCGATGAAAATTTAGAGTATATCACCCTTAACTATTTAATCCATAACCTTTGCGCCATGATTACTATTTGCGCCAAATTTCTAGCTATGCCCCGATTTTTTTAATTTTTATTTTCTCTCATCAGAGCTTCCAAGATCCAGCAGAGATAACCCACATTCATGCATCTCTAGAAAATATAAGGTTATATTTTCTTACGTACTATGGTATATTTGACTTTTCTCTAACCTCATTAAGCTATATGTGATTAGCCTAGGGTACTGACTCTCTTGCTCCCTGGAACTCTTAAAGATTCTCGTATCCCCCCGCCTATCTCTAATTAATTGCTTATCACACCTGAAAAAACTTCTCAAAAATACCCGCTTACGGAATTGTTATTTTGTCCATTCCAAAATTCAAATTTATTTTAGGCCAACCATTTTATCAGTATCATCTAATTTTGCTTAGATCATTTCAAGTTATAATGTATACACTTAAAAATGAATACACATCCGGAGTAAAATCCCACAAAACAAAAACGACACAACAAATTCTACAACCATTTCGAAAATTAGAATAAATATCGACTGAAACTTTGACTCTTCCAAAACTTAAGAACTAGTTGACCCCTTATTCAACCCAGTAGTGTGTCTTTTTAAAATATTTTTTTATTTCTTACACTGCTTAAATCTCATTGTTTTCTCTTTTTCCCAATTTTATTATTATTCTTTTTATTATCACTACCATTATTACTTAATTTACAACATGTTCTTACTTTTAATAGAATTCAATAAACCCCACAAGGTAAAGATTCACACCTCCTCGATTCTGCGAAAAAATACATGTCAAAGAACAAGAAAATCCCGCATAATACCGATTCGAGAAACCATCAATTATATAAAAATTAAAAATAAAAAATTCTCATGAGAATTCACAAAGTCTCATCTCACCAATAATAAAAATTCAAATAACACAACACCGTTTCGTGAGAATTCATATTTTGTCCACATTAACAAATTCTGAGGCTGGCTGCATAACCAGCTCACAGATTATCAAAAATAAAAAAAAATCTCAGAGACATGTACAATAAAAATACACAGTCGTTTCCAAAAATAAAAAAAAAGACTCACTTATAAACTTCCAGAAAATCCCTCACGAAACAAACATTCAACATAAAATGACAAATCGATGGAAACTAAAATTCTCCCCGTCGCAGAACTATGGGGTTTATGAAAAAGAAAAAAAAATATTACCATTTACTTATCCGAGTGATTTTTATTATGACCTCTTCTGCCATTATCTCTTCTGCCACTTACTCACGCCAGGGGAACTTCACCTTCTCACCGACGCCGGAAAGCAATATATTTCTCTCTGCCATATGGGGAAAACGTTTTTTTTCCAGGTCGATAACCGCAACTGCATTTAAAGGCATATAGCTTACCGAAATATATCGGGATTCACACATATGGATTTTTCCATGTTGATCCTACTTGAAATCAAGGAATCCCATCTCGCAAATACAATACATGTCTACTTCCTTTCTTTTTCTCTTAATCTATTAAAAAAATACATTTTAACATTTCATAAAACAGTTTACATCGATTTATATACAATGAATAACATTTTTCAACACCAGAAAAAAGTGCTAAGAAAAAAAAACTGTACGATTAGAGAAAAACACATTAGCCGAACCTACCCATTGTTTGTTCACAAAAAAGTCCACATTGTTTTTTCTTAAAAGTACAAGGAGCCTTTACAGTCTACAAATTGCAACATTTTAAGTGTGTATAATTGTGTACCTTCTAACTTATAACAACTATTTTTGTTTGACGTTATTCTCTGATAATGCGACAGGCACCCATACTGTAACTAAATTCATATCTCTTTTCTATTTCTGTTTTCTTTGTTTCTGTTTTACACATTTGTTTGTATATTAAAGATCAAGCAATTATTATCTGTATGTCGATCAATGTATCTGTTTTTTTCCTTATTTCTTCTTAATTTAGCATATAAATGTATCTTTATATAATCTTAATATGTCTATTTTTCTTATTTTTCTTTCGTTGTATCAATATTTTTTTACCGTGATTTATTTAATGGGCCCTACGTTGTTGTTTTTTTTTTTAAATTTTCTTTATCTTTTCATCTTTTACGTCTAAGGTACAATATTTGTTTCGTTGTGTCTATATATTTTTATAGAAAACTCCAGGTCCAATTTGTTTTTCACACTCTTGTATGAGTGTTCTGGTTCACAAACGGCACCAAATTTGTATTTGTTGCGTTGTGTATCATAAAGGCGATCGTCTGTGATCATCTAGTCAGAGTTCACATGTTGTGTGATCATCCAGTTGTTCTGTCTATTTGATCATATTCCGTTGTGTGTGTGTGTGGTACATGTATTTTTCAACATACCGTCGCGCGTCGTCGATGTTGGTCCATCTGAATTCATCTCGCCTTGGAGGACTGATATCTGTTTTGGACGAGGATTCATTTCACTCCAAGTCAAGGAATTGGTTTTATAGTTTTTATTCACTTTTCCAGATGCCTCGCAGAAGGATGGAAAGTTAATATCTGGCCTGCGTGGCTTTTCTTGGTCTCATTACTGCACACGTCAGCGTCCCCCGAGTGAAGGAGAGGAAACGTTTGTGAAGCCGTCCCTCACATTCTGAGTCCAAACCAAATCTCAACGGGGTAACCTGATCACGTGATTTACACGCAATCCGATCAGCGGATCCTGACTTCCGGTCAACGGTTGTCAATATAATTTACACTTCTCTCTATATATATCTCTCTCTTTATCTCTCCATTCTCTAAAAGTAGAAGATTATTATGTAACGACACAATTAATAATGCAGGGAACGTTATTTTTATATTTAGTGTTGATGCCGCGACCAAGTTTTTACAAAAAAAAAGCCAAATTAAAGGGAAAACTTTACCACCGAAAAAAGCTGTTGTAAAAGGACATAAAACCAGTCTAAGCTGAATGAGAGATCTTAACCAAAACACGTTGAATAGCATTATACCTATAGCTAATATCTGTTGAATTTTATTTGCCCAATTATTAATATTTATTTATATCTCAATGATAATTCATAGGATGTGTTTTATCGTCTATCTTGTTTCAGTGTAAAAGGTACATGTTCTAGTTTAACACGGCTATATCCATTATAATAATATATATTTTTCATATTCATTTTTTATCTAGAAAATACAGTAATTAATTTAGATTGGAATATTTAATTTAGTATTTTGGCTCATCCATACTTTCATTCTTTTAATTGTATAAACGTATTCTTTGTAAAGTGTACACTTTTTTTTTAATTTGAAAAAGATGTTGCAGATTTTGTAAGACAGACGAAAGTGCGTAACCTTTCTTACACGTGGAAAAAGATATACAATTACGATGTTGTGTATCAGAAAATAAATCTTTAAAAAGTATCTTTGTTTTCCTATGTTTATGGGTCTTTTATTATATGCTGTCTATTCTGCTGCATCGTAGCAAAAGATGGTAAATTATTAACACATTGTATGTTCTAATATTTTTATGAGAAAATAAAAACACCCTCATTCTTATCATTGACTATCCTGAGCGACGTATTAATAAGTTTGTTTTATTTCTGAAGATTTTTTACCATATCTACTCTTTTCCATTTAGTGTTTTATTACTTTGATTATGGTATATACTAAACAATGAAATATTAACATTTAACTTCTTTTAATTCTGAAATAAATAGCAACTCGGCGGCGTAGAATGACGGTGCAAACTCCACATTAAATACTTCTTCAAAACACATTTTTTAGATGGGACACACCTGCTTGCAATATGTGCCCACTAAAGAGTTGGATTTGTCATAGGTATCGGTTATATGAGATGGTCAATGTTTATAACGAGGGAATTTGGACAGAAATGGCATTTCTATGGCATGGAACGTATACTAGTTACAAGAAATAAGTGATTGAAGTTGAAACTAGAGAATATCGATGATTAGAAGGTAGCGATTGAATAGACAGTGGTCGAATTAGATAGAAATACTGCTGATATTGTTTCCTGGTGTCAATTTCCGTTGTGATACAGAAAGCGGAAAATACAATAATTAATTACGATTAATTGGGTGACGCGAATTATATGAATGAAATTGAGTCCTTTAGAAATAAAAATAGACATACATTACCTGTAATAGGTTCTCAAATAGGGGCAGAGTGGTAATATGGACTAAACTTTGCTCAATTAATTTCGTTAAAAGTAACTTAGCCATAAAGTGACACATTAGACGTCGATCAAGGAAAATGTAATAACTATTAAAGTTAAAGATTATAAAGTTAGCTAAAACAAGACTATGTAGACATGTTTAGCAGAATAATCTATCAAACGAGCAAAAGTAGATATACTTGATTTGACTGATAGGATTGTACGAGGGAACCGAGGCTTAATGTAAGAGAGTAAGAAACATCTTCGCAACAACACAAAAAGAAATATATGTATAAACGTGTCTCGAAACACAATTAACTTTATTATATATGCGTTATAAAACTCTCAAGGCATGGTAAAATGACACTACAACTAAAATAAACATAGCCGTACGCATTTATTTAATTTACAGAATCAGGACAAATACACCTAAAACATCTAAATACAGATTACGTCTTGCAATTATTAGACTGGCTTAGTAAAATATTTTCAAATTTATTACTGTATTCTGGCACCACTAAGCTGAAATATCCCAACACTGCTTCGTGACATTTTTGAAAATGTAAATAACATAAATTCTCTCTATTTAAACAGTTAACTCAGTTTTTCACCTTGAAACTTATTAATGCTACATATTTTTTACATCAGGATCACCACTTATCAAGGCCCGTAAGCCACTCGGGGATAAGGGTTATTTTGTGTACAATAATCAATGGGATAATATCGAAGTAAGAGTTGGTATTGGAGATTTGATAAAGCGTCTAACTTAAGGGGGCGATTAATCAGAAATTTATGTTGGATTTGAAGACGTCCAAGTTGTAGTCAGGTGGGAAACAGGAAAACGGAAGAGAATTCCACAGGAATGCACTTCTCAGAAAAAAGCTATGGTCATGGAATCTACGTTTTGATTTAGGCACAGATAAAGAGTCGGGGAAATTACTAACAGTGGTTTCGGCTAGACGGGGGTTTATCGTGAAGGATTGGCGAGGGGGCCAGAGATTAGAACTCGGACGAGCACTTGCCATGAAAATAACGCTAAAAAATACAGGCTCGTAACGTCTCTTCTGTGGGAGAGAGGTTGCAGGGAATAGAAGAGAACATCTCCCACTAAGCCACAAAGTCTATTTTGTACATTGGCAAGGCAGGATAGGCTGTTTTTTGAAGCTCAAGCCCAGATGTGGCAGCAGTACTCCATCTTTCGACGGTCTTGGCTTTTATACAGATAGATAATTGCATCAGTAGTGAGATTTTCTCTGGAGGTGTAGAAGGATCCTACCATTTTCCCAGTGGCCCGAGCGACATACTTTATATACGTGTTCCATTTCAGATCAGGAGTAAAGGTCAAACCCAGGAGCTTGCCAAAACATGAAGCCTCCCAAAGACGAGAGCCATCAATTTTAATTGATGCTAGATGAGGAACAGAGCGTTGATGATGTAAAGTAAGGAGCTTGGTCTTAGATGCATTAAAAGTAAAAAGCCATTTAACTACGCCACTGAACGACGCGCCCAAGATCAGAGGAAAGGGAATCAGAGAGAGCTTTGCCATTTCCGGCCTTTGACGTCTGTCCATAGATGGTCGTATCATCAGCATAGATGTCAACGAATGAATAAAGTATGTGTTTTGGGAGATCATTGATGTAGATCAGGAAGAGAGTTGGGCCCAGGATGGACCCTTGGGGGACTCCAACATTAATACTGTGGGCCTCTGATTTCTGCCAATCAACCACTACTCTTATGAACCTATCAGAGAGAAATTATTTAATTATTGAGAAAACATTTCCAGTTATACCGTAGCTGTAAATCTTTTGAAGTAGGTCCGTATGCTAAACCCTATCGAAGGCCTTTGATATGCCAAGAGCAATTGCCCTACAAAGCAAGCCTTAGTCAAGAGATTTACTAATCCTATGGGATACAATTGTTAGCACATCAGCTGTAGATCTAGCAGAACGGAAACCATATTGCATGTCACTAAGAAGGTTGTTCTGCTGAGATGGTTTACTACTTCTTTATTTAATATGGATTCCAGTAACTTACTCATGACTCACAAGAGACTTAATGGTATGTACTGAGAGGGGGATTATTCATCACCTGAGTTCTTAAATACAGTGCATACTGACGAGGTATTCAAGGTGTTGGAAATCACTTCTCATTAAGGAAACGCTTAAAAAAGTTGTGTAAGTATGGGGGCAAGATCTGGGCGAAGCTTTTTCAACACTCTAATGAGAATGCCGTCAGGGCCAGTTGCTTTGCTGGAATCAAGGTTCTAGATTAGTTTGGCGACATCGTGCACAGATATTTGTATGTTGGATAACATGTTGTCTGTTGTAGGAGGAAATACGCGGAGTTGATGCCCTGCGTCGCAGAGGGTAGAGTTAGCTGCAAAGTTCTTGGCGAATAGTTTGGTCTTGTCTGATGCTGATGAGATGACCCCAGATCCATTGATGATGGTTGGGATGGAACGCACGCTTCTGTTCAGAATCCTGTTTGCTATTTGTCAAAACTGGTGGTACCCAAGCCGCTGCTCAGCTACTTTGGATTGGACGAACTGGGCATATAGCTATCTTGCATTTTATTACTCTTTTACAGTGGTTGATGGCAGTCCTGAAAGCAGCTTCAGTCGC
Source organism: Euprymna scolopes (assembly GCF_053919585.1). Classification (NCBI taxonomy): domain Eukaryota; kingdom Metazoa; phylum Mollusca; class Cephalopoda; order Sepiida; family Sepiolidae; genus Euprymna; species Euprymna scolopes. The sequence goes on along the minus strand of NC_136498.1, from coordinate 38,585,776 downwards.
TATTACGTTGGTAGGTATTGAAAAAGTGATGTCTGTGCGCAATGGCAGCGGCATATTCTGGCGAGAACCATGGCTGGCTGTTAGGGTATTGTTGGAATTTTTTAAATGGTATAAATCGGTCTATGCCTACAATTTACCATTCGGTAATGTCTGATACCTTGGAGGATACATCCTTTTTAAACATGCAATTCAGAGGTAGATAAGATATGAATGTACGGAAGCTATCCCAGTCAGTCATAAAGTATCGATATACAGTACGGTTGAGAGATACATCTGAAGACTTATTGAATTTCATTTTTATCTTAACTGATGGAACTGAACATGAACATAACTCAGTGGAAGTTGTGAGAAAAAGATTAGAAGGCTTGCATACTGACCAGCAGTATCGGGAACACGGATGGGTTTATGAACAATCTGAGTGAGGTCATAGTCAATGGCAAAATCATGACAGAACCCCCCTCATCATCTGTCTTATTTGAGTGGGTCAACCATTCCACATTATGGACATTGAAGTCACCGCAAATGTGAATGGTAGCCGAATAATGAGCAGACAGGTTGAGGTAAATTTTATCAGGTACACTCTTAAGGACAGTATCCCCGCTGTTTGGGGCCGATAGAGAGCAAATATGAATGCGGTGGTGTAACGAAGTGCAACCCGGAAGCACATATAAGGTAAATTAGGGTATTCTCTGGAGATATTATTACCACACGGAAAGCCATCTTAAATGTAGGTTCATATTCAATGTCTATGGCGATCGTAGGTCAGATTTAGATGTTAAGTGAGTATCCTTGTATTATGAACTGATCTAGGGAGGTGGTCGGCCCTGAACTAGTTTTGCTTAGAAAGAGACGGTCCAGTTTCCTCTCCTGTAATTGGGTTTCAACCTCTGGAAGGTTCGAACGTAGACCCCTAAAGTTGGAGAAGGGGACATGGTAGTAGGGTCTACGTTTAAGAAGAATATGTTGGAATTATATTTACAAATAAAAAAAAATGAATAATCAAAGAAATTTCTTATTAAAAGGAAGTATAAATTGGAAATGGCGACATTATACACTTATACCACTATCAGAAATTCATGAGTATTCATAAATTTTAGAAGTCCCTAATTTTCCGTGGATGGTGCGTCAGCCGGCCGTCAGCAATCAATGCCCCCAAGCTCTACGCTCCATCGGGAACTCAGTGAAGCAAGTTATTATTTCCACCAGGCTCCTGGTAGACTGGTATACTGCTTCAATTACCAGAGAGGGTAATCATCCTCGCCCTCCATCAAGGCAATGACCTCATGATTTCAGTTACTGGATTTACACTTTCTTAAGCGACCAGTATAATATTTTTTAACAAAGCCGGATTTTACGTGAGTTCATCACGCCGACCTATACGTTTATTTTTAATTTAGTCTGCATAACATTATTTTCGTAACTGGATTTACACTCCCGTCAGCAACCAGTATAATGTATTTTAACCAAGTCGCAGTTACGTGACCTCATCACGCCGACCTATATGCATTCCAAGTTATTACTTCAGCTACTGGACTTACGCTCTCTTCAGCAACCAGTATAATGTATTTTAAATAATTCGGGGTTACGTGACCTGATCACGGCGACCTATATGTATTCTAAGTTATTACTTCAGTTACTGGACTTACGCTCTCTTCATCAACCAGTATAATGTATTTTAAATAAGTCGGGCTTACGTGACCTCATCACGCCGACCTATATGGATTTAGTAAAACCTCGGTATCAGAGGTTATAATCCACTTTAATTCCGTTAGAGCAAGGAGTCTGCTGCCGAGCGTCCAATATAAACTATCCACCACGGAATATTTCTTAATTATATAAAGAATTAATTAAGAATGGCACTCAGCCTTCATGAGTTAGAATACTCAATTAGGACAAAAAAAATAAAAAATAAACAATTCACAGACCTGGTATACATTAAATCAAAGAAATAGGTGTCTAACAATTTTTTTTCTTAAAAAAGAAAACATTTTTAAAAAATCATTTCAGAGCACCTCGGTCACAATAAAAATTTGTTTACGCAATGCAAACGCATTTCTGTTATTGCATTCATAATTAACTTTTTCCCAAATTTCAGGGTACATTTAAAAAGTATGTGTATTTTTTCAAAACTTGATTTACAAAAGATCATTAAAATTTCATTCCAAAGTTTAAAAATTATTTCAAGTATTTTGGTTCATCGTTAAAATACATTTTTTCCCCAAGGGGCCATTAAAAATTCCGAATTTATGTTAGTTAACTTCTTTACAAAGTAATTAATTTATTATTTCAAAAAACAATCTTTTCCCAAGGTCATAAACTTCGAATAGACCCATTTTTTGTAGTGCAATTCAAAAATTATTCAAAACATTTGGTTCATTATTAAAATTAAGCTTCCGAAATGATCATAGAAAATTCATTTTGAATCAATTTACCCTTCACAATGAGATTCAGAGACATCACAAAACTTTTTCATTTCGTAATTATTATTTTTATTTAATTGATTCTTAAAAATCATTTCTTCCTTTAGACCATTATCAAGGTCATTTCGAATTCAGGAACGTTTCACGTAAATTAACTTTATTTTCCAAAGTAATTATTTTATTATTTAAAAGCAACTCTTTTCCCAAACTCACTCACAAGGACTATTTCGAATTAATAAACTCCCGCCACACTTGGGAGTTACATTAGTTAACGACCAGTTCTGTATATTTAACAGCTCGAAAAAATAAAAGTTCAATTAAAGAGATATCTTTCTAGACCGAGGAAATCTTTTTTCTTCTTAAGAATTAATTCAATTTTACGTATATACTCCTCAGTCAATATTTCAGGGACCACTATCATACGGTCCAATTTCAAATAAACCTTCAATTAAAGAATTCGCTCGAATAATTCTTCCTTAAAAATAATCTAGCATTCAGGAAAATGTATTTCGTTAGTCAAATAATATTTCCTTAGAAATTATAAACAAATCAGAGAATATTCGGAATGTAATAGCATAATTTTTCTTTAAAAAATACTGGGAAAATTTAAGAGAACTCTTAAAAAATTAACGTAATCATGTAACAGTTGGCTTTTGCAAACACTCGAATACTGTTTCCACATCTGGGCAGGAGCTGCTAGAAAGGACTTGTCCTGCCTTGATAGAGTTCAAAATAGACTTCGTAGCCTCGTAGGAGATGCCCTTTTCTCCTCCTTGCAACCTCTATTTCACAGAAGAGATGTTGCGAGTTTGTCTCTGATATATCGTTATTTTCATGGAAAGTGTTCAACTGAGCTTCAATCTATGGTCCCCCCTCGCCAAACTTTCACAAGAAACACTCGTCTAGCTGTAAACACTACCAATAATTTCCCCCACTCTTTATCTGTGCCTAAACCTAAACGTAGATTCCATGAACAAAGCTTCTTTCTTAGAACTGCACGCCTGTGGAATTGTCTTCCGTTTTCCTGCTTTCCGGCTGACTACAATATGGTTGTGTTCAAGTCTAAAGTAAATAAGTTCTCGATGAGCCGTTCCATATAAGTTATCAAATTTACCAAATTGTCATTACTAATAATTACTATATTGACCAATTTCTACTGTACACTCTTTAACCCTTATCCTTGCGTGGCCTCTGGGCCTTGATAATGTGGTGATGCCTTTGTAAAAAAAAAAAAGTACTTAAAGTTCTGTTTGCATAATTGTCTCCGTTTTTATTTTTAATAAAAAACAATTGAATACATCATTTAATGTAATTTAACGAAGCATAAATAATTGCGTTCTTTAAACTTGGTAGAAAAATTTAAAAAAAACTCCAAGTTAATTCGTTATTATAGACCCTCCTGAAATCAGCCATGGGGGTTTAGCTATACAAAAATTAAAACGCAAGACTATAGAGAGAGAATGAGGGGGGAATGAAGGGGATAGAGACAGAGCGATGCCATTGCACATCCCACCACCCTCATAATATCATTACGTAATAAAAAAAAAAAAAAAACTTCGACAATTTTAAAAGTCACTCTCTCGTCCTCACAGACCCTTACAGGTAAGGGAATGAGAGAGAGTGATAGAGAGAAGAAGAGAGAAAGAGAGAGAGAGACAGCTAGCGTTGTTCTCTCACCCATCCCTAACATCTTCGTTCATCTTTCCCATGTGCGGCCATTGTTTTAAACAAATGAGTGACAAGTAGATTTAACATTTCTACGAGTTTTAAAAAAATAACAAAATAGAAAAATAATCTTATTTTGAACAATATATATGATATTCTGTCTCTCCCTAAATGGGGGGAGCACCCCCTCCCTCAATACTAGTTAGGTTAGTTAGCTTTGAAAAGCCGATTATCCAGTTTTTTTTAGTTGTTAAAGTTTTTGTAATATGTATTTTGTAAAATAAAATTGTTAGTTAAACCTTATGTATATTACAATTGTGTCGCGTGTCGTTTTCTTGTGTCTGCCATGAATGCCCGCATAAATGTCTTAAGTCTATAGGCGACCCTGAGAACAAAGAGATGAAGATTCCCACCAGAATGCCACCAGGGCGAAGAGATCATCTTGAGAAAAGAAAAGAGCCACACCCAGATCTAACATCTCAGGTATGATTTTCTTCTTGCTACACAGACCCTAATGACTGGCCCATTTTCATATTTTCATGAGACCGCTTTAAGACATTTACTATAACACGTCTGTCGGTCACACCTCAGTGACCGGGTGATAGTGGTATAAACTAAGAACTTTTTATTTGCATGATTGTGTGAAGTTTTCTTTTCTTGTATTATTTATTGTTCAGCCAGTTTTAATTAAAATTTTCTAAAATTTATTTTGGATGGAGATATATTAAACAGAGTGCGCACGAGCGCGTGTGAGCAATTCAGCAGCAAACAAAAGATAGTTGGCCAGCGAAAGTATTAGCAATCTAAGCCGTTAAAGCAACACTATAAATAAGTATGTGTACCCGATCTTGTGGCAGAATAAAAAGAGGGGAAATACACAATGTTGTCATGAAGTTTATAGCAAAGGTACAGACACATATACAAATACATGTATGTGCGATAAATATTTTGGAAACATAATCAAAGGTGTTGATCAGAAAAAAATATTAATAAATACATTTCATTTGCACTTAAGAAGTTCCGAAGTTGATTAAATTTACTTCTTTTATATTTGTTTTTTTTTCTTTGGCGTGTGGATCCATGAGTTTGTCAGTGTAATGACAGAGTATAAAAGTAAATGTCACGTTACATTAGGACTACTATTAGGCATACTTCTACTAATCTTTCCACAAACAAAAACTACAGATTTGCAGAATATACCAGACGGAGATTGTAGAAGGTAGTTGCAATTATATTTTTTTCTTTTTATATGTGTGTGTTATTTTGCAACGGTGCGAGACATCGTGTTGATCCGTGAAGTTTTCCATGTAGCGACAGGGTAAATGCTACGTTACACTAGGGATACTATTAATCTTAGTACAAATAAAAAAAATACAAGTTTCTAGGATATACTAGATGTAGATCTTACAAGGTATCTGGAATTAAACGCGTGGTATATATTGGATGTACCTATGAGCTAGTAAATAGGGATACATCAGTAAATATTAAATTCTCGATATAATTTTAGTACATATGATGGTAAAAATAGAAATACACGACCTCCAACTTTCATTATTATAATTAGACATAATTAAAACTTAAAACAAGCATGTGAAAAAGTGTGTGATGTAATATAATAAAGTATCACTGCGGGCGCAGAATAAAACTGAAACTCTGATGATTGTAAATAAAGATAAGAAACACAGATCATACTAGAAAATGTTGGATTTCTTCTAGAATTATTGAGAAAAATCATTTTGAATGGATGTATGCTTGGCGGACCAAATTTCTAGTTACGGATCGAAATAGGTGAGATAATAATTAAATTATAAACAACTCAATATCAATTATGTTACCAAATATTCATTAACATCAAAGGCTCAATTTATGTAAAAGTATGCGTTTCGAAATTAATCAGAAACTTGAGGTAAAGTTTAAGACATATACTATTACTTATTTAACTAATTAAAATATATGTAACGGAATAAAAACACAGGGGAAAAGTTTAGCAAAAAGAAAATAATATGCAGGAATTATTCAATATTTCATACAGATTTATATTGAAAAGTCGCTATCAGAGTGAAATATTCTTCAGAGCTGTAGAGATGTGTGTAATATGGGACATTTTATAATACATTTATTTATACCCGTTATTTAAACAGGAGAGAAAAACACAATTTCCCGCACTGCTTTATAGTTAATAATGTAATCCCTTAATGAAATCAATTTAGCCAGGAAATGATTAACATTTAGAAGCATGAAGGAAAAAGCAAATTTGAAAACCTTTACATTCTTTAATATCTGAAGTGAGAACGTCAAGTTAATTTCAACATATATAGAAAAAAAGCGGCGAATATTTTAGATTATTTTTTTCTGTTCGAGAGACTTTCTAGTTTGTTAGCCATGAATAGGTTTGATGTGTATTGAAACAAATGCATCACTATTTCAATAAACGCATATACGTTATTCAAAAATGTAAACCTTATCGTCATTAGCACAAATAAATGAAGCTAGGATGTATAACATATTATGTAGATTTCCGGATGTGTAAAATAGGAAGCGATACAACAACAACAATAATAATAATAATAATAATAATAATAATAATAATAATAATAATAATAAAAATAATAATAATAATAATAATAATAATAATAATAATAATGATAAAAATAATAATAATAATGCTTATATAATAATATACTTTGAATAATGTAATTCAGGAGCGTTCGAAGTATGAAAAAATCATTTGGTCATTATATCGATTAGGATCAATATTGAATGAGTAGCCACTGCAGAATTGATATAATATAAACATCTACAATTCAATAAGTATTTAATAAAATTCATTGGTTGTTATTGAATAATAAAGAATAAAAGTTTCCCCGGCAATAGTTCCTTTTATTAAGTAAAATATATATTTTTTGTAAAATGCAGCACAATAAAATAATTCTAGTTATCAAGATAGCGGTATAAACTACGCATCGACATAATTCTTAGGGACATATGGCTTAATGTTAGCTTTTATTTCCTGGGTAGCAAACATGAAGTGCCTCATTTCCATGTACGATGAAATTGATACTGTTTGAATCTATAGACAAATAGACGGTCTATATGGCCAGCACTCGGCTGTTGCGAGGCAATAAAGAACACGTAATTTGCGATTAGGTCTCATCAAGTAACAGGAAATGTACAATATAATCTTATTTCATCAACATATGTTTTTTTTTTATTAGCATATAAATTGCATTAGCATGTGCATTCCCTGCGGGCAGGTTACGCGTCTTTGAACATTTTTGGTAATATATGATCTCTGGCTTATCTCAAGATTGCCCTTTCGCACATAAAGTATATATGCTCAAAAATGGGTCTATTAATACGTACATTACGATCACGTGTCAAAGTTATAGAATAAGCCCTAACGTCGTAGAAACACGTCTTTATTAAAAAATCATATTTGCCAGTATTGTATATACTAACAAAACTTAATCCGTCTTGGTATTGACCGAATATTAGTTGAAACATCGTGTAATTTTACACACACCAAACGTATAAAATACTTAAATAGTAGTTTTTATGTAAGATGCACTGTAGGATTTTTTTTTAATAAAATCTGTAAACCCTAGTACTAAATGTATTTTTAGTAACAAGTCTATAAGACAAAATACTTCTCACCAGATACATACTACGGTGTTATTTACTATTGTAATAATCTTGCACAAAAAATGTAAATGAACATTTTGGTTCAGTTCGAGATAACCTCTTAAAATGACATTTTGCTATCTACCCTAGTATTTTGTTTAAATATACGTCCGAGCAGAAACAAGTAAAATATTGAGATGCGTATCGTATCCATACGCGCATTCATGCGAGCACATGTAATATTATCTCTTATACAATGTCTCCCCCGTCTTTCATTCACTCTTATTTCTCTCTCTCTCTTTCCATCTTTATATATATATATATATATATATATATATATATATATATATATATATATATATATATATATATATATATATATAATTTGAGGTTGCTATTTCTCAAACGTAGCATAAACAGTGAAAATATAACGAGGAAAATTAAAAGTGCTCAATAGGGAAGTAGAGCTAGATACATTTTCATTTTGTCTGTGTAGCAACAAATTACTGTTTATGTGAAGACAAACTGAATATATATATGAATATATATATATACATTCACATACACATATATATATATACATATATATATATATATATATGAATGTGTGTGTATGTGTAATGTGTATGTGTAAAGAGTATGTGTTTAAGACTGTTCTGTCTATAATATTGTCTATATGATATAGAAATATTGTCACATTCCGTCGATAACTATGGTTTTCCGTCCAAAAACTATGGGTATATATTCGAAATCGATTTAAACTTATTCTAGTTACTTGTTTATCGAAAATATGCGTTTGCATAACAGCATTCCTTTCTAACTTTAGATTACACGAAATATTCTTTCTGAAGATATCTATCCATATGAGACATCCATATAATACATCGTCACAGTCTCACTTTTACTTCTAAATTTATTACACATTCCACTAATGTTTGCCTAAAAGTCATTTTCATACTACACCTTCTACCTAGGCATTTTATGATGCCATATTTTCGATGTTGCAATTATCTGGTTGCTACTTAAAATTTCCGCCTGGTTTTCATTTCCTTCGTATTCTATTTATGCGCCGATTAGATTAAACTGATTATAATAACACATTATTTCACCGCAATAAAGAAACTCAGAGCGCGCTTTAAAGAATATATTACACTTTTTGTTGACAATATCTTACTTAGTGCGTCCTTACTATTGGATATATATGTTTTACTTATTCTTTTTACATTATACAAAATTAGTGTATGATTTTCTGTTGGCTTACATTTGGGGGGGGGTCTGCTGTTTTTTTTAGGATTTTAGTAGCTGTTTGGTTATTTCATGAAGAAACATTTCTGCTGCTCTGTATACAATTTTTCTCTAGATCGGTGCATGCGATTATAATGTTTTGTTCTAAGCAGTTTACACTTATACGTAAAAAATACCCGAACTGACATCAAAACAAAATCTAAAGAGAGTACGTCAAGTACGATAATAATTACGTTAGCATGACATGATATTTAATATTGTTTTTCAAATCTGCTTATTCTATATCTTAGGAATATTTTACGAGACCGATCTACGCATGCGTATTTGTGAAACAGTTAACAAATAGATAAACATTCATGAAAATCAACGCACCCATCACGAGAAATTCATCTGTTATATTAAGTAAAACAACGCAGAAACTGGGATATATGTATGCGTGTGTTATGTTGTTTTCTAAACAGTTCACTTCTTCTGAGTAAAATATACTCGATTTTTAATAGAAATCAAAACTTAAAACCAGTGAGTAAAGTACGATAAGCATTAGGCCAGATTCACCTGCCTTTAAAAAGATTTTCCAAACTAACTTTTTTCTTAACATTACGTGAACGATTCGCACATGCGCTATCGTGAAACAGTTGACAAACAGCCAAAACTCCGACAACACTCAACCATTAATTGTTCAATTTTGGCGTCTTAGAAACCCCACTTTGCAGATTAAAACCGATTCAAAATTTTCCACGTGTTGGAGTACCCTTTATCCCAAATTGCAAGTCTGTATCCATTGAGTATGTATGTGACAATTGTATTCACACACACTTTCTCATTGTTATAGATATAGTAGACAGTGGATAACACGGAAAGTAATATTGTTTTTAAATAACTGTAAAACTTGATACATGTCCATGTGAGGATTGTGTTTTTGTCTAAAAAATACACTTCTTTTAAGTAAAAAAAAATAACAAAGCTGCTATCAAACCGAAATCTAAACACCCTGAGTCAAGTACGATAACCATTAAGCAAACTTGAAGCGATATTTACAAAATGTTTTCACAGCTACTTATTCTTAACGTAATGTAAACGATTCGCGCATGCGCAGTAGTAAAAGAGTTGGCAAACACATAAATATTTGACGGCTGCTATGTACTATGTTTTCAATTGTAAACTTTTAGCAGCCCTTTTCTCTGGACGCAAACTGATTATAAAGTTTACCATATGCCTTAATATATTTTATACTTAATTACAATTAGGTAGATCAAGAATTCATTGAGTATAAATCTTGAGAATTTTTCGCACGCCCACCCACACATATTCTCACTTTTATGTATATACTAGCAGATCATCCGGCATTTCCAATTCTAAAAATACGCATGAATATCATATTTTATTTTAGCATATTTCAGCATATTTAAGCATATTTTATTTTTTAGCATATTTTAGCATATTTTATGTCATAAGTAACGTTCAATTTAAAAAACTGAATAAATAATACGGAAAAAAAAACCTGAGATAGGCGCATGCAAGTATTGTTTTCTAAACCGTTCGTTTATGTAAGTAAAAAAAAATACTGGAGCTGAGTTCAAAACCAGGATCCTAAGGTAGTAGTTTAATGCGAGAACTAGTCGACCATCTTGACAGGAACTTAACGTCTGTTTTCAAAACTATCTATATTTAACATACAGAAACTTATGTTTCCATACCGGGCATGCAATATCGGGAAAAAGTTTACAAACATAAAAACCGATGACCCTGTACATAATTTTTTTTCAATTTCGACCTATACGCAGCTGTTTTTCTGCAGATTGATAAACGTTTCTATGTAGACAAATATGCTTGAATCTCTTTAGACAATATAGACCCACTCCTTTGTAACTTGTTTTATTGTACCCAATCTAAATAAGTAATTTAAAAAATACTATATCTATATATCTATATATCTATCTATATATATATCTATATCTATATATATATATATATATATATATATATATATATATATATATTTATATATGGGGTGGCTTTAGTGCTATCAGAGTAAATGGAATCCAATACAAGTAAATGTTTAGCTCATATGTATATAAACAGTTTAAAAGTGGTAAAACGTATAATGTTATACTAGCACATGCGTAGAAGTACGCGTTTAGTCGAATAAATCCTGGCGAAGTCAATATATACATGCATATATATATATGTATATATATATATATACATATATAAACACAAATATATATATATATATATATACTGGCAGAAGTACCCGTCGTTGACTGGGTTAAAAAAAAGCCCACAGAGAATGAACTGTGATTGCTGAAAGTATGATAGGTTATGAAAAGGATGGGGGTGTAAAGAGGTATGTTTCGATACTCAAAAGTTTACCCTAAGCAAAATATGAAGAACGTGAAAGTAATTTTCCCGGAAATATATATATATTTTTTAATATCAACTTTGTTTCCATTCGTAGCCAAGTGTGACAAACAAAATTATGTTTCCTTACAAAGAGAAAATGTTATATATATATATATATATATATATATATATATATATATATATATATATATATATATATATATATAATATAATATAAATATCCAAGAAATAACTGTAACCATTATCAATACAAGTTACTTTTATGGTAGAAAAGTTCATTGGTTATTATTTTTAAGTAATTTGTAGCAAAAAAAAATAATTCACAAACCGGTTTAAAAAAAATCAAAATGGCAATGGATTTTAAATGGAGAACCCCGTTATCAATTTGACGGAGGGACATCTGAGTATTCTGTGTTAACAATGTAAGAGAGTTCCGTCAACATAAGGAATATTTATAAACATATTTAAATGTTTTCCGTTACTTTCTGCTTGAGGAATATTCGATTATGGCATATGTAGTTGATGTAAAAATTAAATTACATAGTTGTCGCCTCAAATTTCGTTTTATTTTCAGTTCGCTGAAATTATTTCAAGTAAAGAGCATAAAAAACTATTTCAAAACAAAAAAAAAACATGAACTGAACTTCTATTGACCATGGTAAAATTCATATCTTGTATATTTATTTTTTCTGGTAGTCGTTGGTTGGCTTTTCTGCTAAGCACTCTTACTAAATATTATCGACGAAATCTCGAAAAACACAGAAAGAAAAACAGTTTGGAAAAATTATGAAGATTTACTTACTTTACTAAAATAATCTGAAAGAGCAAAATGGGATATTAAAAAAGTAAGCATGTAATTATTTTAGTTTTTTAAAGCAAAGAATCGATACAAATATGAATGAGAAGAATAGGAGCCATTTTCAAGCAGAAAAGCTCCGTTTCAGTTTTACAGTATTGAACGGTGTAGTATTGCCCAGTCGGGTTCAGGGTGGTGCTATTGTAATGTAAAGAACACGCAGAAAGGGCTGTCATTAACTAAATTCCTTCTAGTACACTGACAAAAAAGATTACCAGATATATAAAAAAATAAAATGTTATGTAAATACTTTTAAAAAGAAACATAATCACGTGAGCAGGATTTTTGTTTCTTTTTACACGATAACAAGTAACGTTCTTATTGTTTATTTTTATCTACTTATCTATTTTCGAAAGAGGGCCATGTGCAAGTGGAGAAGGACAAAACAGAATTATGCAAAATTTGTGTCGAGAATTGTCTAAAGTTCCAACATTTTTTGGCTCTCACTTTAATAAGAACGTGAATTTATTCGATACAATATGATTCAACTAAAAAACATAAATTAAGGCAAACGTGCATTTAGATTAAAGTTAAGGTTTCATTTTGGTCCCTCACTCCTTTTAAAAAATCTTGTTAAACCTTGTGACATATTTACATTCTATGGAGTTAAGGCGCGAACGGACACCCAATAATTTTACTATACAAAATTTCTCCATGCTGAAACATAATTATCAAAGTATACTTATGCAAATAGATACGAAAAGTATTTGTTAAAGTTTGTGACATATTTCCATGGAGTACAGGCGCGAACGCAGACCCCACAATTTTATTATACCATCCCTATTTATGTTGAAACATGTTTATCAAAATATTCTTATGTACATCCATATAAAAAAACACTTGTAAACGCTTTATTTTTTCATTTTTTATTTCCACACCTTGGGGAAGAGGCACGAACGCACACCCCACAATTTTTATGAACCACCGTTCTGCCAGATCAAACATACCCATTCCTGTGTCTCGATACAGATTGCTATCATTGTATGTAATCATTTTTTTCCAAATAGTCAACCATAGAGGAGATTATTCGTGAGCAGACACACACCCACGCACACACGCACAGAGACGCTCAGCTTTATATATATATATATATATATATATATATATATATATATATATGTGTGTGTGTGTGTGTATATATATATATATATATATATATATATATATGAGCATATATTTCTAATGGTTAAAAACAAATTGAATACGTTGGACATGTCTGAATAATTAATATATCAACATTTTAAGTAACTAGACCCATATGTATTGACTAATTCGGAGGAGATTATTATGCACAAATACAAGATCAGTGTAATCCATACAATTACTAGCATATATACTAGCGCGCCGCAGTACCTTGCCCGGTCGTAGTAAATAATGATATATGATACGTCAATTAATGCATTATTATTTATTATAGACACAATTCTGCTACAGAGAAACCAAGAGTTGAATTAATACAAATTAGTCCTCAGACACTAAAGGTTAATAACTATTCTCACTAAAACCCAATACCCCTTTGATTAATACTCACCAAAATTACTTCGGGTAATAGGCTAGCATAAATAACAGCAACATTAAAGAAGAGTCTATCTCATTGTTACCGCTAGACACCATCACAAATGCTACCATTTAATACTAAAGTAAATAAACAGAAACACAATATGCCGCCAACTGGATAAACGGGAGTGCATTATTCATATTTACTAATTAAACACCCGAAAACGATCCACTAAAACAATCTTTGGGCCAACATGCTTGTAACTGGAATGTTTAGGTATAACTACGAGAGATTTTATCGTAAAGTAGCGTTACATAGCGCAACCAACTACATAATTTATCTTAAACGATAACAAGCATATGATCTGGAAAACCTACTTCTATTAGAAAACCTACACATTTATTAAATATATTTATAGTTTAATATTAAAGATGAAATAAACAACACAAATGAAAGAAAGCCACTCATCGAAATTAAGTGTATATTTAACTATTAAAACCTTTGATTATGCCATTATTTCAGACGCATATAACTCCCAGCATTATTTACATGAACGAAATATGCCTGTTTATTTCTTAACTGGCAGATAATTTAAACATATAACTGTATATTTAAACAAATAAATGATTAAATATATAAATTAAACCCGTGATACAACTTAGCGGATAAAATAGCGAACAAAATTAAATAAAAGAGTAAAAAGAGCTTATCACTAACAAAAAATTGATAATGAAGTCTTCACCTGCATAGAAAAAGGTACTAAACCGACCATAAAATAGAGAAGAGACAGCGATTAGGGTATATTATCACTTTAGATCATAACGAAAATTAAGGTAAATAAATAAGCGGCAAGTTAAAATAACACCAAACCTTACCGCTGCGATAGCTTGGAAACACTGGATAGTACTTCACCCTCTGTATTTTATGGCAAACTTCCATCGCCACACTTTCTTCCAAAACCTCTACTGGTCGCATGCAAAAGTACCCAATGCACTTAATTTCAGAGCATAAACCAGGCGGTGAATGTATTTTATAAAAACAAAAAAAAAACAAATCTTGATTCTTTTTTCAATTTTGCTTCTTTTATTTGTCAGATGAAGTGTTGTATTTTTTTTGTTTTAATTGGGATTCTACTAAATCATGTGTGCATATATGCTACCAATAATGCGCACTCTTTAATAATCACGTGAGTTTCATTAAAATTACATCTATGAAACCAATCTATAGAACGATTATATGTGACGTAAGTTACGAGTACAATTGGTCTGTTGATTCGCACTTAGACAAGAGAATATCTCTTATTAAATTAGAAAGGAACAAACCGCACGGCCAGCGTTAAACGCGAGAAATGAGTTACAATTAAAATGTATATACATCTGAAGACAGACGAGAATGATCTTATTATTATAATATCATAACCTGGGTTGTAGTGATAGACTTATTTCATTTAAACTAAGAGTGCTGAACAATAAGAACCGACTTTATAAAAATAAATAACCCAATTATTACTGGAATTATTATATTAATTCCGTCAAACACTAGTGTTTCATACTTTTGATAATCATATGCGCAGGTAGTTACGATTAGAGTCGGTCGGGCAAAGAGCAACCCCTCGGACAACGATAACCGCGAGAAATACAGTTGCAAAAACATTTTGATAATGCGTCAGTGTCAAGGCGGACGAAAACATCCTTATGATTATAACATGAGCTACACATAGAGAATTAGGAAGAAGGTATGTAAAGGAACATCCGGAAAACTTACGTCATGTGTGAGCACATAGACAAATGGTCTGAGGCAGTTTAGTGTTCGCCTTGGACATATTCCATTTAAAATATGGAAAGAATAACTAGAGAGAGAAAAAAGTTTAGAGAATGATAGGCAGATATATATGCAACTAAATAGAGTGAGAGGGGCATAAAGAATTCAGAAGATGTAAAGTATACAACGGGATAGATTCTAATGGACATCTCTATTCCAAAATGTAATAGAGGAATAATATAATTGAACATTTGTGCCGTCGGGGCTTTGAAAATCACAACAACGCGAATTTATTAAATGAAATACGCAGGCAATTATAAAATGAGAAAAACATATCAAAAAGTTAAATGATTTAAACAACAAAAGGATAATCGATAACTTTATTATTAGAAGCACGGCTACGGAAGGTATTAAAGAGTACAACCAATATATATATATATATATATATATATATATATATATATATATATATATATATATATATATATATGAGTGTGTGTATGTGTGTGTATATAAGAGAAAGAACATGCAAGGAGATTTGAATAACAACACAATTAATTCTGCATCTGATAATTAAATTATTATTATCATAAGATTATTCAAACCTGATTTTTATTCTTTCATTTTGACTTTACTTTTTTCATGTTTATTTATGAAGCGCTGTATCGATTGCGTATTTTCTTTGAGAATTCGATTCTATCTCGATTGAAGGTTGATGGAAAGTGTTGGAAGAATAAAATCGATAAATTCTAGTGCGGAAAAACCTGTATTAATTTAAACAGATAATTGTATTACGATAAAGATACTTCCCTGATGCATGTCAGTTGAGAGAACATTTCATGAAACTGTTTTAATAAAAAAATGAACATTCTTAACTATTGTTATTGATGTGCCCAACAATATTTAATGAGTAAATCTGTGTAAGCTCACTTTTATTCATAATAGAAATGGTAAAGGTTTATGTTGAATAGAGGAACGTCTGTAATGGCTTCCAAAATTTACTTTTTGTATGATTGGTAGAATTCTGAAAGCCATGGTTTGGTAAAATTCCAAGTTTAATTTATTCTATGATGTTTTTATCTGTTGGGAGAAATTAAATTAATACATCATTTTCTTCTGAATAAAAATGATACTTACAAATAGATGCACATTGTTTCCATGTTCTATTACGCATTTATATTCATACATTCTTGAGTGTGTACGTATGTAGTATTGTTTTTTGTTTTGATAGGATATTGTTTAGCCCGAAAATTTTTAGAGGTTACTAAAAAAGATCTAGCTTATACAGACAAGTATTAAGCAAATTTAAGTAACTAGGAAGATCGTTCTCATTTCGACAGCCATTATCGGAATGTTGACCCGCTGCCGGTAGGAACAGAATATAAACATCTCTTTTACGATTATAACAAATGATAACGAAAACGAGAGACCCTTGCCATTCTAGTATCGGTGTGAACATTTAATTCTTTTCTTACTTAGATATGTATTTCTTTACTAATTATTATGAAAAAAAATGCATTTTCGAAAGTAATGCTTGGTTACTGCGAATTCTAACCCCGATTAATTTTGAGTAGGTAAGTTATTCACGAAAAGAAAAACAGATACGATATTTTAAGATAAAAAAGCACATCTGTCAATTATCTATCTGTATAAATCAATATGCATCTCCAGGCTAATAAAAAAATGATAATGCAAGAATATTTTAAGTTATATATTTAATGTTACCGTCACAGCAAATATTTAGATGGAGATAAATACAGAAACATTAACGTTTAATTTTATGTCATATGTAAAGCACATAACGAGATAATGCAAATACATATATAATTTAGCGCAAAATTTTCTTGTACAAAAGCAGATTATACAAAATGAAGAGGATGTAAAACCAATGGAATTTTATGTATCTGCTTAGGCCAAAACATCATAATCGTTCGTAGACACAACACACATACATGTTTATCTGCCAGCATCGCAAATCGTCATAGGAAATTGAAAGACCATGAAAATAATGAACACCCTAAATATCTATTATAGACTAGAGGCAAAATCAGTTAATAGAGTACGGCAAGTAAGAAGCCAGCATTCATTTCCGACTGATAAAGTGAGTAACAAAGAAATTTTCCAGGTAGATGCCTTTTGAAGCTTTTATTAAGTTTTAGAAGAAAAATAAAATGGGCGTCATGGTAAAATATATAGAAGTATAATAAGATAACACAGCTTCATATGTAGTTAAGAAACTTCCATGAAATTTGGTGTAGTGGAGTACATTATCACATGTGATGAATTATAAACTAAGTTCTAATAGATTCATACATTTGTATACATTGTGAAACCGCTTGATTATAAAAAAATGCCGATCTTCTCATTCATAGTGATGTCATGAAAATCCGAAATGCTCTCATTCTACAATAACACAAAGCCTGAAGATATAATTAGGTCGGAGTCATCATGGGCATATTTCAAAGGATTTCCACAAGTTCCCCCAGAACACCCACAAATGGCCATGCATCTCAGATTTTTCAAACTAGAACTTCATGTTTGAGATTCACAGTTTTTTTGCGCTCGAATTGGTTGAGTGTCTGGTTCACCTCAAGAAATGGTTCATTATCTATCAGATGATAAATATATTTCCAGCTGTGCCATTATGGTTCCATCCATTTCCCACTATGCGAAATATGCCTGGCCGTGGGATCAGTGAAGATAGACGAATTGTACACTGATAATCTTCTCGCTGAATGTCCCTCTTCAAGGAATACCGAGTTTGTTGCAACCTCTCTTGATTTTGAAACCACTGAGAAAAAATTTAAAGCGCACATCATTGATGTTTGTGTCAGTTTCGTTGTTTGAATACAGCTTGGGGATTAAACTCCCCACATCAGCCAACCACGTCCTGTAAGGGACAATTCTGGTGAATGTTTTACAAGCTGTTGTTTTGTAATTGTCACAAAATATACTGACGGTCTCACAGAGTGATATGGGGTTGAACTTGGGATAGTTGTGTCGGAAAATAACACCAATGTCCTCATTGTGTTAAGCGATAAATCCCCGTTTTACGTGCTTCACTGTTCCTGTCTGAAACCAGATCCCTTTGGTTAGGTCACTGGCAAAGTGAACAAGGAGAAACAAACACGTTAATGTCTCTAGAACTAATATTACGCCAATCAAATCAGAGATCTGTCACACATTTACAATATAAAAGCATCCTGGTGTCAGCCCGTCGTGCTTACAGTTTAAGGGGTTGAAGTTTGTTCCCCAGACTAATTCTGCAACCAGCCTGTCATGAGATCTTCCAGTAGTCAGGACTTCGCGATGTTTCTGTGATTTTGTGTTATCCAATTTGTGATGTCCTTGTGGTGTTGTTTTATCCAATTTGCGACGTATTGCTCGGCTTTTCCTGTTCGGGAAATCCGAATTGTACATTTGAATGTATGTGCTTCATACCGATCAAATACGACATTGAATCTGAAGAACTATTGACTGTTGTGATTGGAAACTGAGGCGACAAAACTGTCTGTCAGTAGCCAGAAATTGTAGATATTAGATTGTCTTGATAAGTTTATGATCATCGATAATCACACATAACATTAGTTCTCAGATTTGTTATTGGCAGGTGTTTCTCTACAGGTCTGTGTTCTGGAGAATGTTGCCAAAAGCTCCTTCATTTGTGGATTATATTACTCCAGAGATGTCTGCGAGTGAAAGTCAAATTGGCGAAAGTTACTAGCTGAAATTTTCCTTCATGTCATCGTCACGTCCAGCTTTATTCGACAGTAGAAAGCGTTTACTTGATTGTCTTTTGTTTGAGCGCGGAATTGTTGCTCTGAACGTCATACATGTTTTTAACGGTTGGGATTTACACCTGCCCAATATGTTCATGAAGTTTTATGTCCTTAATTAAACGTGAAGCCAAAAATTACCACAATTTCTCTCATCCATGTGCGCGTGCTTTCGGCCAAGTTTCTGAATATAAAGAAAAGTAACAACCCGAGTGGCCAAACTAAAACAGTTTGGTGTTGAAAGTTGCAATACCTCTTCAATTGATCGACACTTTTCTGAAAATTATGCTTGTCATTTTTTATTCTTGAAGGGCCCCAGCTTCTTTCACATATGAATAACGGTAGTCTTCATCTGCAGTGTGCATGTTCAGAATAGTGTGTATCCTGTAGGTTATATTGCTTCGCCCTTTTAATGTTAGACACTATTGATCGCTTGGTCCTTCTGATCCTGTTTTTCCCACAAGGCCACGCACAATTACACCGAATTTTGGGCATTTTCCGAGGCTTGATCCGTATACAGCTGATTGAATGTATTGTTTTCCGTCTTGGCCACAGGGTTTTTACTTGTGTCCTCTTTGTTAACGTCAGGGTTGCTTGGTTCTAGGAGCATGCAATCAGCAAGATACACTGCTCCCCTGGTGGTATAATTGACATGTTTATATTGAGCAAACCCAAGTAATATTTTAGCAAATGCCGATTATACATGCTTCTATTTCTGGTTCTCTCTGCACGTGCAGTAAGATGAAAAAAAATCTTGCTGTCAGGCAGTTAACATCTGGAAGTCGGTGTTTGTGTCTCTAGGAAGTCTGCTGATTCTGGGCTAAACAAGAGCATCTTTAAGTGCTTTGACGTACTTTCTGATCACATCTCGCTCGTTGTGTGCCTCCAAAGAATATATGATATGGGCTGATGAGATTTGAAGAGCATCTTTATCTTCTTAATAGTTCGTTGCCTATTCGATAAATGTTGGCCAGAAGAGTTTCCAAAGAGCGTCAAACTCATGTGCTAGAATGACACCGTTGTATGATTTGGCCTGCATTAGATTTGAAGCCGTGTTCGTTCCAGAGCTCAAGGAGATCGGAGGCTGTAACCTGATTTCCAATGACACACATGAGGTTCTTGACAATGTGGAAGCACCCGAGTCGCATGAATATTGTTTTGCATTCATCACTGTTCGCCAACTGTATATACTTGCCTTTGCAATACAGCTTTTTTCTGAAGTGATTACAGGAGACTATGATGTGTTAGTCTAGAAATTCTCAGGCATTGAATTATAACTGTCAACAGCATGTTGTTTTCGTGAATGTATGCCCCGAGTAGAGGCAAACACCCGATAATGCAGAGCTCATGCTTATCGGTAATTGTGAGTTGGTTCAACCCTGTCGACACAGGAACACCATCAATGTTCGACCCATTGATATAAGAAAGAAACCAAGCCATATCTTGAGCAGAAGCTTCGTCGACAACCGGGTCGTCTTGGATAAGCATCGTTTCGTTCAATGTGGCTGTCGATTTTGAATCCTCGTGACAATTCAGCGAGTCAAGTTCCCAAGCTGCTGAAGTTCCGGATGAGCCTTTAAGGACTTATATTTCCGAAACGGAAGAACATCCTGCTGTGAATGTTGGTATTTCCCCTCTCTTATACACGATGATCTGAGTAGGATGAAGTGCGTCTACGTCATACAATGTTTCTTCAATAAAGTAAATATTGTGAGCAGTGTACTAAAAGGACTTGTTAAGTGACCAAATTGAATAAATTGGTATGTTGTAGCTATTTACAACAAATTTTTACAGATTGTGAAGTTCAGGACGGGTGTGAATTCTTCAAACCTGGCCATAGCTGGCACAGTTTCCAGTGTGATGGACAAGTTCAATAAGCCATTTCGAACGGTGCGTCAGATTAATTTCCAGACAAACCCGACATGTTTTGGTGTAAGCATTTTACGTTTCGAGTCGGCATATGCAGGTCTTGATCAATGCTCAGTACAGTCGATTTAACAAGGTTTTCGTCTTCCTCTCCACCCACTTCTTCTGACAGTACTCTACTAAAACAAAGAAACAAGCTCTCTGGGACGATTTTTTCGTAATTTTCTTTTGTTCAATAAGGTGCAGTTTTCTAAACCAGCATGAAACTTGATGTCTCCTCTAATGCCTAATGCACAGCATTGCAAAGTCACAATGCATCTGTCTCTAATTGTGATACCTAGCTTGACCTACGATCATCAACACATGGGTAAGGCTCCATTTCGCCAGATTTCTTTTTCAACATCTGAACAGCCATCTTGGATGGCGGTGTAGAAAAAACAACTGTGACTTTGTTATGGTAAAAATTCGATCTGGACGGGAAAAGTTGGCGCAGGCAGATTTTTTTCCGTTCTGATATGGTCCAGCTTAAACGTCCAAGTCGCTTACCAAGAAGGTTTACCGTTCCTAAACATTAAAAGGTGTATAGATGTCACCTGGAGCCAGTCCAGTAAACACGTCAGAAGCAAGATAGATATCCCTGGCATTTAAGCTGTACATATACAGGATTTGGATGTTTTCCTATTTAACTATACGTAAAACTATAGAAGATACCTGGAGTTTGAAGCCACGAGATAACTAACTCTTGCTAGATCACTATGCTAACATGATCTCTTTGACCCCGTCAAGAATTTTGATAGAAACATACAAAGTAGTTACTAAATATGCTTTATATATTTATATATATATATATTTATATATATATAAATATATATATATATATATATATATATATATATATATATATATATATATATATATATATATATATATATGGGGGTTGTGTGTGGGTGTGTTAACAAAAGCTGTTAAGTATTTCTCATAAGAAATCTGAAAGGGACGCAATAATAATAATAATAATAAAACGAAAAATCACAATACTAAAATCCAAGAATCCAAAAAATAAATAATGAGTTAATTATTATCTCCTGATATTTATGGTTGTACAGACACACCTCAACATATAAAACTAGGGCAGACCTGTAAAATGCACGCCCCTTCCTTGTATTTTTTGTGTTCGTTTTGTTTCAATTCTTTCAACGGATTTCACCCCGTCTTATATAATAGATTCTTCTTTTAATCTAAGATCTAATGGGCATCTTCTTTCTAAAAGGACCCTTATTGCCCATCAATATTAATTTGACAAAATCAGATTGCTTGACAACATCGGTTATATTTTGTGGCATTATCAGCTTGCTTTTCTCAAGAAAAATGTTTGCCCAGCAATATGAATTGATTACCTTATGAAAACATCGATTACTGTAACAAGAATGGTGAACAGTGATACAGGTAAGTGAACATACATTTATATGTTGCGTCACCATTGTTCAAACTTCAGTGCTTTAATTTCCGTTTCTTCGAACACCTGGAATGTTTAGTGATCCTGATACCTGATCTACATTTCTCTCATATGCTGATGGATCTTTTCCCTCGCTTTTCACTCATTGAATCCAGGTTCACAGTAAACCGGCCCAAATGTGAGAATAGGTAGTGCATCTTGATGCATATGTGGCAGCCCAAGTTTCTGAAAGCAGGCATCATTTTATTGACAAGTTCTGCTTAATATATTGCCTTATTGTTACTGATAAATTCTTCACTTCTAGAACAAAGGCCTTCCACGCTTCCAGTTCAACATCTGTTATTGAGTTTTCGAAGTCTGGATCTCTAAGGATCGTCCAAGATGCCAGGTTTCAACTTCTCCTTGGTTAATCCTGGAAAAGCCTGGCACAAAAAAGAAGCAATCACCGTACGTGTTGAGAGCCTTGGTAAACTTGTTGATCAAGCCGAGCATAATGTGAAACGGGAGGAAGAGTATTCTGTCGCTGCCTATAAGAGGTGCATTAATACCGTTTCTTTCTGTGGAAGGCACTAATTATTCCCGCACAGACCAGGTGTTCTGTGTAATGCTGGGCACGGTCCGTATTATCTCACATGCACTGAAAACCTAGATACTTGCTGAAGCCAGGCTATTGTTCAAACAAAAAGTGTACTGTCTGCAGCTAAACACTAATAAACACCTTATGCTGATCATAACACAATTTCTCCAGCACATGCTTCGCTGCTTCATAATTGTTTTCAGTGTAGTCAAGTGAGAAGTGTGTACAGAGGGGAACTTGTTGCCGTTATGTATCAGAACGCATATCAATGATTGTTTGCTGTTGTCTACAATCTACAATCTGTCGGACGTAGCGTACTACAAGCTGGGCAATTACTGAATAGTACAACAGGCCATTTAATTCAGCGAAAAGCGGGATACTCTTTATGCCTGTTGTGGAAAAAAGTGGTGCTAGTACTGTCCGAGAAGATGTATTTCTTCACTCCAAATGCCAATATTTGTGTAGAGTGCTTTGCCAAGCTGAGGTCACACGCTCGATCATTAAACTTTTTTAGGAAAATGGATGTAGAGCATTATCTTCAGAAAACACTTCTTCTTCTTCTTCTTCTTCTTCTTCTTCGTCTGATCTTGTTCTTCTTATTATTCTTATTCGCCATATTCTGTGTTATCTTCTACTTCTTCTGCTTCTTCCTCATGCCCTTTAAAATTGTAGGTATCTTCATCACTAATGTCCGGAAGTTGTCTGGATATGAGCACTGGAATTCCATCATAATGAACTATAGAGCGTCTTGCTAATATAAGATTAGGATATTTGAAAGTGCCCCGGTTCATTCTGTAGATCCTAGTAAAACAAACAGCACAGAAGTAGTAGTCAGATTCATGATTTGCCGGCTCCCTCTAAACCATGAGAATTTCAAAGTACAGACACCTCATATGAGTAGTCAACCGGTACATGTTTTGCACACCATGTGTAGCGCACAAATTTTATTCAGCTCACCAAGTTTTACACCAAAATAAGTAAGGTAAGCATGCGTTATGAAACTTGTAACTGGTTTACTTTTAAGTGCAATTATTTTGTTTTCAGATATGTCGCAGAACACGTCGACCTCATTCCTGTACGATCCTGTGAACGAAGAAATCTCATTAATCTGCAAAACAAGAAATAAATACACAAAAGATAAGATTCCACACAAAAAGTAAAACATAAGTGAACGCGTTGTCATGGTTATAAAGGAACAGGTTTGCCAGATTACAAACGTGACAAATAAAAATTTAAAAACAAAAATGAAATTGAAGACGGAAGATCAAACACTGTTAAATGTTAACCCAATCAATAAATAAAAAAATACGTATGTCACAGGGAATTATACACTCACCAACCGGTCCTGGATATGACCTTAAACTATATCCGAAGGTGAGCCCCCAGCTGTCGGGCTTTGGGGAGTGTTAACCACCCTTTAATTGGCATTGTTCCCAGGTCTACTCCGAGCCGGAGAGGTAGTACCAGTTTAGGTTCCAACTATAGGTTGAATAGAAACTTACTAAAAACAAATACACTCCATAAAAGTTATTGTTCTGCAAAATCACTGGATTCGGCATTAAATAACCTGTAACGGGTTGATATGCCGTAAAACAAGATCAAACAAACAATTACCTTATCAAATGTCCCACTCATGCGTACATGTGAACAACAACGTAAAAAACGACATGGGGTCATATCTAAAATACAAAAAAAAAAAACTTGATCTAGCAAAACCAATGTAATGTCTGGATTCACTACATTCGATGTTGCTTTAATCACATAAAAAAAAAACGCAGACGTCAAATTTGTTTTGGCCAGTGTAATTTTCCCTGTTTATCGGTCGTTCTAGGATCAATATTATTAGAATTTTGCTGGTCCATTATGAATTTGTGTGAAACTGTAACCTAGATAAAAAGGGTGTAATGTTTTTCCACGGCTGCTTTATAAACATTATATAACTAAAATATAATTTGCATAACTTCAACTAAAGATATTGCGAAAGTAAATTTAGTGCATCAGTACTCATGCTTTTAGTTTGTAATTCGCAAAATACTGTAGCTTAAATATATCGTCCATGTAATATTTTATGAGTGCTTCAAGTCATTTCAAACGTATTATATATATATATATATATATATATATATATATATATATATATATATATATTATTTTAGTTTTTATGTATATCGTTTGAATAAATGAATGTGTAAACTATTATTTATTTTCTTGTTTTTTTTATTTGTTTCCTAATTAATTAAGTGATTGAAATATTTCCCTCCGAGGGGACCTCCAGAATCAATCGATAGCTATCATTCATGTAAAACGATTTAAGGCTCTCTCATTTTTCCGTTCCCGTTGCCGGCCAATATCATAAATTATAATTACGCGTATCTGAGCCGTACTTTCCTCCCCCCCCACAACGAATTCCTAATTCCGAATTAATATTACTTCCTCGCATTTTATAATAACTTATCACCTAAAAGTAGGTCATTTTTACGACTAAACTTGCAACCGGAATGAAACGTATTTTTTTCTGAACATAATGGTTTCTTTTAATAGAAATTCGGAGAATGTACGGCATTCGAATTAGGTGATAATTTTAAAATAGATAACTTATTATGAATAAGAATTTTCATTTTGGTCACGACAATCTTGTTCTTCTACAAAGGAAAAAAAAACAATATTTTATTAATATGAAATTATGCTAAGTTGTATTGTAAAAAAGAAAATATTAAGTATATATTGATCTTGATCTCCCTCTCTCTGCCTATTTTTCTCTCTCTTTCTCTCCCTCTCTCTCTCTCTCTCTCTCTCTCTCTCTCTCTATATATATATATATATATATATATATATATATATATATATATATGGAGCTCGAGGATTAGCTCGGGCGTGTGTTAAAAACCCACAGATGCTCTAGCGTCATATATTTCTTCTCCCAGTCTAATAAACCCCAAGTGCCCGTCGTAAGTTCTGCTATGCTAACGAGGATTTGCTGAATAGCGTGTGTTCAGCACCATATCACCACTGCCTTGTAGGATAAGGTGTTTGGACCAAAGATTAAGGGTGAGGTAAACATGACAGAAATTGTCACAGGCGCTTAAGCCCTGTCGACTGCGGCATTCATGATCAATCGGTGCGTGGACCATGCTCTTTTGCCCAGATAGCTAAGTCCCAATCATGGGTAAAAGACATTAGCGGGGTAGAAGTATATCCTACAAGCCGTCGTCGAGGTAAATCTTCGAGTAGACGACAACTCTTACAAAAAAATCTGCGGTCAATTCAATTACCAGTCATCTTGCCATGGCTTTTCGCTGGGTTATTGTTGCGGAAACTTGAAGAATTGCACTCGTCTCGTCCAAGGACTTGTCATTTTAATACAAGAGCGTACATATGTTAATTATGATCTACCATTTGTATCTTATCTTTATCTGTCGTTCATTTTTATTGTAAGTCCTATAGCGATTGAGGAGTGGGAACGTGTAAAGACCCGACCAGTGGGAGGTACACAGTCACAAATGTGCACAGAGGCGACAGGAACCCTATCTTACCATCGTTGTTTTGCCTTCATATTACAAAGACCAACTCCGCGGGATTTCTGTAACTGAGCAGCCATATTAAAGGAAAGCACTTCTCACCCAAAGTTTTGGGAAATAGCTAGAAAAGTTGCACCAAAAATTGTCTGTCATACTATCGCTGGTGAGACTCCTTCGGCTAACGTGTGTTCATGTTAGCTGGAAGAAACAAAAAGGTTTCTCCAAATAGACTAAAATTCAATTTATGCTATTGGAATGTACGCACATTTCTTAATAAAGCGTCATCCAACCGCCGAGATCGGAGGACAGCGCTTGTCAGTGCAGAGCTACGGAGACACGAAATAGATATTTCTGCTCCATCAGAACCCCGTCTCTCGGGAGTAGATCAAATGAAAAGGTATCATCAGGGTACACTCTCTTCTGGATTGGTAAACCGGAAGGGATCTGCAGAAATGATGGAGTGGGTGTGTGTGATTAAAACATCCTTGGTTGATACTATGGAATGTATTTCCAGTTTCTGTGACCGCATCATAAAACTTGTGTTCTTCTCTCAGACAAAATATTCAGCACTATTTTTTGGTCCATGCACCAACCTTTACAAACGAATGAAGATGATAGCTTGTGTTTCTATGAGTCTCTGCGCCCAGTTGATGCATCTACACCAATGAATGAAAAGCATGTTATTCTTGGAAATGCAATGCCCGTGTTGGGAAAGATTATGAGACTTTGAATGCTCTTGGCCGCTATCGTATTGGTACCATGAATGCTAATGGCCTTAGGCTACTAGAGATGTGTTCAAAATTAAAGCTTGCTATCTGTAATATTTTTTTACGCCGTACACTGAAGCACTAAGCTACGTGGATGCATCCACGTTCAAAGCATGGCAACCTAATTGACTTCATTATAACTCGAAAACGCGAACTTTCAGATGCATGTACTATTCGTGTCATACGCACTGCTTAATGTGACGCCGCTCACATGTTGGCGAGAGGAAAGTCTAATATACGAATCCGTAAAAAATTCGTCATAGTGGCGTTAAGGTGATTAGCCGTATGGATGTCGCCAAGTTAAAGATGCCTGAAGTTCAAAAGAGGCTGGCGAAAAAGCTTGATAATATTGCCTGTTATGGTACACTGGTGAATTTCAAGACTCGGGTTTATTATGCTGCTTAATTTCTTGGCTTCAAGAGAGATACACGCAAGGACAGGTTTGACGACAACAAGCTCAAAATTAATCAGTTGCTTATGAATAAACATACACGTTATGAATTGTAACATTGTGAAGATCATTCTGATCATACAATTAATTTGCGATAATACACAGAGGTCAAAGCAACCTAGCAACTTTAGCTAGGAAAAATGAAAGTGTTATAGTGAATGAATATAAAGACGTTTGCCACAAAGAATTCGAAGGAATTTATAGAATCCTGTGTCCCGTATTTGGTTCTCCTAACTCTTCAATATCTCCCATGATGCCGAAAGATGGTTGTGCTCTTACTAAGGATCCAGAACAAATTTTTAAAAGATGGCAAGATCACTTATCTAATGTGTTTCACAATCCCCCAGCAGTATATATTGATACAATTGATAGCCTACCACAATTAGATCTCATATTCATAATAGATCATTTGCCTGTTTTTGTTGAGGTGCAGTTTGCTATCGCAAAAGTCAGCGGTTGCAAGGCAACTGGTTGGGATGGTGTTCCTGTGGAATTTCTTAGAATTGGAGGTGTGCATATTGCTAATCCTCTCCTAAGTTTTTCGAGGCAATCTGGGCATGTTCTCCTATTCTACAGGATTGGATTAATCGTGTCTTAGTGATTCTAT
Source organism: Euprymna scolopes (assembly GCF_053919585.1). Classification (NCBI taxonomy): domain Eukaryota; kingdom Metazoa; phylum Mollusca; class Cephalopoda; order Sepiida; family Sepiolidae; genus Euprymna; species Euprymna scolopes. Next base: position 38,557,328 of record NC_136498.1, on the reverse strand, counting down.
TTAAATGAAAGGGAAAAAGAATGTGTGTACCCCTCCCTTGGTACCACGGTTTTGGATGTTGCTGGGAAAGTTCTCAGAGAATTTCTATTAAACAAGTTAATGGAGGATGTTTGTTCTAATGCTAAAAAAAGGTTACGTTTGTTCCATATCAATGCACGTTTGGATTACGCCTCGAACCATTTCAGGTGTTTAGGAAGTCAAAAAGGAAAGTAGCGATAAGGGAAATTTAAAAGTGAAAAGTAGAATAATCATTGAACTGCGTTACGTAATGGTAAGTTGAAATATATACAGTCGATGAGAATCGATAAAAAATTAGGTCAATAAAAATTCAAATATTAAACTCATTTCAGCAAAGTCCGTCCAGTACGCGGAAATTTTATTAATACTTTCGATTTTAATATAAAAAATGTATACGAAAAATGAAAAAAAAGAATCATAATGCAAATTGTCACCGTTAAATTTGCTAAAGTATGCTTGAATACATCTATACTATTATATAAATGCAACTTGCTCTTTGTAAGTGAGTGAGTTCGTTATAGACTCAAAATCGGCTTGACCGATTTTTCTGAAATTACACACAAAATGTTGCTGTGCCTGGCAGTGTTTTAAACTAGGTTTTGCATCGAAATGTTTCCATCAAGTATCGGCAACTATAATCGCTATGTATTATTGTACGTATGCAAATGACAATTAACGGCCATCTTTACAGACCGTTGCTTAATGACGAGCCATACCAATGCTTACCCCGTATTTCTGTTAGAAAAGTGTTTGTACTACTACTTCACATTTCACAGCGCACGCACAGACAAACACACGCATACACACACAACCATTTCAGCGAGTTTTGTATTTCTTTCTTTTTTTTGTTTGACGACATTTTTCCAGGTGTATGCTTAGCGATAGCCAGACAACAAATATGTGTTCCTAATGTAAAAATATATTAATCATAAATTTACATATTAAAAAATACTTGTATTTTACGACACCACCAGGTGTAGTTTGCCGTTTGAAAATAAATCAAAATCTGCTTTTTGCTAATACATTACAATGGCCTTTTACTAACATATATAAAAAGCATTTTAAGAAATATATATTTCAACATTTTACCGATGGGGGATCATTTTCCTATGAAAATTTAACGTTAAATGATACCCCATGTCTTGCCGACGTAGACAAATATGTAATCGTTAGCATTTTTACCAGTTTGCTGATGGGGTTCGGGAGAGAAAGAAGAAATAGGTCGGGAGTATGATCATAAGTTCCAAAACTGATCAAAATACATCGAAACATTTAAAACGTGTGTGGGCGTGAGGTTTCATTTATTTAATTTATATTTGACTTTGAAAAGGTCTCACCGTTAAATATCTCTTGATGAGTTAATTATTATCTCCTGATATTTTAAGGTTGTAGAGACACACCTCAACATATAAAACTAGGGTAGACCTGTAAAATTCACGCCCCTTCCTTGTATTTTAATTTTCGTTTTGTTTCAATTCTTTCAACGGATTTCACCCTGTTTTATATAATAGATTCTTCTATTAATCTAAGAACTAATGGGCATCTTCTTTCTAAAAGGACCCTGATTTTTTCTCTTCGTCTATCTTGATCGGTTTTCCGGAATGATGAGCCTCACGAAGGTTTTAATTATCGTCTTTGAATCTCTTAAACTTATCTCAAACAACACTCAGCTATCGCGTTTTCTCCATATACGAAAGAAATATCCTTGGTCACATCACTCGCCCCTTGATCTCGATTAAAACGGAAAAGAGAGTGGTTGAACATATGAGTTTTTATTTACTGAAAATCTATTTGACGGTTTTAAATACGAGAAAAATTATATGGCCGAAAATCGATTAACATTATATTGCATACCAAAATACGTGCTTTGTATTGATGTATAACACTTGGATAAATATTCATACAGGTTGAAACTTATGCAAGAACATGATAATTTTTAAATTGATTTCGATGCATAAAACGATTGCGCGTATTTATTATAGTATTTTTTTTCTAAAACGTCTATAACACATTAATTTCGAATTTCTCATGCCGTTGTAGGACATGCCACACGTATTTTGAAATGCAAGTCTGGACACACAGATTTGTTTTGTTCGTTTTCCACAGTACGCATCATACACTATCTATGATTACGCTGGGAGTTTTTTTTACTTTGTAAATGTTGTCTAGATTTCTAAAAGTGTTTTAGAGTATTTTCACTGCTGAATCAGAAAATAGTATCCGTTTTTCTCCATCAGGTTAGCTCTGTGTACTAAATTATTTGACAAAATCAGATTGCTTGACAACATCGGTTATATTTTGTGGAATTATCAGCTTGTTTTTCTCAAGTAAAATGTTTGCCCAGCAATATGAATTGATTACCTTATGAACACATCGATTACTGTAACAAGAATGGTGAACAGTGATACAGGTAAGTGAACATAAATTTATATGTTGCGTCACCATTGTTCACACTTCAGTGCTTTAACTTCTGTTTCTTCGAACACCTGGAATGTTTAGTGATCCTGATACCTGATCTACATTTCTCTAATATGCTGATGGATCTTTTTCCTTGCTTTTCACTCATTGAATCCAGGTTCACAGTAAACTGGCCTATATGTGAAAATAGGTAGTGCATCTGGATGCGTATGGGGCATCCTAACGTTCTACCAGCAGACATCATGTTATTGACAAGTTCTGCTTAATATATTTCCTTATTGTTACTGATAAAGTTCTTCACTTCTAGAACAAAAGCCTTCCACGCTTTCTGATCCACATCTGTCATTGAGTTTCATAAGTCTGGATCTCTAAGGATCGTCCAAGATGCCAGGTTTCAACTTCTCCGTGGTTAATCCTGGAAAAGCCTGGCACAAAAAAGGAGCAGTCACCGTACGTGTTGAGAGCCTTGGTAAACTTATTGATCAAGCCGAACATAATGTGAATCGGGGGGAAGAGTATTCTGTTTCTGCCCATCAGAGGTGCAATAATACCGTTTCTTTCTGTGGAAGGCACTAATTATTCCCGCACTGGCCGGGGTTACTGTGTAATGCTGGGCAGGGTCCGTACTATCTCACATGCATTGAAAACATAGATACTTGCTGAAGCCAGGCTATTGTTCAAACAAAAAGTGTACTATCTGCAGCGAAACACTAATAAACCACTTATGCTTATCATAACACAATTTCTCCAGCACATGCTTCGCTGCTTCATAATTGTTTTCAGTGTAGTCAAGTGAGCAGATTGTACAGAGGGGAACTTGTTGCCGTTGTGTATCAGAACGCATTTCAATGATTGTTTGCTGTTGTCTACAGTCTACAATCTTTCGGATCGTAGCGTACTACAAGCTGGCCAATTACTGCATAGTACAGCAGGTCATTTAATTCAGCGAAAAGCGGGATACTCTTTATGCCTGTTGTGGAAAAAAGTGATGCTAGTACTGTCCGAGAAGATGTATTTCTTCACTCCAAATGCCAATATTTTGTAGAGTGCTTTGCCAAGCTGAGGTCACACGCTCGATCATTAAACTTTCTTAGGAAAATGGATGTAGAACATTAACTTCAGACATTTCTTCTTCTTCTTATCTTGTTCTTCTTTTTATTCTTATTCGCCATCTTCTGTGTTATCTTCTACTGCTTCTGCTTCTTCCTCATTCCCTTTAAAATTGTAGGTATCTTCATCACTAATGTCCGTAGTGTGCCTGGATATAAGTACTGGAATTCCATCATAATGAACTATAGGACGTCTTGCTTATATAAGAGTAGGATATTTGAAAGTGACCAGGTTCATTCTGTAGATCCTAGTAAAACAAACAGCACAGAAGTAGTAGTCAGTTACATGATTTGCAGGCTCCGTCTAAACCATGAGAATTTCAAAGTACAGACACCGCACATGAGTAGTCAACCGGTACATGCTTTGCACACCATGTGTAGCGCCCAAACTTTATTCAGTTCACCATGTTTTACACCCAAATAAGTAAGGTAAGCATGCGTTATGAAACATGTAACTGGTTTCTTTTTAAGTGCAAGTATTTAGTTTTCAGATATGTCGCAGAACACGTCGACCTTATTCCTGCACGAACCTGTGAACGAAGCAATCTCATCAACTTGCAAAAAATAAATAAGTACACAAAAGATAAGATTCCACACAAAAAGTAAAACATAAGTGAACGCGTTGCCATGGTGATAAAGAAACAGGGTTGCCAGATTACAAACGCGACAAATTAAAATTTAAAAACAAAAATAAAATGGAAGACGGAAGATCAAACACTTTTAAATGTAAACCCAATCAATAAATAAGAAATACGTATTTCACAGGGGATTATACACTCACCAACCGGCCCTGGATAGGACCTCATACTATATCCGATGGTGATACCCCATCTGTCGCGCTTTGGGGAGTGTGGAGCCACCCTTTAATTGGCACTGCTCCCAGATCTACTCACAGCCGGAGTGGTATTACATGTTAGGGTTGCCACTATAGGTAAAATAGAAACTGAGTTATAAACAAATACACACTATAAAAAAATTGTTCTTCAAAATCACTGCATTCGGCATTAAATAACTTGTAACGGGTTGATATGCTGTAAAACACACACAACAAACAATGAACTTCTCAAATGCTCCACTCATGAGTACATGTGAACAATAACGTAAAAAACGACATGGGGTCATATCTAAAATACCAAAAAAAACTTGATCTAGCAAAACCAATGTAATGTCTGGATTCAGTACATTCGATTAAGCTTTAATCACCTGACAAAAAAACGCAGACGTCAAATTTGTTTTGGCCGGTGTTATTTGTCCGTTTAAAATTTAATACATTTATCTTTGCTCTTTTTTCTTATATCTTTAAACTAATATTTTTGGCAAGATTTTAGAGATAAAAATGTATGTTTTTGTAAACAGAAAGTCAACAAATTAGTTCTTGTTATAAAACTTTAGACTAATTTTATGCCCCGTATTTGCTTCTCCCAACTCTTCAATATCTCCCATGATGCCGAAAGATTGTTGTGCTCTTACTAAGGATACGGAAAACATATTGGAAAGATGACAAGATCACTTATCTAATGTGTTTCACAATCCCCAACAGTAGATATTGATACAATTGATAGCATATTCAGAATAGATCCTTTGCCTGTTTTGGTTGAGGTGCAGTTTGCTATCGCACAAGTCAGCGGTTGCAAGGCAACTGGTTGGGATGGTGTTCCTGTGGAATTTCTTTGAATTGGAGGTGTGAATATTGCTAATGCTATCCTTGGTTTTTCGAGGACATCTGGGAATGTTCTCCTATTCTACAGGATTGGATTAATCGTGTCTTAGTGACTCTGTTTAAAGGAAAGGGAAAAAAGAATGTGTGTACCCCTCCCTTGGTACCACGCTTTTGGAAGTTGCTGGGAAAGTTCTCAGAGAATTTCTATTAAACAAGTTACTGGAGGATGTTTGTGCTAATGCTATTCCAGAGTTACAAAATGGCTTTTAGTCTGGCAGAGGAAATATGGATATGATTTTTTGTAAGCCCAAAAATTCCAGGAGAAATGCATTGACCAACAGATAACCCTGTACCAATTGTTTGTGGATCCGACCAAAGCGTTTATACTCTAGATAAAAGAAAGCACACCCACAGCAATCTAAAGCCAGAGATCCGCAGATGTTTAATTGATGGTCTTAACCATGACACGCAGGCTAAAAATGTGACACTTGTGAGCAAGTGCTTTTGTAAAATGCTGGCTTCATCAACAACGTTAAGTCGCACAAAACTCCTGTTTAAGTGAACTTTGCATTTATTCGTCAAAACCAAACGATCTATTTATTATGCAGCAAAGTTTGCAATTCTACTATGTGTTTAAGGATATATGTGCTTGTTCTCAAGCATACCTTATAATCTCTAGAATAAACCATAAAGTTGAAATTGCTCAATTTGTGTGTCATGTCTGCTCCAAGATGTGCAAATCTGCGGCGAGAGTGCTGAGTTATCTGAGATTGCATTGACGACGAGATTGGATCTGCGATCATCTGGAAATATGCAGCAATCATACATACACACACAATTATATATATATATATATATATATATATATATATATATATATACGTTTCTTTCTTTCTCTCTCTCTCTCTCTATATATATATATATATATATAAATATATATAAATATATATATATATACTAGCATTTCAGCCCGGTGTTGCCCGGGTGTTTGGATGTATATGTTGAGCAAAAAAACAAAGGTGGTAGTAGGAATGCAGGCTTGAAACCGTACCGCAAAGGAGGAAAAGAAGGTGTATGCTGTTACGACCACCGCCAAACCAGAAGCAACATTTTTAAAATGTTTAGGATAGACAATCTAAAGAACAATCAAATTTCAGCACCCTGTATGTCAAATTTCGAGTCTGTAGACTAAAAATTGACAGATTTATTGCTTAGAAAAATGTACACATACACAGACACGTTCAGTGATATATATATATATATATATATATATATATATATATATATATATATATATTATTTTTAAAATGTAATTATCCACTTACACGTGTTCCGTCGTCTTCGATTCATTAGAGTGGCTGTATCTTGCGAGATTCGAAATCGGTTTATTGCTTAGAAAAATGTACACATACACAGACACGTTCAGTGATATATATATATATATATATATATATATATATATATATATATATATATATTATTTTTAAAATGTAATTATCCACTTACACGTGTTCCGTCGTCTTCGATTCATTAGAGTGGCTGTATCTTGCGAGATTCGAAATCGGGGCCCAACGGTAATGAGCCTAAACCCTTACCCCTTGACCATCTCGCCAACTGTCTGGGTATATCGCGATTTACTTAGATGTTGTTTTGTTTTGTTTTGGTTGTAGCGATCTATTTTGAATGAATTCAATTATTTACGAAAGTGCATTTTTACTTAAATGCGAGTTGGGAACAATTTTCCCTTTTAACCAGTTTATATATATTATATTTTCCCTTTTAACCATTGTATACACACACACACACACGCACACACACACACACACACACACACACACACACATATATATATATATATATATATATATATATATTAGGATTAAACCAATAAATTGGATTCGGGAAGCGTAAATATCGGCAGGTTTAGGGTATCAGAATCGGTATCGGAACCAAAAAAGGAATAATTTTCAGTTCCAAAGCGATTCTTTGCAGTTTTTGTACAATAAAAGATCAAACATGTACATACATTTTTTATTAGAGTTGTTTATTAACCGCATATTACTAAAGAGAGCCAGAGCACGGGTTATAAATCTTATTTAAAGATTTTACATTGTCCCTATGCGAGGGAGTGTACTTTTTTAGTAAAAGCGTGTTAATCATTTAGAATTTTTTGTTTAAATTTTCTCAGCGCCAGCTGTAGATTGGTGGTGTCTCCCATCGGCTTCTTCTGAAATTATTAAACTGCATTATAATTCTCTGTGGATACAAGTCAAATATAGTGATGAAAATAACCGTTGAGTTTGTCAAAATCTTGGATGATATATATATATATATATATATATATATATATATATATATATATATATATATATATTAAATAATAAAGAAGTTTTTTTGCCAAATAAATATGGACAGGTTCCGGAAACTAGTTTTCTGGGGGCGATTTTTCCTAAATTCCTTGGATGAGATACATGAATAGAAATTAATTTTGAAGATTTTATTTATTGCAAAGTAAATTATATCTACATTTAAAGTCATGCTCATACTTAAAAAAGAAGCATTCGAATGGGGCATTTAACGGAGAGACCGAGATTATCTGGGAGTGAGTGATGATCAGCGAATGTTTTACACTTCCATATTTTTATTTTCATTGAAATCGGTGAAATTTTCAATATTTCAGTCTCTTCGATTAATTGCCTACTCTAGTTGAAGACCCATCGCGTTGCACCGGGAGAAAGCTGTACATACTTTTCGCAGTGATTTTGTCCACAATAAATTGTAAGGTATATTGACAAGTAGGGAACCTTGTGTGGATTTTATCAATTAAATTTTATTTAGTATCATCGTTTAGTTGTGCTCTAACAAGGATATATAGTCCAGAAACTCCCCAAACATATCAAAGAACCGACTGTTAATTTCGTATGCCTGGACATGCTAGGGTTCTGATGTGATGAACAGCCAAACCAATCTAGAAATAAGAGATTGGAAACAACAGCAATAACATCTTACAGCCCTTATCCCTACTTCTCTAAATACTTTTCACACTGGCTTGCTAAAAAACGTCAAACTAACAAAAGGCATTTTCAGTAATACGTTGTTCCGTGATTTATTTAAAAAGCCTAACCCCACCGCTACCTGTGTAAATGTATTCTAGAATATTTATTTTATTGTGGGGAACGATTATAAACTAGAGGAACAACAACTTACCCGCACTTCTTGAACGTTTCTATATTTATTTTGTAAACGCGTCAGTTTTACATATTTGTTCACATCTGCCATATTTATCGATTCCATTTTTCTCAGTGTCAATATTTTTATCGTGCCATTTTACCGGTGCCATTTTTATAGGTTCCATTTTTACCGGTTCTATTCTTACCAAAATTAGTATTATCATATATTTTAAAAAAAAATACCAAACGTATATTTTCCTACGTAATTTTATGTTTATTTTCTAGATAAATGTTTTTGAAAGAATAAACTTTATTCATTTCATTCGATTAGAAGTATATTTTGTCCGGTACGCCACCGAAAGATTTATCAAAATAGTTAGTTTTGTTTTAAAAGCAAAACATGGACGTCAGCTGCGTTGTTTGATTTAAAAAAGAGTAAATGTTGTATTTTCTATGTAAGTTAATGTTTATTCTCTAGATAAAAATGTACAAATAATTTGGGTTTTTTATGTAGAACTTTGTGATTACAATGAAATTTGAGGCACTGGCGTCATTTTTGGCAAACCTGAATGATGGATTGAAATCCAGCGTTCTGGCGTACTGGCGTACTGGCGTACTGGCGTACTGCCGATTATTTTACGTTACATTTATATTCGAAACTGATCATCCACGCTTAACACTAAAATGATTGCTTTTCTTTTCTTCAAGTTTTTTGTTAAAGTTATATTTAATTTTGCAATGGCGATTTAGCTGAGCGTATCAATCTTAAAATGTGTTATTCTTTTTCTTCTTCTTCTTCTTCTTCTTCTTCTTCCTCTTCTTCTTCTTCTTCTTCTTCTTATTATTATTATTATTATTAATATTATTATCAAATGGATTGTTATCATTATTAATATTATTATTTTTGGCTCACAAGGAGCTTTTACACAGGTCATGTAAGATCTCTCTACAACAATATATGTTGAGTAGCAACAGTAATTTATGTTGAGGCTTATATCGATTTTATACAGGTAGAATCTATATCGTATGCCCTGTTTAGGAGCAAAATTATCCAAGTAGTTTAAGGGGCATTTTCATAAGAAATTAATGGTTTTGGCCCATTTAAGATACAATGAGAAGATTAGTTGCTATGTATGCCGCTTTATCACGGTAAGAGGTATTTTATTTTAATCCAGTTTAAGTGAGGATAATATCATGGGTGATTGAAAAAAATAAACTCAGTTTAAAATGCATTATATTAAACCAGCGATTTCCCCCATGTTAGTATGTGTCTAGTGTATGCTAAAAAGATAATCAGAAAGGTGTTCGTCAATGTGTTACATGATAAGGGCTGTCCCCTGTTCATGTAAGTATAAAAATAGAGAGATTAGTTAAAATGAAAATAAGAGAAAGCAGAAATCGAACCCTGGACATAAGTTTTAAAGAACAATAGGTTTAAATGGAATGTCCAGTAAATTGTTAATTCGGATGAAATAAATAATAAATAAACTATTCAATTGTTAAAAGAATGTGGATAATAAAATATGAGTTAAATAAATTAGATATGTAGGTTAAATTCCTTTGTCGAAACAACACAAGGAAAATAGGTTATTGGGAAATCAATGTTGAAAACGTGCAAAGTCGCGCATGTTGAGACACGTGAATTTTGCTCACGTGGCCGGGATGCATGGAGTTCTCAATATAGCAGGTGGGAGTTAGTTGGTCGAGGGAGAGTCAGAGAGAGTCAGAGACAGTCAGAGACAGTCAGTGAGAAAACTCAGAGACAGGCGGACGTCTGAAGCGAGACGTCACTTCAGAAACTAAGATGTGAAACTTTGAGTTCTTAATGAGGAAGTCGACCGGTCGTCAGAAAATAAATTCACCATGTGTTTTGGATAAAGCTTATCTTTGTGTTGTGATTTCTACAAAAAGGTAAATTGTATTGTTATTATATGTCTGTGTATAAAATGTCATTACAACAACATCTCTCTCTCTCTAAGATACAACACCATATGTAATAAGACAAGAACTCTCACTAAGACACATATCATTACTAATAAGAACTCTCACAAGAAAAAGCATCACTTATAATAGTCTCTCTCTAAGACTCTTTAATGAAACAAGAATATAACAAATGTAGGATTGGAATGGGTTCAACTGTTAGCAGCGCCTTCTGCATAAATGTTTACGCATGACCTAAGATTGTGGTTTGGAAGATGTTTCATAAAATTCAAACAGAATTGAAAATTTGTTGATGCAAGTATTGATACTTATAAGCTTGTGAATTTTGCCTACGGACACATACTGTTATATTTCATACTGAGAGAAACAATTTAATTATTGAATAAATATTTCTAGCTAATCCGTAGCTGAGCATTAACAGAAATAGACCTTTATGCCATACAATATAAAAATGTGTAATAAAAGAAATTTCAGAAAGAAAACCTTGTCAAGAGATTCAGTAAGCCTGTCTAATACTGATGTTGTAAATGTAGTAGAATTGCAAACATATTGCCTGTAATCTATAGATTTTTTCTGATATTATTGCCAACTTCTCTATATATCAGATATAAAATAAACTTATTCATGACGTACATACATCTCATTTGGCTATATTAAGAGAAAGGTCACTAAGTTTTATGTTTTTTTTTTTAAAACTCGGCAGACTAGTGAAGTTTTCCATAGTATAGGGAAATATTAATAATTACGGAACTTTTAAAACATTTTTATGTGTGTCAGCTCATTCCTTTGAAGCTTTGTGAGAAGTGATGATTGGAATACCGCCAGGAGCAGTTGTGTCACTAGAAGAATATATATATATATATATATATATATATATATATATATATATATATATATATATATATATATATATATGCATTTATGTATATGCGTATATATGAGCGGGTGTTTCCCCTGCCCTTTTTAATTCATAGGAAGAAATACGGAAATAATCGGTGTTGATGGCAAAGAGTATGTCTTTCGGCAAATTTCTTTGCAAAACGCTTTTTATTGCCAGATAGTGAAGAATTAACCTCAAGTCCTTTCATAATATTTGGGATAAAATACAGTTATCTGTTCATGAGTGTTCGTTCTTCGTCAAAGCTGATAGTCAGCAACTTAAGACTTGATGAACTGAGTAACTTACTCTATCGCGTTTTGCGTTTTATTTGCTGTGGTTGTTCGGAGTCCTAAAAGCGGTTTTAGTTTCAGAACATAAATTTCGTTTAAAGCAATAGTAATAGTAGTCTTTATGCGCCAAAATAGCAGCACATTCTTTAGTGAATCTTAGCTTATTGATTTTTCTTGAAATTCCCAAGCGTTACGGTGCACCATATATCCAGAATTAACTAATCTCGACGTCTGAAACGATAAAGAACACGTTCTATGTTGAACATGCAACTAAATGATATATTTAATATACATGTCCCGATGATATCTTACTCATGAAGTATCGATATAATGTATGATTGAGGGGTACATCTCAGGACTAAATAATTTGCTTGTATCTAAATTAAGGCAAGAGTATGATTGAAATATATCCGAATAGAAAGGAGCGATGAGGAGCATTTTTCCAAAAAAGTATAATGGTGTGGGCACTCGTGAATTCGTTCACTGATTGTGTCATGCCACATGCAATGGGCAAATCATAGTTTGCCTCATTAATTACTTTGCCTTGCTATATTGTGAACGTTGAAGTCTCCACTAGCTTGAACTTTAACCGAGGGATGAGCAGACAAGATGTGGTCAACGTTCTCATAGATACTTTCACTGATATTATATTCACTAACAGAGGTAATAAAGGGGAAGACTGAACGCGATGCTGTGAGTTTACCTCTGATGCCTATATAGGTCACTTATTGATGATTCCACTTGAAGTCCTTACCACATGGAAAGTAATCACTATTATAAGCGCATATCCCAATCTCATGACAAACTAAGGGGTTAGATATTTTACGTAAAGTTTGAATATTCTATGATTAAGAACTAGGAAATTACTTAGCTCCACATAAGGTAAGCATTCTAAGGAAAGGCAAGTTAGTTTTAAATAATTTGATTAAAATCTCTATACTATTGAAATATGAACTTACACACACACACACACGCACATATATATATATATATATACATGTGTGTGTATTTCTTTACATAAGTAGTAGTTTGTTGCTGCACAGTGATGAGCATGTTTCGGTCTACTAGTATTTACTAACTAGAGACCCCATCGGCCAACAACCCTTTTTTGCGTAAACGGAATTCTAAATGAAGAGCGAAAATTTATCCTCGACAAAACTAGGCTTTTCTTTTTTTATCATGAGTGTGAAGAACAGGGTTGAATGGGGTGCAACCTCAAATTATTTATATATATATATATATATATATATATATATATATATATATATATATATATATATGTATATATATATATTTATATATATATCAACAATTTAAAATAATGTTAAAATCAAATGTAGAATAACATGCTTATACTAATTATTATGTACATTTTCTGGAGATTGTTTATCATATTGATAACGCCATCTAGTAGCGAAATCTATTCATAAAAATTTACCCCTTCTAATAATTATTAACAACATTACGTGAATTACTTTGGGATTTAGTGCAATTAATTTTTCAGATTTAATTAATCTATTTCATAGCCAACGCCGCAAATAATGATGTATGCATTATTAGCTGTATTGTTGTTAGCAAACAATCCTTTCATACAACTAAATCATAGTTGCAATAATTATATCCATGATATAATTGAAAAGAAATATGGGTATCTTAAATTAAGAGTAAAAATATTTGCATGGTAAGGTTGAGATCAAGTTTTTCCAAAGTGGAATACACGGAAATAGTCTGCTTTTACAATGCTGTAAGTAAGGCTTACGAGTTCTGGAAGCCTTTTTATAATGATGACCAAATACGTAGAAAAAAATGGTGTCAGAGGTGTAAATATTTTCAGGATGATTCACAAAACAGAAAATAAAAAATAAATTAACAAAAAAGCAATATTTTTTTTATTAATAAAAACAACAAATGGCTGGAAATTTTATAATTAGCTAGTGTTAAAATTTGTAATTAATGTTTTTCACATTTAGTTTATAAATTATTTTTTAGTGCTTCGTGAAAAAAAATTGCCCTATTCAGGGGCCCCATGATATCCTGAACTTTCGCAAACACCGGTTTACATTATTTAATGTTGCAGTATAAAGACGTACAATATAAGGAAAATTGATGATTATGTATAATCGAGCGCTAGAAGAGATGTAGAAGATATTAGTACGTTTTAATGACGTTACTTTTATCTAAACCACGTCTTTATTAAAATTTGGGATTTTGCAAATGCTATAATTCTGTCAGTCCAATAGATTGTTATTACAAGATGAGAACACAAGTCATTATCTTTATTTCATAATTATAATGTTATGATGAATAAATTTATGTGTTTCGCTGCCTTCAATATGTGTCTATGTCTAGCAGGTGTTCACGTTATGAGACTATAAGAAATCTATTTATGCAATATACGTGAATTAGAATCCCATGAAAAACGCATTAAAATGGGTATAGTTGTAACGAAATATAAATTCAAAAACACAAAATTCCTTACTCATCCTCGTAGCTGTTCAAGTTTCCTTATGTGGCCACTAGGGCTCTTTATTTTTTGAGCGACTCTACGATGAGACACTACCCTTTGGTCACCCATGCACAACTATCATTCTACCTCGCGAAAGATGCGTTGCGAATGGTGCTGACTACATAGGATATAAACCACTCGTTGTTATTGCACAACTCCGGTTTTCGTATCGCTCTATCATTTGGAGTTAAAAAAGTAATACGCACTTTTAGAAAGACTGTACTCATTTATCTCGCTAGATAAGAATCAATTCGTAAGACCGTAAGTAATACGAATAAACTATCCCTTGTTAATCAACACATGTCGCGGTGTTTAAAAATACACTAATACAAGGATTTAAATTTTACTTGTGACGGATGGGTACTAGTGTATAAATGTGAGAAAATTACCTCTGTCTGGAAGGAAACGAAAAGGTAAACACGTTTTCTTCAATGTTATATAAAATTATATAGTCTTAGACATCAAAGTAAAATGTTTACGTATTTAAATAAAACTTCTACTTAGTTATACGTAAATGAATACTATTAAATAGTGTAGAAAAACACATGAGAAAGAAATTTAACTGCACAATGCAACAACCATTTATATATAAATATACTAGTATGGGTGTCCAGCATTGTCCGGGAGTTGGAGGTGTGTGTTGAGCAATAAAAAGTAGTAGTAGGAAGGCAGGCTTGAACCCGTACGGCAAAGAAAGGAAGACGACGGGGGAAAACAGTACATCTTTGCTGTAAGAGACCACCACCAAAACCGGAAGTAACCTAAGTTTAAATTAAGGCTAGACAATCGAAAAGAATAGAAACTTTCTCAAATATCTCGAAACTTTCTAAAATATCGTCGAAAAAGCAATCCCTTCCTGTAGAAAGTACCCAGTTAATGGTGAAGAAATTAATGCTTTTAGCCAATTTTTCTGTATTTGTCGTCTGCAAAGTCGAAGTTAAAAACGATACTGATCTTGTGAAACTTCCCTGCATCTGTCGAAAGTTAAAGGCAGACATACAACAGCCATATATTTATATATTGGTAGCTCAAATTTTCGATCGAAACCGATTAAAAACTTGCCCTATCTCTGAATACACTTTACGTAAAATTTGACCTTTGAGGACTCTTCCAAATTCCTCGCCGATTTTGGGTCTAAAAACTTGTGATTATAGATATAATTTCTGTGTGCATGGATTTAACGTAATAACATGATTTGAGCTCAAGAATATAAACGTTAAGCGACCATAATATGGGTCGAATTTAAAATAAAAAATTGACCTTTGCGGTCTCTACAAAATTACTCAGACAATTTCTGGCATGAACGTTTGAAATTTCATATAAAAGTTATTCAGAGATATAGCACGTTTTTAACCGGTTTGGCTCGAAAATTTAAGCTTCCGAGAGGTCAAAGTTCAAAAGATTTTGTGTTTGCGGTGTCTAGCAGACCACTTCCCAATTTTTGGGCCTCATCATGTAAAATTTACACATTATGGGTATTCAAACAGGCGTCAAGCATTTTAATCAGTTTTGGGGTGAAAATTTGGCTGCCAAAATGTCAAAGTGAAAAAATGTTACTTTTGCGGATTCAACTAAATTTCTCCGGAAATTTTAGGTTTAAAGACTTGAAATTTTAGATGTAGGTAACTTGGACATGGGTGAATCTTTATATTTAGATTTGAGACCAACAAAATTAATGTCAAAATTGGGGTCCAATTTATTTAAAAAAAACGCAAGTAATTAATAAAACATGTACAAAGACACTTTGAAAAAGAGTTAACACATATTTAATTTGAAAAGGAAACGCTAAATAAGGCGATAGTCCTTAATCCGCGGAATTTCGAAGAAATACTTTCCTTCTCATCAGAGGGTAGGATTAAGCAAAAATATATATATATGTGTGTGTGTGTGTGTGTGTATATATAAATATGTATATATATATATGTGTGGGTGTTTGTGTGTGCGTGTGTGTTCCTGAAATATTCAATGTTTTCTTAGCAGCTTCCATATTATTACTCGTCAGATTACGAAAACTAAGACCAACAAATCCCATCTCTCTTTTTATATTTGGTTAATCTATTAGGAATTTTTATCAAGCAATAAATGATATATAATACTGCTGAGATTCTCTTAACTTGGACGTTGGGTGATTCTATGACATAATTTGTTGTATAAATCTGTTAGAAACCTACAATATATCTCATCATATTACAACCCATTAAGTTTTCTAATAATAATAATAATAATAATAATAATAATAATAATTTAAGAATATATTGCTTGACATAAGGAATATATAAAGGGGTTATTTTAATTTCTTTATCTATAAGGAGTTTTCATCGGAATTCTATCAGTGTCTTATCTCGCTTATATATATATATATATATATATATATATATATATATATATATATATATATATATATATATATATATATATATATAGGTTGCCCCCAAAAAACAAAACAAAAAGTAAATGTAAGTCATCTTGAATATATGCTGGAGACGGAGAGAAAAAAAGGCCAATGTTTAGGGTGGCAAAGAAAAACAGGACACCAAAGTAAAGAACAACACGTATTGCATACAGCATAATAAGCGGGTTGTTTGCCGTAGCCGATGAACGACCTAGCTGGGTTCACCGAATATCAACTGACACCTTACACATAAGTCTCCGGTATTCACAAACGCTTATAACTGCGGACGGTCTATCAGTATTTTTTCCTCTTTGAGTCATCCATGATGTGCTCGGTTATTGTCCTCTTCGTCGTGCTTCTGGTGTTAATTGAGAAGGTTCAATATAAAACGTGTATTAAACGGTTTCAGTATCCTGCACTTCTTGTGTGGGGTCATTGTTTAAGGCGACTTTTTTCTGCAAGAAATTTTATTTATTGTCATTTTCACTTGAACTAACTGCGACAATCCAATAAAAAGATTGATTATTTGCGTGGTTAGACCTTGCCACACGTCATAAGAACCAATATTACTCACCCAGCACCCCAGCTTGTAGGAATCCCTCAGCCAATGTGTGATAATCTTGTAGGCGGTTCAACTTGTTTAATTTGAAGAGGCCTCCGTTAAAACGGCCCGGCATTTCTATCATAGTGTGAAAAAGCACTTTGGCTGCTATTATTTTTCAACAATTAATATCTACAAGTGACAGTCTAATACAGTATCGGTTTGTTTTCGCCTTCTCCTTGGCGTTTCCTGACCCAAAAAGAACTGTTTCCTTTTAATTTTTTTTCAATGCATGGGCTTCTTGTGTACGTTTTAATTTTTATGTAAAAATTATTGATTGACTGCTTACAAAATTAAACTTCATGAATCCAGTCTGATCCAAGGAGGTTAGTAGTATTTCGTAATAGATAATCTTTTAATTTTTTTGTCTTTCTCTAAATGTGAGGATCTCTACAAAAATCACACTCGAAGTTAATTTGCGTTTCGTTAACGACCTTTGCTTTTTTGTGTGTTCTCTGTATTGAGAGTTAATTAATTTGTTCACGTTTTAAAATTTACTATCAAAATTTGTTAACCTTAATCAATATCCATCTATATTTCTTCATGATAAATTTTTAGTCACACATTTTCGCAATCATTATTGTTATCTTCAGTCTCCACCACACACCCTGTGATTTAGTATTTAATTTTATTTTATTAATGTATCAGGTTTTTTTTTTTACATATTAAACATTTTCTTCAGAAGTATTGACTGTTCTAAATCCAATGCAAATCACACCAGCGACTATACAGAGACTGGAGTGTTTTTTCTCCAAATTTGTATTGACCGTCATGCGTGCACATTTGCTCCAAATTTGTATTGTTGTTTACTTTGTTTACTTTGTTTATTCTTTTTTTTAATTATATGTCTACTTTTTTATCTGTGGGTCTTCATCGTCGATATGCATCGAATATTTATAATATTTTTATTTTATTTTATTGAAGTTTTCTTTTAACTTTTAGAACGTTACTTTTGGTTAATAGTTGAGTGTTGTTAGTAAACACCTTATAATCTTTCTATCTCGACCATAAATCAATATCTGCACAAATACGAAACATTTAAATTTGACTGTGCTGAGATTTGCAAGGTCAAATTGTTCGCAATATTTATGTACTATGACGGCCTACGTTGCAAAATTATCTTCATTATTCTTCTGAAAATTAAAACATGAATAACGTTCATGGAAGAAAGAGTTTGGGCGATGTTTGATTCCGAGGTTTTCCGCGGTAAAATAAAATCTACAAACTAGTTATGCTTGGTTGTCTCTTGTTTTCGTAATATTAAATGAACGTATTGCTTGTTCCACCACCGTTTGCAGCCAATACTAAGTCTACATTCATATTGACGAATATAAGTTTCAAATGATATACCGTCGTCAGGCCTGTACTAGAAATTATAAATTCCATTCCATAAAGAACCTTGTGAAAACGCGTTATTATTTTTGGTGGCCTTATTATATTTTGACAGCAGTTAGAAGCTATTTTATGAGCTATAGATATTCATATTGTTGAGGCTTTATTTGCATTCTCTCTTGGGGACTTCTATATTAACGTTTCTAATATTCAATTTATTTGTTGTAACTTTTAATCTGAGTGTCTCTGGTGATCAAATAAATGTTGTAAATTTCGTCGCTGTCTTTTTTCTGCGCGTTATTATCTTTCATCTGTGCGTTGGTATTTATTTGCAGTTTAAATAATATTCCTCATATGCTTGGTAAGGACTCCATTTTCCTATGATTGGTAAAATAGTGATTTTACACAATTAAAAAAACATATTAAGGTTACTAAGATTTTATAGCATTATAAGAATAGCTGGATTACAAAGAAAGAGTATTTCGTTATGGTTAATAACTTTGCAAACAACATAGATTATGTATATTCAAAATAAAAATGCTGAGCGAGACTAAACAGATCGAAAACCGCATTTCAATTTCTTTTTTAAGTAATTATAAAGTTCGCTGACACACTTGTTTAATGACGCTAGAAAAACACGAATAGGTATTTCTTTTTATTTTGTATCGATGCGTGCGTTAGAAGGTCGTTATAGTTCCTTGAAAAGGGAATAAAAATATAAAAGTATTCTTACTTTACATGAGTTTGGCATTTAAAATTTTATATCAATGAACTTATAATGATTTCCCGATTTCTTGTCTGACATCTTTCCTCAGTGTTTTCTGAAGATTTCCTTTGTTTAATTCAGCTTTCCGTCGTGAATTATTTTGAATGCTGAGGGTATTTAAATTCGACTTACTTCTCAGACGTCGAAATCCTACGCAACTACCTTAGCTCTGTTAATGGTGGCAAATGAAACACAGAACACCAAAGGAAAGTAACAATATACGCTGCAAATCATAGAATAGTTGGGTTGTTCGCAATTGCAGAAAAACGACCTAGCCTATCCACCGGATATCTACTAATCATCAAGGCTTAGACTTCCGGTATTTATGTAGATTAGAGTAGTCTGATAGAATGTGACATAGGTTAGTTACTCCAGAACAAATATAAAGCCGTTTAGTTTGGAATTTAAGTAAGTTTTTCAATTTAATAAAATATTACAATTGTTAGATTTTAAAAATGTTTTTAAATAACCATATTTTTTTTTCTTGCATATTCGATTCTTGGTAACCACTTTTGCTTCTCTTGAATATAATTTAAAACCATGTGTTTTCTCGTTATGATTACTACGTTACATGTAGTGATTTGGTTTTGTCTATGTTTCACTATTTATTGCGTACGTTTGTTGCATTCATACCATTAATCTGGGGTTATATATATATATATATATATATATATATATTAATCAGTAAACTACTTCATTTATTCACATAAATTTAATATACGACAGTATAGATTTATGCGTAAACTTTAAGTATTTACTTCAAAAGTGCTCAATACGTAGGTAGAGCTAGTTAGTAATTTATAAAATATATATGGCGATTAAGCTACACTGAATAGTATGCGTTTCATCCAACTATAGGATAAACGATCACACACATATATGTATATATATGTATGTGTATATATATATATATGTATATATGTGCATGTATGTGTGTACAAATAGGTATATTTATATGTAAAAAAAAGGAGAACGTCTACCTAAAACCACTAACCTAGTTCTAAAACAGATCCTTTGTTTGATAAAATGCATGCCCATTGGCTGATAGGAAGGGGCGCGGTGGATACCAGAAAGCTGATTGGCTAACTAGAACACCTCAACATATATAAAAACAAGAAGCAAACACATAATTCGCGCATAAGCCTGACGAATCCTATAGTTGGATGAAACGCAGAATATTCAGTGTAGCTTAATCGCCATATATATTTTATAAATTACTATTAATCAGGAGATAGTTTTTGAATCGTGTGTCTTTAATGTGGTCTTTATTGCGGGGTGATTCTGTAATAAATTTCCCTAGCCTGTAATATGTTTTCATGAAAATAGGGCATACATTAACTGCCAACTTATGGGGAATAAATTGCGTATACTACCTGCTATTTGTGTTACTGCATATATGGTGTTATATACTGCAATGTTGTGTATGCGGCAATTTGAAAAAAACTGAAGTTTCTTGACAATTTTTTATTGTTTTATTAATGGCTGTATTTTGTAAACGCAATACTCTCAGCGGATAGTACTGAAGTAAACGTATGTTAGCCCATAATATAAATGCGTAAAGTTAGGTAGAAGAGGGCACATTGTGATTGTTTTCTAGAAAACTTTGCGTGAGGTTTGGTCCTTGTAGATTATCCGTTTTGTCTGAGTTAACGTTTTCAAAAGTCTACGCTAGTGACTTCGTATATTCTCTCAATGCGTTTGTAACGAGTAAGGCTTGACTACTTCATACCGTATCACATTTTGCTTTGGTAAGGGATGATAATTGGCAGTTTATAAACCATGACACTTCATGCCGTTTTTCTACAGAAATGTTCGTGTATATGTAAAGCTCTACGTGTTCTTAAGAGTGAAATCCTGTTTCCCGCAAGAATTCATACATGTGCAGATGTGATATAGTTAATCAGATTTGAGAATCTGTGTTTCTAAAGTTCATAAACGTTTTGGTAAATGCCACTCAAGCTGATATGTAGGCGGGAATGTTGTCAACAAATGTCGTGAAGTAGACGCTGAAATGGCACGTATGTAAAGCACGTTGTTCATGCATAGAATCGCTAATAGCCATCCTCTTTCTTTTGTGTCCGATTTTAGTTAATTTTTTTTATCGCCTATCATTATCTTTATATGAAATATATTAGTAAAATAAACAACAACGAAATTATAAAAATCAAATGACAGAAAGAAAACACGCCAGTTTATATATTACCCAAATAAAACTGTGATTTTAATTACACGTCAACATAATGGCTATAATTGCTTGCCCGAGTCTGGATTACTTCGTTATTTACAGTGTGTTTTTCTAAAAAAAAATAAAATGAAAACTCCCCTGTACTCCTTTTAGTACGGTGAAAACAGAATGTATTAAAGAAGACAACTGGTGTTTCCTGGAAGGATAGTTCGTAATTACCAATAATATAGAAAATATAATGCCAAAAGCGTGTCTTCTAAATGTGTTAAATAAATATTATTTATCAAGAAGAAAGTCAGGCACGTCCTTTTTAATTAAAGACAGAAACTTGATGAATACAGAATAATTGCTAACGAAAAATACTCTCATATACTAAGTAAATACTGGATGCCCTTACATACATACGGTGTACGCGTACATGTAACGGTTCAAATTGGTGAAACATCTCAAAACAGGACTCAGTATCACAAAATTAAGACGTAAAAACATCGATAAAATAACAAATATACCTGTAATAGATGTGATTAAAAGACTGAAAAAGACTACTAGTAGACAATGTCTGTAAAACTAACATCTTTAAATCAAACCCGTCCACTATTTTTATTTTGGGTTGGAGAAAAATATAAGCATGCGTTTTTACGGCAATTGGGAAAATAATTTCATAGTTTATACGATAAAGATATTCCTAAATAATATCGGTAATTTTATGTTTCCATTAACTGTCTACTGGTGCTGGTCAAAAAAATATAACATCATTTTTTTGGCGCTAAATTCTGATTGAGGAGGATCTGTGAGATGTAATTGGTGCTAAAATACCCTATTATGCTAAACTAATTGAAATAGTTGTTTTACGACAGAATTTTTTACACTTCAATTGCAATATCAGTTTTTTGAATACGACGTGTTTCAATTGCAACGTCAGTGTTTGAATACGACGTGTTTCAAAATAATAGAACAAGGCAGGGAAGTAAACAAAAACAATTATTAACATATCTACAAATAATACTTATCAATATTTAGTTGAATTTCAGAATACCCTCCTCGCCGTTCTCTTATATCGCAATTTCTTAAACGTCACTCGCAAAAATTCAGAAAGCGATCACGTTTTTGTTTAAACGGTTAATTAAAAAAATAAATAAAAAAGTATTTTGGGACACTGATATTAAAGCTAAAAGTCTTTTCAAATCAGTTTGCACTCTGGAGAGGTAGCGTGTTCGAGATAAGTGTATTTTAATTTTTATGTTTAATTTCAAATATTAATAACTACATTCTATTTCAGTATTTTTATTTCCTGATTGTTTTATTTAATGATAGCGTTTTCCCGTCATAAATGTTCATTATATCTACCAAGTTTATTGCATGAACAGGTTAGAGGTGAATCTGTCCCTTTAAAAAGCACGCCAGTTGGACTTTTATTAAGTTTATAACTTAATAGATTTTTTTACAGGAGACTAGAGCCCGTTTTTTTGAAGCATTGTCGGCAGCTCCCGTTACTCTCGCTTCTCTTTATTTGTCATTCAGTTCTCATTTTTTTATGAGAGATTTTTTGACAAAGGGAGAAGAAAAAGCGTTATTCTAAGTTGGCAGTATTTTGCGTGAACAGTCGACAGAGATGGCGGACATTTTCTGTTCTATGTCTATCCTTGTAGCCATGTCACTAGTAAGGGTGCTGGAGGTAAACGTTTTATCTGGGCTGACGTAATCCGCCTGATAGTCAGGGATCCGAACCACTAAGGAAGCTGTCCTATCAGTAGGTGCAAAGTACTGGGGCTGATGTATTGCCATTTGGTGAATGGATTCTGGACCCTGCAGTAGTCTCTGGTGGGGCCCCTCGATGCCATACTAGTGGGTAATTGTTACGGCTTTACCTTAGCATGTGCTAAAAAAATCCTTCGTTACTTTTCTCTCGTTGTTTCCCCCTCTCTGTCCTGTTCTAAGCAAGTCTGACGACCTAGTCCACAAACTCCAAAATTCCATCATGACAAGTTTCAAGAAAAACTACACGATTAAACCCGGATATTAAACTTTCAACGTAGACCCCCACTACCATGACTCCTTCTCCAACATCAGGGGTCTACGTTCTAACCTTCCAGAGGTTGAAACCCAATTACAGGAGACTAAACCAGACCTTTTATTTTCAAGCGAAACTGGAATTGGACAGACTACCCCCTTAAATGATACTCTAACCTAACGTCCAAATCTGACCCCCAAGATCGACAGGGGCATGGAATATGTGCTTATATAAAAGATGGCTTTCCATGTGGAAGGAACACCTCCAAAGAAGATCCTAACTTACCCTATATGTGCTTCCGAGTAGCAGTAGCTCCCACTACGGCATTTATATTTACTCTCTATCGCCCCCATAACAGCGGAGTTACTATCTTTAAAAGCATATCTGAGAAAATTTACCAAGTTCCATCAGCATATCCTTCAGCTAACATTCACGTATGTGGAGACTTCAATGTTCACAATGTGGAATGGTTGACCTACTCAAAAAAGACCGATGATGAGGGGGGATTCTGTCATGATTTCTCCATTGTTTTTGACCTCACTCTGATTGCTCACGGACCCACCCGTGTGCCCGACAATGACGGTCAGTATGCAAGTATCCTAGACATTTTTCTCACAACTTGCCCTGAACTATGTTCAGTTTCCGTTCTGTCTCCTCTTGGATCTTCCGACCACTTAGTTGTATCAATTAAGATAAAAATGAATGTAATAAGTCCTCAGACGTACCTCTCCATCGTGCAGTATATCCATACACTATGGCTGACTGGGATAGTTTCCGTACATTTATATCGGATTTTCCTCTGCGTTCCATGTTTAAAAAGGATGTGTCGTCTATAGTATAATACCTGACGGAATGGTTAATTGTAGGTATAGACAATTTGATACCCTCGAATAAGTTCCGGCAAAAACCTAACAGCCAGCCATGATGTTCTCCAGAATGTGCTGCTGCTATTGAGCACAGAAATAACTTTTTCCACTGCTTCCAACGTAATAGATGTATGGGAACTTAAACCGCTTTCAGGACCGCCAGCAACCATTGTAAGAAAGTAATAAAGAACGCAAGAGAGTTGAATGCTCACTCCGTCAAGTCCAAAGTAGCTGAGCAGCGGCTTGGTTCCCAGCAGTTTTGGCAAATTGCAAACAGAATCCTGAACAGGACCGTGTGCTCTATCCCAACTATAATCAATGGACCTGAGGTAATATCGTCAGCATCAGGCAAAACCGAACTGTTTGCCAAGAACTTTGCAGCCAATTATATCTTTTGCGACCAAGGCCACCAACCCCCAATATTTCCTCCTGTATCAGAAAACACACTATGTTATATACACATATATGTACGTGATGTTGCCAAGCTAATCAAAAACCTTGATTCCAGTAAAGTAACGGGCCCTGACGGTATTCCAATCATAGTACTCAAAAAACTTCAATCAGAACAAGCACCCATACTTACAAAACTGTTTAAACGTTGTCTAAAGCAGAATTGCTTCCCATAACCCTAGAAAATCTAATCAGATTATCTTACAGATATATCTCATGAGATTAGCGAATCTCTCGACAGAGGCAACCTTTCTAGGGCAATTGCTCTTGGCATATCAAAGGCCTTTGATACGGTATGCCATAAAGGTTTACTTCACAAGATCTCCAGCTATCGTATAGCTGGAAATATCTTCTCAATTATTAAATCATTTCTCTTTGATAGGTTCATAAGAGTAGTATTTGATGGGCAAAAGTCAGAAGCTCACCGTATAAATGCTGGAGTCCCTCAGGGGTCCTTCCTGGGCTAAACTCTTTTCCTGATCTACATTAATAATCTTCCAAATCAAATCCTTACTTCATTCGTAGACATTTTTGCTGACAAGACTACCATCTATGGTAGCACATATAAGAGAGTAAACGACCATGTTCTCTGCGAGTCTCTCTCCTCTGATCTTGATCACATTGTACAATGGGGAAAGGAGGGACTGTTTACTTTTAATGCATCTAAAACCAAGCTTCTATTTTTACATCATCAACGCTAAGATCCCCATCTGGCATCAATTAAAATGAATAGCTCTCGTCTAGGGGAGACCTCAAGTTTTGACAGGCTTCTGGGCTTGATCATTACTCCTGATCTTAAATGGAATACGTACATCATATTTGTTGCCAAGGCCGCTGGAAAAATGGTCGGATCCTTCTATCGATCCAGTAGATATCTCACTGCTGATGCAATTCTCTATCTATATAAGAGCCAGATACGTTCAAAGATGGAATACTGTTGCCACGTCCGGGAAGGAGCTGCTAGAAAAGTCTTGTCCTGCCTTGATAGGGTTCAAAATAGACTTCGTGGCCTGGTGGCAGATGTACTTTGCTCTTCGCTGCAACCTTTATCTCACAGAAGAGATGTTACGAGTTTGTCTCCGCTTTATCCTTATCTTCATGGAAAGTGTTCGATTGAGCTCTAATCGATGGCCCCCCTCAAAAACTTTTACAATAAGCACTAGGCTAGCTGAAAACATTATCAATAATTTTCCCCAGTCTTTATCTGTGCCTTAACCTAGACATAGATTCCATGATCAAAGCTTCTTTCTTAGAACTGCACGCCTGTGGAATTGTCTTCCGTTTTAACGCTTTCCAGCTGTCTATAATATGATTGTCGTCAAGTCCAACGTGAACAGGTTTCTGATGAGCCGTCCCACTTAAGTTAACAAATTTACCGAACTTCCATTGCTATCGATTACTATATTGTCCTTTTGACTACTCTACACTCTTTAACCCTTATCCTTGAGTGGCCTATCGGCCTTGATATGTGGTTACGCCTATGGAAAAAAGCACCTTTTGCTTGACAACGCCATCATTTTTCCGCGACATGGAATC
Source organism: Euprymna scolopes (assembly GCF_053919585.1). Lineage (NCBI taxonomy): Eukaryota > Metazoa > Mollusca > Cephalopoda > Sepiida > Sepiolidae > Euprymna > Euprymna scolopes. The sequence continues at coordinate 38,531,197 of NC_136498.1, read as the reverse complement.
AACAAGCTTCTCACAATCCTGTGTAAACACTGAATCCCGTGTGATCTGGATTGTAATTTTCATGGCTGCAAAGGTAGTAGGGATTTTTGCGGAGCTTCCTCTTTATCTGCTCTCACAAGGCTTCAAGAACTTTCAACTCTGGCAAGTTCGCTGGCCATTACAGAACAGGGATCGATCATTATCGGTCCAGAAAGACGTGGTCTTGGCAGAGAGTGCCGGTGCTAAGTCATGGTGAAAAATTCTGTCTGTAGCGTCCCTGTCAAGCTGCTTATTCAACACTGGCAGTAAATTAGCTTCCATGACATATTGGTAAACATTTGCGTTTGCAGTTCATTTGATGAAGCATGAATTACAAACACCTTAAGCACTCATCAAGCCCCAAAACATGCAAGAATGCGTGAATGTAACAAATTCCTAACGCACTCTCGGTTATACCGTTCCGTGGTTCCTGGCCAAACATATGCCCCTTGGTCGCCGAAGATCACAAATCGAGACTCATCTAAAAAGTTCACACGCTACCATTTCTCTGTAGTCCAGCTTTGATGAGCAGTTGTTCATCGCAGCCTCGTAAACATCTGCTTCTTGTTAAGGAGCGGTTTGGTTGTATCTATACGACATCAGTATCCCGGTTTTCGGAGTCTTCTGTAGGTAGTGCTTCTAGAAACGTTGGACCAGAAGACTGTCTCCACGCTTCAGTGATGCGACTTATTGATTGGAATCAGCTTTTCTTTGCCACCTTGTCTAGTTCCCGATGTTGTCTTTCGGTTGTGTTTTTCTTTCCTCCGTATTTCTTGTGATTGCTGTTGGAAAGACCGTCAGCACATTTCTGGAGCACTTTTTTCACCACCGATCTTGAACATCCGACCTTGATTGCGATTTCCATGTGCGTCCTTACTTCTGCACACAAATCAAAGACAAGCAAACATATGTATTTAGAGCGACGCATACTTATACAGTTTTATTAAATCGCTTTCCAAAATCTTTTTTAAACAATATTTGCAATATTTGTTGAGTGTAACAACACAATGTTCTATTACATTGAAGCGCAGACTTTTCTAATGTGACAATGAAGTGCTCATTGTTTGCAATATACACCTCCTCAAATGATTAAAACTAGTGATAATTGTTATTTAAATATAGGACATCTCGCCTGTACAATTTTGAAGCCAAAAATAATTCCAAACATAATGAATGTGCATATGATATATTATTTTGACCAGCACGAGTAGGTATATTTCCTTTATTCGTTAGTCACTGTATAGCGATTTAACACAGCATCATATCAAACACATAACAAATATATGTTATTTTTTCCTTAAAAACTTGTCATATGCCTGTTTATAAGGAAATGCACGCGCAAACTATTTTCACAGAATGCTTATGCATACGCTTCAGTTCACTTCTTTTTACAGAAAATAAATATTGATAAAAGATAAGTTTCTCGCCCTAAACCATCCTTTATGTTCTTTTTTGTTTAATAAAAAATATCATGAAATACACGTATTGAATTCTAAGTTTCGATAACATCTTGTTTACATGTTATGACGAGTAATATAACAGTTCGTTTGTTAAAAACAATGTATCACGCTGTTATGGATTGGTGATAATGTAACGTATAAACATCGTCGGGGTCGTCCGTTTAGAGTCGCATTGGAAAATAATATTTTTCTTCATACTCGCCACATATTAGAATCGCGTGCATCATGGAAAGTCCATGGTTATTACAAAACACATATATTATTTTATATTTATATGTTGCTATGTTTTATTAAAGGTGCATATATTGCCCCTGAGACAAGTGGGTGACCACACGAGTATTCAACATGGACTTTACAGTAGCTCTGTCTGTAAACCTTCGTGTAGTTTAAAATATCAAAAGTTAATATGACACTATATTCAAAGGGGGTAAAGTGCTCGGCTAGTAAGGAAGTTTTGCACAATTTTTAAATTTGATTTCAAACGGTATATTTTCAAATCAGTTTTATGTTATATATCATTTAACACAGCGTATATACCTCTATCTAATCGTTTTTATACAATTATATCGACGTTATCAAACCATTGGATACAAGAGGAAAAAGGCAAATTTGCCCAATTTTCTAATTTTCTGAAACCGCTAACGAAGTGTTTTACCCAGGAGTAACCACTGAACGGACAACACAATGGTTGTTTAAGAAATGTTATCACGGCTGGGAGAGTCTTTAAGATGGGGCGCGTAGTGGTCAGCCATAAAATATTGACAACGATAAATCAAATGCCTTAGTTCAAGTCAATCAACGCACGGATATTCGAGAATAGCTTCTGAATTACACGATACGTATATGATGATTTTCACCCACTTGAGAAAGATTGGAAAGAAAAACGCATAGATGCCTTACGAATTGAATGATAGCCAAAAGAAATGCTGGTATGAAGTGTCACCTTCCCTTTTTTTCTGTTACAAGAACGACCAGCTTATAGCCTGATTTGTGACTTGTGATGAAAGTGCGTTCTTTAGGACGAATGACAATGCACAGCTCAGTTGTGAGAAGCCGACGTAGCTCCAAAACAATTCTCAACCCCAGATTTGCACAAAAAGAAGAGCATACTGACTGTTTGACAGTATAATACCGGCATTGCCCATAAGAGCCTTTTTTTTTTATAAAACTGGCGAAACAATTATAGGAGAGAATCACTGTCATAAATAGATAAAATTCATACGAACCTCGACAACAACAACCAGTAATAGTCAACAGAAAATAAGTTATGTGGTTTTCCACGACAATTTCCGCCCGCGCTTTGCTAAACAACGACTGAAGATGCTGAAGGAATTGGGCTACGAAATCATTTGAATGAACTCCTCCATCTATATAATTATAAAACTCAAATGACCTTGTTTAACCACCCATCCGGTTTACGAATTCAGGTTGCGCATGTGTACATAAACATAAAACACTAGCAACGTAAGCACATGAACGCAAATAGCTTCTTTTGCAGAATTTGGCCTGCGAACTGAAATATTAGCGTTATTATTTAGAAATTATTATTTAACATGGGAAAGGTGGAGTTGTTTCTTCATCTATTCTCTATAACGACTATACTGTCGCAATTTTTTTTACCAGCACATAATCTTTGACCTGTTGACAACTATAAGAGCATTTTACAACGGCGATTTACCCACGTTCATCCTTTTTTTAAATTTAGGCTCCATTTTTTAATACACCTTTCTTAAAACATTCATACATTTTCTTCTACACTGCCAACATAAACAAATAACCCCGAAAATGTTATTTTTTGGCAAATACATAATCAACAAAATAAAAAGTATTGTTTTATTGTGCACGTCTTCAGCGTATCAATTGTTTTTTTTTTTTCGTCTTTAAATTATCCAAATAAACAATTGTTTATACTTTCTGTATTTTTACGTCGTTTATTTCCACATTGTTTTAATTAGTTTTATTGACCCTATTATTCACATTAATTACATATTGGACCCAATGGGACAGGAATGTTTGCTTAAAATATATGAAAAAAAATACATTTTATTTTCATTTTCTATTTAAAAAGCAATTCTTAACATGGGGAGTGCGATTTTGACTAATCTGTACTTTTAACTACAAATTTCATTCAAAAACGATGTACCAAAGTTTGAATTTAACTTGAAGTACTACGGTATCTGTTCAGTGAACATTTACCTATGAATATGGCAAACCAATTATAATTCAATGGATGTAAGTTTTTTTTTTCAAAAATAAACAATTATAAACAGAACGACTCACAGAAATCTATCTATATTCTTTTTCATTTTAATATACTTTCATAGGGGACAGCCCTTGTCATGTAACATACCTTCCTCTCATTTTTCCAAAAAAAAAAATGCACGCATTTTTTAATTTTAGTACATTTTTTTTCTATATAACCACTTGGCTAAGAAAGATCAGACACCATAAAACATAACCGAAACTTTTTTTCCAAGTCAGCCCTTTTTTCAAATGACGGATCACGGTTAGTCTAGTACAATATACATATGATTTATGATTTTTATTTCCTGTAACGAGCAACGGCTTTGCGCACCTTGCGTTTAAATTTTGAAGGTTGTATCTAACATGTCCGTAAAGTTACGCCGCGCTCATATCAAAAAGAATAGAAATAACAGAAAAAGAAAAAAAGAGAAGTAATAAAATAAAAAATAGAAACTAAATAAATAAATGAATAAAATATATTTATCATTAATAAATTATACAAAGAAAAATAAAATCAATATATAAATGAATACATAAATCTCATAGAGATAACTGCACCGGGAACACTTGCTACATCTCAGACGATGTTTTTTTTTAACCTAGAGCTACCTAGCGCATGGTTTCGTTATATCTATGAGCCGTTTATTAGCTGCGGCACTTTTTAAGACTTTGATTCAAAGATGTTTTAAAAGTTTATATAAAGAGCATGAAATGAAACCTCTTGCTATTACCACAACAGCTCGAAGTGTTTTAGCGGAACCTTCATAGGCCAGCTCTCCTTTTAGGTCATCATATGTCTCCATTTTATATTGGTATTGTTTTTCTATCCAAATTTTACAAGGGATGGTAAATTCAATCAAGATGAGTCGTCTCTTTGTTCTTGACGTTGATCCTTTTTTGTTTTCAATTTTTTGATAATTACTTTGTCAATCATGAAGATATGTGGCGTCTATCTAATTATCATCGATTAAAAAAAAATATTTTGGCTATGGGTCAGTTATATGTTTTCATCCGATGTAGAGTTTTCCTCTCTCAGCAAAAAAAAAAAAAAACTTGTGGCTTATGTTTGCTGCTTCGGGCGTTATGTGATTGCTTATTGTTACTCTTAGTTCCTCCAGTGCTCTGTTGTGCCGCAACTTTTGTCTGCAATAGTAAGATAATGGTCCATTATCAGGAGGGTTCATTGCATTCCCAGTCACCATTCAGTTTACTCCTGAGACTCAACGCCTAGCCATGAATCTAGAAAGTAAAAATCATTACCAAAACAGTAGCAAAAACTCGCCATGAAGTAAGCTAACAACAGAAGTGTTTTTTTTTAATCAATTTTCACCCCAAACAAGACACAGTGCCACTTGAAGTAGTGATCTACTATTGGGGGCATAAGTTGCTGGGGCATTATGAAAGGAGATAAGTAGCAAGATGTTTGTTCACATTACACTTGAACTTCTGCATATCAGTACAGTTGGTAAAGCAGAATTCCGAAGGGAGGTCCTAAGTTGTGCAGTTCTGGAGAAGAAACTATTGGAGTAAAAAGCTTTCTTACACCTAGGGATCTCCACTGGAAACGGGTGAGACTTACTTGCTTGTCAAGTTGTTTAGTTGTAAGAAAATAGCGACAGTATAGTTGTAATAAAGAATAGTTGAAAAACACTCTACTCTTCCCATGTTAAATAATAATTTCGAAATAATAACGTTAATATTTCAGTGCGCAGGTCAAAATCAAAAGAAGCGATTTGTGTTTATTTGTTTACGTTGTTATGGTTTAATGTTTATGCGCGCATGCGCAACCGGATATCGTTTTGATAATTTCAGGCGTAAGTAGTTGTCTAGCACGGTAGAGAGAGCCCACCTTATTTGCATCAGCCTTGGCAATGCTCTCAATGTATTTATTCCAGTTCATGTTTCCTGTAACGTAAGGCTGATGAGTTTAAAGGAAGTACTTTCAGTTAATGGGTGCTTGGCCATTGCTATTGCTGGTAGAAAAGGTTACTTATAGGTATTGAAGGACAAAAGCTTAGTCCTGGCATCATTGAATGTGACCATCAATTTTTGTCCCCATTCCACTACAGATAGAAGGTCATACCTTAGTGTATCTGCCATTTCCTAAGAAATGTTTTCTCATAGTGCCTATTTTAGAGAGTGGTGTCATCAGCAAATATACCTATCTCCAAAACAATTTTATCAGGGAGGGGATTTATGACAATCAAGAATAATGAAGGTCCAAGGATAGACCACTGAGGTACGCTCGTATTTATATCATATCGTTTAGATGTACTACCGTCGAGGACAACTTTGATGTTCTCTTATTTAAAATAGATTTAATTGCATTTTGTATTCTTCAAGTGATACTATATGATCTAATTTTCCTTAGAAGACCATCGTGACATCCCCTGTCAAACGCCTTAGATATATCGAAGGCTACCACTCTACCCTCCCCTGTTTTGTCTAGTGAACGGTATATACGTTCAAAGATCAAAGTTAAGATATCTGCTGCTGAACGGGCTTGCCTACATCCATATTGTTTATCGGTCAGCAGTTTAGCAGCTGTTAGATGTTGGAAAAGGGCTTGAGTATTTAGGGGTTCAAATATTTTGGCGAAAAACGGGAGGAGGCTAATGAGGCGATAGTGTTTTGGGCCCGTTCTTTCCCCAGACTTCTTGAAGACTTCTACAACAGAAGCGGTGTTCCAGCAGTCAGGGAAGACAGATTCGTTAAGGCATTTATTGTAAAGCATGGAGAAAACTGGAACAACCCCAGCAGCACAAGTTTTAATAGCACAGCCGGGATGAGATCGGATCCACATTGTTTTGAGGTGTCTAGTTTTTTTATGATACCATGCACCTAAGGAGGGGTGATTCTCAAATCGTCTATTGTGGCGTCTGCCTGCAAGAGAGAATCGTAGAGGAAGTGGTGTGCCGGGTCCAGTATGGAGTTTGAGGCTAATAACCTGGCAAGCAGATTATCCATTTTCAGTTGCCGTGCAAGCAACCTCATGATTGTGTGATAATTGACTTGCCATTATTTACTACATTGTTGCAGATTTTCCAAAAATCACGGGTTCCTAATTTCTGTTCTTCAATGCGTTTTCTCGTGGTTTCAGTATAATCCTTCTCAGCTGTCGCTATTACTTTCTTACAATTACTTCTAGCTTCTATATACTTCTGTCTGTTAGTACTGGACATTTGACGGTTGAATCTTCGGAACGCATGCTGACTTAGAGCAATGACAGCTGCACCATCATTGGGGAGTGTGAGTTTTTTATAGAATTTCCATGTGGGAACATGAGCTTTGCTTGCAGTTTTCAACCATTCCACTGTCACAATTGCACGCTGTCCCGCTGGAAGAGAAAATATACTGTGCCATAGAACATTTCTGGCGAGTTCCCCGAGTGGTTCCCGATCAGCCTTCTTGTAGTACCTTATTATTGTAAGCAATGGGTCTTCAGTTTTAGGGCGATTATATAGGGTGAGTTCTACCATTATCACAGCTTGACTAGCATTCCCGAGTGGGCAGGTGCATTTGTTATACAATCGCCGGGAACTGTTGTTAGAAATAGATTTAGAAGGGAGATATGTTGATGTTGGTGGTCTGGGAAACATGTCAGAAATGAAACCGTTTGAGATAGGGAATGAGACATAGAGAACGATGTGTTGAGTTACCAGCTGCGTCTATATACGTCATCCAATACTAGTAGACCATTAGCTACCACCGCCTACAGGATTGTGGGCCAAGGAAAGCCCACCGGGGATGAGTGCGGGGTCCCTTGCCATGCGCGATATGACACTACAATCATCCCGATATTACACAACCGATATTATACCACAGCAGCCAGGAACTGTCATTCCCGACCCGCAACCCATTAGACAAATCCGCCGAGTCCAACCGGTACCGGCATATATAGTACTGAAGCACCCCACAGCTCCCAGTGTAGGGGGGCTGAGATGTGTCGAAGTAAACAGCTGACGTATATACTGATATTAATCGGCTGTTTTCACTTGTGAAGTAATCCTTTTTGATTAAATAAACGATTAAGTTAATGTTAAGAGGGAAAACGTGAGTTTCTAGTGATTTCCTTATCTTAATTTTTAGTATGGTCTTTTTTGAGAGGTGGATTTCATTGCATATCTTAGTGTTTTTATTTGTACGCCCTATATAGTCATGTTTTGGGAGACATTTCATCTTATAAAAGGAAAGATTACGCAAAAATGTTTGATAATCAAGCCGTTACTGTTCCGAGCAACGACTTTGCGCATATCGTTCAATGTTCAACGACTAAGTCTGACATATTTTATAGAACGCGAACATTTCAAGGAAGAGAATAATAATAATAATAATAATAATAATAATAATAATAATAATAATAATAATAATAATACACCATACTACTACTACGAATAATAATAATAATGATAATAATAAATAATATTAATAATACTGAAAACAGCAATAATATATGTGTGTGCGTGTGCGTGTGTGTGTGTGTGTGTTTAAACCAATATTACATTAATAAGAAACTATATGCACTCAAAATTACAGGAAAATACAGATAAATCTAATCACAGAGAATTAACTACACTGTAAATATTTTATGGGGTATTCATTATCGCTTAGATTGTAAGTAACAATGTAGATAAACGAATAAGTGTATCTTGAGAAGATTACAATTTTGAGAGATTTCCGACTGTCAAGATACAATTTTCTCCTTATCAAAACCTATCACGAGCGATTTCTACTGAATACAAACAAACCGAATAGGATCCTAAGCTTCAAATCTTATACGTGGGACTTACTATTTCGAGAGCGTCTCTATCAATCATTTAGGGTTACGTAAAAAAAGGAAGGAAAGAGAAAATAAAAATACACGACTTATACATATACATATGAAATTAATTTGTATATGAAGACAGTGACGGTTGTAAAAATTCAACTGCGAAAGCACATACGTCTTTTTTGACAGTTAAGAACAATCGAGCGTGAACGAACGGCGAAGATTACAGCGAAAGTTTTTTAAAAAATGCCAATATAGTGTTCTTAATTTTTTTTAAATTAAGAAAAATCATTTTCACTTATAGACATGTTCTTATGAATATATGCAAACGCTGTTTCTTATGAATACATACAGCATAACACACAAGTACACACACAAACACACATACACGCGCACACAAACACACAACATATATACATATATATATATATATATATATATATATATATATATATATATAGGTTGGCTCAAACAGGGCAACGAGAAAAGATATTTCAATTTTAATTTAAACTGGACGATCAACTAAAAGATCTTATGTTGGCCACTTCAATATTCGACATCCTCTTAAAAGGTTTGCAATAAGGAACTTAGTGACGCGTTATCAAAATGCCGGCTCTGTAAATGATATGTCTAGATGAAGACCAGGTCGCTACGTGCGTACACCTGGTAATACTGAAGATTTGAGTCGAAGCATTGAGGAGAAACCGCCACATTCACAGAAGGCATACTCAAGAACAAGCGATGCCACGAAATTCTCTACAGTGCAGTGAAATAACATATCCTTGTATCATTACAAGGTTAAAATAATGCAATTTTTAAAGCATCCAGAATTTCAGAAACGACCTAATTACACTGTCACCTTTCAGGAAACTGCATGAAATGGCAATAGTGTTTTTTTTTGTTTGTTTTTTGTACACAGGAGTCACTACTGATCAAGGCCCAGAAGCCTATCGAGGATAAATGTTAATGATTATACATTAGCCAATTTGATTATAGCATAGTAACCATAAGCATTGGAAATTTCGTCAAATTAAGTAAACAAGTACTTTTTAATTGTTTTAAAGATGGTTGGTCGGATTGTGTGACTTTTTTTTTTACAACTTCATCAACACATTATCAAGGCTATATGGAACGGCTCATCAAGAATTTTTTTACGTTAGACTTGAAGACAACCATATTGTAGTCAGCCGGAAAGCAGGAAAACGGAAGACAATTCCACAGTCGTGCAGTTCTAAGAAAGAAGGTTTGTTCATGGAATCTACGTTTAGGTTCAGGCACAGATAAAGAGTTTGGGGAATTATTGATAGTGTTTTCAACTAGACGAGTGTTTCTTGTGAAAGTTTGGCGAGGGGGGCCATAGAGTGAAGCTCAATCATACACTTTCTATGAAAATAACGATACATAAGAGACAAACTCGCAATATCTCTTCTGTGAGAGAGAGAGGTTGCAGGGAAGAGAAAAGGACATCTCCTACGAGTATTGGAAATCTATTTTGAACTCTACAAGGCAGGACAAGTCCTTTCCAGCAGCTCCTGCCCAGGTGTGGAAACAGTATTCCATCCTTGGACGTACCTGGCTCTTATATAGATAGAGAATTGCATCAGCAGGGAGATATCTACTTGATCGATAGAAGGATTCCACCATTTTTCCAGCGATCTTGGTAACAGATGTGATGTCCGTGTTCCATTTAAGATCAGGAGTAATAGTCAAGCCCAGAAGCTTGCCAAAACTAGAGGCCCCCTGAAGACGAGAACCTTTCATTTCAATTGATTCCAGATGTAGATCAGAGTGTTGATGATGTAAAGAGAGGAGCTTAGTTTCAGATGCTTTAAAATTAACCAACCACTGATTTCCCCATTGTACCACGTGTTCAAGATCAGAGGAGAGAGAATCGGAGAGAACATGGCCGTTTACTGTCTTAGATGTGCTACCATAAATGGTAGTGTCATCAGCATAATTGTCTATATATGATGTAAGATGTAATATGGAAGATGATTAATGTACTCCAGCATTAATACTATGAGCTTCTGACTTTTGCCCATCGACTACTACTCTTATAAACCTATCAGAGAGAAACGATTTAATAATTGAGAAGACATTTCCAGCTATACCATAGCTGGAGATCTTGTAAAGTAAACCTTTATGCATACCTTATCAAATGTCTTAGATATCTCAAGAGCAATTGCCCTAGAAAGATTGCCTCCGTCGAGAGATTTGCTAATCCTATGAGATATAACTGTAAGCATATCTGCTGTAGATCTAGCGGAATGGAAACCATATTGAGTGTCCCTAAGAAGGTTATTTTTGTTGAGATGGTTGATTACTTCTCTATTTAAAAAAGATTCCAGCAAATTACACATGAGGCACAGGAGATTATAAGCCTGTACTGAGAGGGGGATGAGCGATCACCTGAATTCCTTAATACAGGGCGTACTGATTAGACAACATTTAAACAGTTTTTTTAAAAGTATGTCCGCTAGTTCTGTTTGAAGTTTTTTTAGTACTATAATTGGAATACCGTCAGGGTCTGTTTCATTACTGGAGTCAAGGTTTTTAATTAGCTTGGCAACATCACGTACAGACATATGTATATCACAAAGCGTCTGTTCGGATACAGCGGGGAATATTGAGGGGTTCACAGCCTTTTTCGCAAAGGGTAGAATTAGCTCAAAAGTTCTTGGCAAAGAAGTTGGCTTGGCCGGATGCTGACGAGATTACCTCAGGTCTATTGATGATAGTTGTAAAAGAGCACGCGTTTCGGTTCAGGATTCTGTTTGCTATTTGCCAAAACTGGCGGGAACCAAGCAGCTGTTCAGCTACGTTGGACTTGACGGACTGAACATACAAGTCTCTTGCGTTTTTTTTTTTTTTTTTACTTTATTACAATGGTTGCTGGCAATCCCAAAAGCGGCTTTATTTTTCATACATCTATTACTTTGGAAGCAGTGGAAAAAGTGATTGCTGTGTGCAATGGCAGCAACGCCTTCTGGAGAGAAACATGGCTGGCTGTTAGGTTTTTGCTGGAACTTATTCGAGGGTATGAAACGGTCTATACCTACAATTAACCATTCCGTGAGGTCCGATAATATAGAGGGCACATACTTTTTAAACATGGAACGCAGAGGTAGATCCGATATAAATGTATAGAAGCTATTCCAGTCACCCTTAGTCTATTGATATACTATACGATGGAGAGGTACGACTGGGGACTTAGCACATTTCATTTTTATCTTAATTGATACAGGAGAGTGGTCGAAACATCCAAGAGGAGACAGAATAGAAACTGAACATAGTTCAGGGCAAGTTGTGAGAAAAAGGTGTAGTAGACTCGCATATTGGCCGTCATTATCGAGCAGACAGGTTGGTTCGTGAACAATCTGAGTGAGGTCATAAGCAATTGAGAAATCATGACAGAACCTCCCCTCATGATCGGTTTTGTTTGAGTGGGTCAACCATTCCACGTTGTGAATATTTAGGTCTCCACATTCGTGAATGTTAGTTGAAGGATTAGTAGATAGGACTTGGTCAGTTTTCTCAGTTATTCTTTTAAAGATAGTAACTCCGCTATTGTGAGTTCAATAGAGAGTAAATATAAATGCAGTAGTGTGCGCTAATGCAACCCGCAATCACATATAGGATAAGTTAGGATCTTCTCTGGAGATGACCCTACCACATGGAAAGTCGACTTTTATATAGGCAGATATGCCATGCCCATGGCGATCTTGGGGGGTAGATTTAAAAGTTAAGTTAGAGTATCCTTTTATTGCGAAATCTTCTAGGGAAATAACTTGTCCAATGCCAGTTTCACTTAAAAATAAAAGGTCTGGTTTAGTGTCCTGTAATTGGGTTTCAACCTCTGTTAGGTTGGAACATAGACCCTTGATGTTGAAGAAGGGGACATTGTAGTGGGGGTCTACATTAGAAGTTGGAGAACCCGGTTTAATCGAGTATTTTTTCTTGAAAATTGTCAGGATAGAATTTTGGAATTTGTTGACTAGGTCGTCAGATTTGCTTAGAGCAGGACTAACAGGGGAAACTAAGAGAGAAAAAGAAAGGTAGAATTATTTTTGTAGAACATGATAAGATAAAGCCGTAAGAATTACCCACTAATATGGTATCGAGAGGTCCCACCAGAAGCTACTGCATGGCCTAGAATCCATTCACCAAATGGCAATACAGCAGCCTCAGTACTGATATAGGACAGCCTTCTTAGTGGTTAATCCAAGATTTGGATCCATTACTGACAGGCGGATCATCAGCCCATATAAAACGTTTACCTCCAGCACCCTTACTAGTGACATGCCTACAAGGATAGACATAGAAACAAAAAAACATCCACCATCTTTGCCAACTGTTCGCGCAAAATACTGTCAACCTAGAAAACAGATTTTTCTTCTCTCTTGTTCAGAAAAATCACTCATTAAAAATGAAGCCTGAGGGACAAATAAGGAGAGGCGAGATTAAGGGAGCTGCCGATAACGCGTCCACAATTCGTTTTCTTCTCTCCATTAACAAAGAAATATTAAGTATTATACTTAATAACAGTCTAATGGGCGTGTTTAAGGGACAGTATGGTGATGAATTCCCCTCTTACGAACTAAAAATGAATACAATTACCTAATCAATTTTAGCAATAAAATTGATAGATAAATAAACATTTATGGACGAGAAAAACGCTAGTTATTAATAAAACAGAAATACATAAATTAAATACTGAAATAATATGCAGTTATTAATATTTGAATCTAAAGATAAAAAGTATGATTCATATAGAAGTCACTTATCTCGAAAAAAACACTTCTGTCTCCAAAATGCAAACTGTAGAAAAGAATGTTAGTTTTTATAATATCAGCGTTGAAAAGACCTTTTTTTAATTGACGGTTAAAATTAAAGCGTGATTTTCATTCTGGACTTTAACTAGGTACGTATTACGACACTTGGGATATGAAAGAAAAGCGGGGGGGGGCGAAAGTAAGCTAGTGACGTTATAAGTAATTGCGAGATAAAATGAAAGCAGAAATAAGGGGTAATCACAAATGGGTAAGAAGACATATTCCCATTTGAACAAGTATGTAAATTAGCAGAATACCAGATTATAGGGCACCAAAAACCATGTCAAGTTCATACGAGTTAAAAGTATCATGTTTACGTCACAGTATGACGGTGTTTTTTTCTGGGTGTATCTGGGCCCTCGTTTTTTAAGATGAGATTGGAAATGCAGTGACTTTAACTGCTGTGAGATTTAAAGATATTCTAATGAATCTTGTTCAAACCCAGTTTGAAAATATGTCAAAGTATTTAAGGTAAAAATATAGGAAAACTGCACATACAACTAGAATCACAATGCAGTTGTTAACTTTGATGTTTGCGGACCAGAAGGTTTCTCGGAATGGTGATTTTGGTATGGTTCAATATTCATCTGATTTGTACAGCACCAGGCTTTCGGCTTTGGAAATATGTTAAAGGCAAATTGTATGAAAATAAGCCTCGAGTTATCTAAGCAATTAAACAAAGATACAATATATTATGTCCATGCAAACGGCAATGTCTACGAGTGTTATAGAGAATTGATCAGAAAGAGCTCAACTATATCTTGTAATTAACTCAGACCTAAATTTCACAATGTTAAGTGTGCAATTACTATTATTAATTTAATGCCCTTTTTAAGAAAAAGTTTTTTCAATCTCAAACTTTAAAGTGACATATCGTTTACCCTATATCAATTTATATATATATATATATGTATATATATATATATATATATTATGAAAGTGCCCCTGTGTGTCTGCGCTTGCAGAGTTCCCTAGAAACTATTGGGAAATTTTCAGTCTACAAGCACGAGATTTTACATAAAGGGGATTGAATTTTGAGAATCGTGTTCGGCCTAAAATTTGGCTTTTAATAGTTCAATGTTCACATTTTTTACCTTAGAAAACTCCTTCTCCAATTTTTGGTCTAAATATTTAAAATAAAAAAAACTATATGCCAACAGAAGGGTATCGTTTAGTCATATTTTAGCAGAAAATAGGTTACATTTGAAAAAAGTTTCCGTTTGCAGACACTACCGAACTCCTCCACTAATTATTAGTCTAGAAACATGCAATTGAGGATGTAGGTTACCTGGAAATGAGTCAAACTTTTTTAATATATATGTATAGATATGTGCATAATGTAATGAACAGTTCATTGGGCCCGAGCATATATATATATATATATATATATATATATATATATATATATATATATATATATACATATATACATATATATATATGTATGCGTATATATATACATGTGTGTGTGTGCGTGTGTGAACACACCTCTAGAAAAAGCCCGCATAATTCGGGCGAAACCACAAGCCTCCGGTCTTCCGCTTCCTTTTTACATCATAACGTCGGATTTTATCCATTTTAAAATTCATATATATATATATATATATATATATATATATATATATATATATATATATATATAAAAAGGTGTGTATGTACTTAAAGTTTGCAGTTAGTGACGATTACGATCCAACTGCCACGTACTTCTCTCTCCCATAACAATCAATTTATTTCTAATTAATTGTATACATTCTAGAGCGTCGGGCAAAAATATAAAATAAAATGTTTATTTTTCATCCTGCTAAAAACAATTTTTATAATTGACAAACACGTGTGAATTGAATTATCCTGAATTCTAATTATGTTATATTCTATTAACATCGACTTATGGAATTCGTATATATTTCGGACACTTGATGATGTTATCATGATAATTTTTATATCATCAAATATTTTATACAGTATATTAAAAAAACATTTTAAACGTTCTATATGTAACACACAACTAATGTGCAAGCATTGCTTTCATAAAAACTCCACTTAAAATATTCAGTTCATCTCTAGTATTTGAATGCCTTATACGTTAGGGAAATTTCATTACTAGAGACGTACTTGTATAACATCTTCCTTGCCCCCTTAAATTACATATTTCGAAAAAATATTCAGTTTTACAAACTTAATTACTTTAGTAATTAATTTGTCAGTAAAGCTTTAGTTAGAAAAATATGCTGTGTTTTCTATTTCATCTGCAGATTTTTTGGACGCGTCTGATGGGTGTCCGTTCATTTTTACAATATTCTTTTTATCTTACAATTTTTTTTCGGTAGCATCTATTTAAGTTTATATCTTAATTTAAACTGCTTATATTTGTCCTTGATGAGTTCGACGTTTGTTTTGTTGCCCCAAGAAAACTATAAATAATCGATATATTGATCGAAATACAATTGCTGATTCCAAAAATATTATTAAAATCTCTGAATCATTCATTATAAATTCTATTGAATAATGTTCTTAGTGATTATAATATTTTTCAGTTCTACATTGACATATATTAAAATGCTATACACGTAATGGAATATAACTATACTCAAATGTCTAGAAAGTTACCTCTGCTATGATTTAGAAAGAGCGTTTTATTTATTTTTTTACATGGGGGTCACCAATTATTAAGGCCCAGGAGCCACTCGGGGAAAATCGTTATAGTGTGCACACTAATCAGTGGGATAGTATCGTAGTAATAGTTAGTATCGGGGATTTGATAGGTGTAATTACTTAAGGGGGCGGTTCATCAGGAATTTGTGTGTGTTGGACTTGAAGACATCCAAGTTGAATTCGGGGGGAGCGGGAGCCAGTCAAGACGCAGAGAGTTCCACAGCCGTGCAGTTCTAAGAAAGAAGCTTTGTTCATGGAATGTACGTTTTGATGTATGCACAGAAAAAAAAAGTTTGGAAAATTATTGACAGTGGTTTCAGCTAGTCGGGTGTTTTTCGTGAAAAATTGGCGGGGGCAGAGAATGGAGCTCAGCCGAGCACGTCATGGAAATTATGATAAAACAAAGACAGGCTCGCAACGTATCTTCTGTGGGAGAGAGGTTGCAGGGAAGAGAATAGGTAATCCCCAACCAATACCCGAATTCTATTTTGTACTCTTTTTTTTTTCTTTTTGATTACATTTTCACCCCAAACAAGGCAAATTGCCACTTTGGTGTAGGGGGCTACTATCAGGGGAAACAACTACTGGGGTACTATGTAGGGATTTGGGCAGCAAGGTGTCGGTTCACGTTACACTTGAACTTCTGCACGTCAGTACTGTTGGGGAAGCAGGGACCTGGAATGGAATTCCAGAGTCTTGCGGTTCTGGGGAAGAAACTATTGGAGTAAAAAGATCTTTTACATCTAGGGATCTCTACAGTGTGGGGGTGGGATCTAGTAGCCTGTCGGGTTTGTCGAGGGTGCTCGCGTCGTGGGGGCACAAGTGATTGCAGTTCGTCAGAGCATTCACCACGAAAATACTTGTAGAAAAGGCAGAGGGATGCAACATTTCGTCGATGGGACAGAGGCTGAAGCTTAGATGCCAGTTCAGGGCCTATAAGGTTCGCGACTCTCTTTTGAACCTTGTCAAGGATCGAGAGACTAGTAGCAGATGCACCAGCCCAGATGAGGCAGCAATACTCCATACATGGGCGAATGGTGGCCTTATAGAGGTACAGGATACTTTCGGGTGTTAGTAGTTTTCTAGCACGGTAGAGAGAGCCTACCTTTCTTGCAGCGGCCCTGGCAATGCCTTCAATGTAATTGTTCCAACTCATGTTTCCTGTGAACGTTAGGCCAAGGAGTTTGAAAGATGCACTCTCAGATAAAGAGGCGTTGGCCATTGCTATGGGTGGTAGAGAGGGTTTCTTGTAATTATTGAATGAAACTAGTTTAGTCTTGGCAGCATTGAACGCGACCAACCACTTTTGTCCCCATTCCACTACAGATTGGAGGTCTTCCTCTAGTGTTTCTGCCATTTCTTTAGAAATGTGTCCATTCGTCTTCCTGTCGTGTCTGCCATAGAGTGTAGTGTCATCAGCATATATACCCATCTCAGAGGCAATGTTGTCGGGGAGGTCATTTATGAATATCAGGAACAATAGAGGTCCAAGGATAGAACCCTGGGACACTCCCGCATTTATATCATATTGTTTAGATGTGCGACCGTCGAGGACTACCTGGATTTTTCTCTTATCTAAGAAGGATTTAATTATGTTAAGTATTCTACCAGTGATACCGTATGATCTGATTTTACTGAGGAGACCCTCATGCCATACCCTGTCAAAAGCCTTAGATATATCTAGAGCTACCGCTCTGCCTTCCCCCGCTTTGTCCAGTGAATGGTATATACGTTCAGAGATCACAGTGAGGATGTCTGCTGTGGAACGGGCTTGTCTAAATCCATATTGTTTGTTAGTCAGTAGTTTAGCATCTGTAAGATGATGGACTAGAGCATGGTTAATTATGGTCTCAAATATTTTGGCAAAAAGTGGGAGGAGGCTAATGGGGCGATAATTTGATGCGTCTGAATTGTTGAATACTGGTACCAAAGAAGCAGTTTTCCAACATCCCGGAAAGCAAGCTTCATTAAGACATTTGTTGTAGAGTTTGGAGAGAACTGGAGCTACTTCGGCTGAGCACTTTTTTTAATAGCACAGCTGGGATAAGATCGGGTCCACATGCTTTTGAGGTGTCAAGGTTTTTTATGATAGCATGCACCTGAGCAGGGGTGGTTTTCAGATCGTCTAGTGTGGCGTCTGTCCGCATAGGAAAGTCAGGTAGGGGGTGGTGGGAAGGGTCCAGTGTGGAGTTTGAGGCAAACCGACTGGCAAGCATGTTAGCCTTGTCGGTTGTTGAGGAGACAACCTCGTGATTGTTGTTAGTGGGGGAATTGTTGATTGCCAATTATTTACTACACTGTTGTAGATTTTCCAGAAGTCTCAAGTTCCTAGTTTTTGTGCTTCGATGCGCTTTTTAGTGGTTTCCGTAAATTCTCTCTTAGCTGTCGCTATTTCTTTCTTAACGTTATTTCTAGCTTCTATATACTTCAGTCTGTTTGAACTGGACATGTCGGTTAAACCTACGGTATGCATGCTGCTTTTGAGTCATGGCAGTTGCACAAGTCGACGTAATCCATTGGGGAGAGTGGGGCTTACTATAAAATTTCCGCATGGGAACATGCGCTTCGATTGCAGTTTTGAACCAGTCAGTGGTCTCGTTTGCACATTGTTCAGCAGGGAGAGAGAAAATATTTTTCCATGGAGCATCTCTAATTAGTTCCCTGATGGCTTCCCAGGCAGCCTTATTATAATATCTCGTTGTTTTGAGCACTGGCTCTTCAGTTTTGGGTCTAGAGTTTAGGGCGATTTCAACCATTATCACTGCATGATCAGCGTTCCCGAGTGGGCTGTGGGCCTTCGTTATGCAGTCATCGGGAACTGTGGTCAAAAACAGATCTAGAAGTGATGCGTGTTGTTCTTCCTGGTCAGGGAAACGGGTTGGAAACGTAACAATTTGTGATAGGGAGTGAGATATAGCGAAGCTATGGGTTTTGCTGCCCGCTGCATCTGTGTGAGTAGAGAATCCAAGCCAGTTTTTGTGGTGGACATTAAAGTCACGAAACACATGTATTTGTGCGCTAGTGTCGAGGGACAGTGCCGTGTCTATGCTGTCTTTCAAGGCAGGATAGAATGTTTTTAGCAGTTCCTGTCCAGATGTGGCAGCAGTACTCCATCTTTGACGCACTTGGCTTTTATACAGATAGAGAATTGCATCATTAGTGAGATATCGTCTGGAGCGGTAGAAGGATCCCACCATCTTCCCAGCGACCTTGGCCACAGACTTGATGTATGTGTTCCATTTCAGATCAGGAGTAAAGGTCAAACCCAGAAGCTTATCAAAACATGGGGCCTCCCCTAGACGAGACCCATTCGATTTCAATCGATGCCAGACAGGGATCAGAGCGTTTATGGTGTAAGGATAGGAGCTTGGTCTTAGATGCATTAAAGGTAACCGCCACCTCTTCCCCCACTGAACCACGCGCTCAAGATCTGAGGAGTGCGAATCAGATAGATCGTTTCCATTTACGGCCTTTGGTGTGTTGCCATTAATAATCGTGTCATCAGCATAGATGTCAACAAATACTTTAATTATGTGTTTTGGGAGATCATTGATGTAGATCAAGAAGAGAGTTGGCCCCAAGATGGACCCCTGAGTGACTTCAGCATTAATACTGTGGGCCTCTGATTTCTGTCTATCAACCACTACTCTCATGAGCCTATCAGAAAGTAATGATTTAATGATAGAGAAAACATTTCCAGTAATACCCTAGCTGGAAATCTTGGTAAGTAGACCCTTATGCCATACCATGTCGAAGGAATTTGATATGTTAAGAGCAATTGCCATAGAAATGAAACCTTTGTCTAGAGATTCGCTAATTCTATGTGATATAACTGTTAGCACGTCAGCTGTAGATATAGCAGAACGGAAGCCATATTGCGTGTCACTAAGAAGGTTATTCTGTTAAGGTGGTTGGCTACTTCTCTATTTAATATGGATTCCACCAACTTACTCATGCCACTCAGGAGACTTATTGGTCTGTATTTAGAGGGGGGGGTGACTTATCACCTGAATTCTTTAATACAGGGTATACTGATGAGGTTTTCCAGGGTGTTGGAAAGCACTTCTCCTTAAGACAAGGTTAAAACCGTTTTGCAAGTTTGAGGCAATTTCTGGTTGTAGCTTTTATAATACTATAACTGGAATACGTCAGGGGCAGTTGCTTTACTGGAATCAAGGTTCTTGATTAGCTTGGCGACCTCACGCACATATATTTGTATGTTACCCAGCGTGTTGTGTGTTGTAGGAGGAAATACGTGTGGTTGATGGCCTTCGTCGCATAGGGTAGAATTTGCTGCACATTTCTTGGCAAATAGTTTGGCCTTGTCGGATGCTGAGGAGATGACCTCTAGACCATTGATAATGGTTGCGATAGAACGCACGCTTCTGTTCAGGATCCTATTTGCTATTTGCCAGAACTGGTGGGAACCAAGCCGCTGCTCAGCTACTTTGGATTTCACGGATTGAGCGTAATTCGAAAGAGGAAATATTCACTTGTAAGTTTTACATTTGATATTTACACGACTGCATATCTTTGTTAATATTGAAATTCGAAGTATGTCTGTCGGTGCCCCTGACAGTTGTCGGTGTTATTCATAAATACATGGAAATGTTCAATTTGGAATAATGGTGCATTTGTGTAAAGTTAAAAATGATATACTTTAAATACATTCTTTACACACGTTACTTGCATAAACTGTGCGAATTATATATCGAATAGATTATCTATTATACACATTCTAATCATACCCCTATTGAAAGGATGTACACATACAATTTTACTTCGTAAATGATTATTTTGTAGGTGCTCTCCTTTAATATGTTTGTTTGAATAAATTAAACATAGATTTCATTCCATTATGTTTTTATACTAATGGCACCGATTAAATTGGAGGGAATATTATAATCTGCCCTTATCTATTGATAACATAAGCGGCTAGCTTTATCCTCTAAGACAGTGTGTATGTTTTTTTTTCAGTTTAATGAAAAAAGTCACTCAACAAAGCAATTCAAACGGCAATAACTTCCATATTGAATTCAGCACGAAGATCCCAAGGGATAGCACGCGACGATATTTCCCGCCGATTAATGACGACTGTTACCTATTCCTCTATGAGATTGAAAGATACCAAAAACTATGTATATAACTATGAATGAAAATGTAATTGTGAGAAAAAAGTTTTTTTTTGTTTTTTTTTAAATGTTCATACAATAAACAAAGGCTCACTCTGGATAAGGTGACAAAAAATATAGGGCTGCAACTTATGGCAGACATATAGCATAGTTGTAAATGTTTTTATATTAAACGAACATTTGTAAATTCAGTTTGTATTTATCATTTTTCCCTATATATATTTATATATAATTTAGAATTCTACGTTTTTAATCATTTAAATACGGAGTCTTTCTTACAAAAATGTTGTCCATTCTTATTCTTCACTTTTTTTCATAAATAATTCCCATGGAATCACTTTATTTGCACACATATTTCTTTTATAAAAAGAGCACTTTCCTCTGCATACATATAAACGCTGCAATATACCTTCCCTTACTGTTAAAAATGAAAAAAACACGAATCTTGCTTAATACATAGCTTATTACCTTAAATAAAATTATACCACGCGAATTTAAGATTATTTTTCATGAGTAGTATTATTTTTATAGTTTATTGTACAACATTTCTTCTATTTCCAAATATGTAAACAAACAATATACGACACTAAGGAGCGGGTCTTATTTTTTTCATTTGTTACTATATAAAAGCCTAAAATGTACCTATGTTTTATGAACCCTTTTGTAAAGTGCATATCAATTATATGGATATAGTTGTAATTCAATTAATACACATTTATGTCTGATTGGTAGATACTCTAAATAGCCATATATTATATTCATCACCATTTTTCTTATCGTTTTTGTTTATGGAGATGCGTTACCATTTGTGACAACTACATAGTAAAATATGTATATGAAGACAACAGCGGTGTTTCTCCTACTAGAATTAGCAGGAATTAACATAAAGTTTTTAATTTAATTATTTGGACTATTATTCTCATCTTCTTGTTGTTGTTTTCACGGCGTTTCGGCCAATTATTCCTCTGGCCTTCGTCAGATTAACTGCAACGCGACAGGAATGTGGAATCCTGCAACTACATCCACAGCAATTACTGCTTTCAGTAGTTGTTGTTATCTAACCAGAGTTTAATAAATTATTCCTCTGACCGACGTTGGGTGCGATTGAAACCGCTATCTTCAACAATACTCAATTGGAATCTTGGATATTGCTGCATCTCTATCAACAACTCCACGGTTCCCAAAGGGGCAATCAAGGTTGAATTTTTTTTATCTTATAAACTCACAATTTCAAATTGTCGGGTCCGTCCCGATTATTATATTAAATTAAAAATAACAAATTTACTCATCTCCAAAATAATTCCAAACATTAATTCAATATATTTTTTAGTTCGTAATTAATTGGTAAATAGATGGGTTCGTATCGCATAATTATAAGATGCTCTATTAATAGATTTATGGTAAGGTCATCGTGTCAGTTAAGTACGTTTAATTTGTGATTGCATATTCATTAGTAGGGCTGTGACAATATTCTCTTTCAAATATGCTCTATATTATTTTTTATATGCCCGGAATATTCTTTAAGAATATGCTCGAGAATATGCTTTTTTTTACACGGAAATATTCTTTTTTAAAAAGAATATGCTTTTTTTGCATAGGAATATTCTTTTTAAAAAGAATATGCTGCTTTGAAACGGAATATTCTCTTTGGCTTCCGTATATTTATTTTTATAAATCGCATATTTTCACCGTACTTCAAGCGAATATATTTATGCTAGGAACCTTAGATTTACGTTTGCAACAATATTAACCCTTTCGATTACAATAGGCCGATATATCGGCCATGGGGATTTAAGGTAAAAGAAGACCTACAGATATTTCGGCCCTGCTATAGTATTTTAATAGAACGGGTATAGTTGAGTAGTTGGTAATTTTGCAATGTTAGGGTCGAAAGGGTTAATTATTTGTTTTTTTTTTATAAATTCTATTGATGATTTTGTAAAAGCTTCAGTTAATGCCGAAAACGCAAGAAAATATATAGAAAACAAAAACGTTTATTTTTATGCTATAAATACTTCTAACAATTAAACACTATCAAGCTTAAACAAATATTTTATTCACTGCATTTTACAATTAAATGCGTTTTTAAGTTCTCAAAATTGAAAATTCTGCGGTTGTCTGCTAAAACCGTCTCATACTGGGAATAAAATCGTTCCACGTCGCACGAGACTACTGGGACATATTTCAAGCTGGCCATTTCTTCGGCACTTAAAACTTTTAAATGATCTATGTCATCCAAATTTCCTTCATTTTCAAAAGCCTTCCAACTAATAAGTGCATTGAGACGTTTTAAAGTAGCTAAACCTTTGTTATTTGAAATTACATTCTTCAGCTTTTTACGAAATTGGGAGTCATCCATCTCCTCAAGTATCATTTCGACCTCTCTAATTAATTCAATAGGTTTTGAAAGACTCAGCCCTTTAGTCTCCAACTTTGCTATTTTTTGTTAAAATGGAAAAACTGTTGGCGATAAAGCCGAGATAAAATGGCAGTGATTCTTCATCCTACAGTTTTGTGGACTCCAATATACTTTGGGCCTCTGTTGAATCTAGAGACATTATGACAGGAGTAATTTCGGGCAAATGTTTGGCGTAATAATGCGCTGCATCTAACCACGTACCTCATCTTGTTACAATGGGACTCGGTGGAAGTGGCACACCTGGGACTACTTCCCTGAACTTTTCGATCCGATTAGGTGCTTTTAAAAATATACTTTTTACAGTTGAAATCAGTTTATTTACTTTTGGGTGCGCCTGCCTGACTAATTCCGCAACCCAGTGCAAGTCATGGGCCAAACAAGTAACGTGCACCATTTTCGGGTATAAAACCTGAAGAACATTCATAGCTTTGGACATATATGCAGCTGTATCAGTAGTTACAAGGAGCACCTTATTATAAAGGACTTGCTGCGGCCACAAAAACTGCAACGAATCGTTAAAAAAAGCAGCAATTGTAGAATGATTAACTTTTGGCAGGCATGCAATATTTCCCAAATAGCACTTGCTGCGTTCCACTTCTACCCCAAGAATGCCAAACACAAAGCAAGCAATAAAACGCTCCTACATCAGTGGTTTCATCAATCGAGACCCACAGTTTCATTCCAGCAGCTTTTTCTCTGAGTGACTTCACTTTAGCTTCGTACACTTCACCAACGTAATAGTTTCTTAATGTAGTCTGATTTGGAATATTTCTATGTGTGTACCTATGAAGAAAGTCTTTGAACACATTATTGCTCAGTTTATGAAACGGAATATCCGCTGCAATCAACGCTTTGCATAAGTCAGCGTTGAACGAATTATTCGTACTGGCTCCTAAATCATTGCTGCAGTAGGAACTTCGCCTCACCTTGCCGTGTAGGTCATTTTTGCCAGATGTGCGTTGGTTTTTAAATGCTGCTTTAGACATTTTTTTACAACTTTTGATCTGTAAAAATAAAAATCAATTATTTAATGGTAATATATACATTTAAAGGAAAGGTGGAAAAAGTTATTTGAAGCCGATTAACATTTATTACTTAAAGTAAAAAGTAGATAAAATAAATTGTAAATTTCAACGTTCAATCAAAGTTTAATACACCTAGATTTACCGTTATAGAATTTCAAAAACAAAACTACTATAACAGCGCCAATCTATTAGTCAACTATACTGCAAATTTTATGTATTAAAGTTTGTTCCTACCTCGATATTGCAGTATTTGCAGGGTAAGCAATTGCCAGTTAACTGGTAATCTTCAAATTCATCAGCATATCTTGCCATCCGTTCAGCAGGAGTGCTAATTATTTTCGGCATTTTTTGTTTAGTTTTTTTTTTAGATCTTGTAAATTCGTCCTGGGTACTAACACGCTTTGAGTATCTACAAGGACGAGATGTCTGTACATATTTATATATATGCCTATAATATCACTCTTTTTCAACAGACCAAATTTTAGACCCTTTTTATGTAATTTCACATCGTTTAGGGTTATACCACGTTTAATTCATCTAAAAAATGAATAAATTCAAAACTCTTATCCAAATATTTTCTTTCAGCATATTTTTGGCAAAACAAAACTTATTCCTAAATATTTTGCATATTTTTTTTTAAATAATATTCTTTTTTTAAGGAATATGCTTTTTATCAAAAGAATATTGTCTAACCCAATATATGTAAAGAATTGTTTTTTATTAAAAAATATTCTTGACATTGTCCTACTCATTAATGTACATACTGTGAATAATTGAACACTCTATGGAACTTAAATATTTTATTTATTGCATTTCATAATTAAATTAGTCTTTAAATTATCAAAATTAAAGCTTCTTTGGTTGTCCGCTAAAATAACCTAATAATGAAAAAAAAAAACTCCTTCCAATCGTAGGAGATTACTGGGCCATATTTAAACCTGGCTATTTCATCGATACAAATTGTAGTTACAAACGTTTGAACACTACGGGGCCGATATATCGGCCCTGGAGACCTAGGGCAAAAAGGATACGCGGATATTTCGTCCCTAATATAATCCTCTAATAGAATGGCTCTCATTAGCAACCAAAGGTTATTGTAAATTCACAACTACGAAGGTTTTACCATGTTTAATTTAATTTATATAAAAAAGAAAACTTCGTAAAATTAAGACTCGTATGCAAATATTAATTTCAACATATTTTCAGCACAACTTATTCCATAAATATTTTGCATATTCTTTTTTTAAGAGAATAGGCTTTTTGTTAAAGGAATATACTTTAAAAAAAGAATATGATTTTTGTTAAAAGAATATTCTCTAACGAAATATACGCAAAGAATATTCTTTTGTAAAAGAATATGCTTGTCACAGCCCTATTCATAAGTCCTTTACGTTAAATCATATGAAACGCATCTTGTGACATAAGCTCCTGCGTGTATATTAACTGATATCCTATTCCTGTGCTACGCCTCGTTCTTATTTTTAGTAACGATAGCATTGAAAACCTATCGTTTCCTATTGTGTGAATGAAATCGTCCGTCATCATTTTTTTTTAAATTACAATTCGTCTGTTCTGTATTTGTCGGATTAAAAATCTTTTTTTCTTTAAATTCTGTTTCAAATTGTTAGTAGGGAAGAGGGGGAGAATAGATTTTAGATCAACTGTCGTACTTTAAAGCGACATATTCCTTTATGGTGTTTTTTAAATAGGTTGTTGCAATTATGCGTTGTTTAATTTCACCCACGAGTTTTATTCGCTCTTCCGTTCGTTTAATTGGGTTTTCAGTTCATCAGAACCCAAATACGTTTAATTTCCCGTTCTGGTTACCTACTTTTCAAAGAAATTGGTTGTGTGTAATTTTCCCCCGAGGGAAATTTCTTCGTTTAAGCAATCAAATGTATCGTAGTTTCAGACAATAATGAATGTGTCAACCTATATAAAGACATTATCGAACGTATCACATGCTTATATGCTTATTTCTGTTTCTAAAAAACATTGTCGTGCGCAGTTTATACATTTCAGATATGTATAGATGCGACTAAAAACATGAGTATATCTGCGCCTGTACAGTCACACCAAAAACACATACACGTACATATAAAATGCATGCATTCCCACAAACACATTTATATACTATAAGTCAAAATAACAAGCAGAGTTATGTAATTGAATGTACACACCCACAAACGCACATATACGGATATATAAAAGACTTGCCCATCAAGCAAGGTGATGTTTTATGGAATGAGCCTGAAGGAACTGCGCTAATTATTGATGCCGGTGTTCCAAATGACTATGGCCTTAATAGAGTTGAACGAAAAAAAAACAAGTATCAGGCCCAAAAGAATGATTTAAATATGCCATGGCCATAAGAGATATATACATTAAACCGGTTGTGATAGGACAAATTGGCTTAATGAAAAGGATCTTAAGACGTACGTGAAAACAACTCCTGAAAGACCAAGCGGTAATGAAATATTAATTGCAGCCATTAAAGGAAAATATCATCTCTAAAAGCACCCTCAGATATGAATCACAACTATAATGAACTCAAGCATTAGGTCCGGTGGGGAGCACCTCGGTCTCTAAAAATATATACAAGTAAAAGGGGAAAATGCATATGTACACATTTTTCTAAGTAATCTACATACACACGGTTAAGCGGTATTACAACTATTTAATAACGCTACACTAGCAATGAAAAGCCATCATTTTATGGATTTTTGCACACGATATCTGAAATCTATTCTATTTATATACATAAGTATGTATATTTGTAATGTTCGATTTGTTATTTATTTACAAAACAATGCCCCGCCTAATACTATTAAAATAATATAACAATTTCCTGAAGCCTAAGTTTTCAACTCCTAAATGATCATCAATAGATAAAGTGTTGACTGTATCACAGCTTTTCAGTGCATCTATACTTGTAGTCATCCTGAGCAAGAATTACACCTACCCATATCTTCCAGGTAATAGTAGGCAGGTCTCTCTCTCCCTTTTATCTCTCTCCCTCTCTCTCTCTCTCTCTGTATATACATATATATATATATATATATATATATATACCCATTCTTTTTATTTATACTAATGCACGCATATATGTATATGATTAGTAGTAATTGATAAATTGGTGTTAAAATTTACGCAGTCATCAATGTAGGGTAACAGGTCCTGCCAGAAAAAAATATGTATACATTATTTACTACATCATATATATATATATATATATATATATATATATATATATATATATATATATATATATTCATATATATATACATAATAATAATAATAATAATAATAATAATAATAATAATAATAATAATAATAATAATAATAAAAGTTAAGTCTTATAGCTCAGGTTCTACGTCATGTCGCCTCTGCACAATCAAAGTTTCTCAAAGTAACAATATACTAAATTCTAAAAACTAACTGATCTCTTACTGTAAACATAAGTCCAAAGTTAATTATGGTAATTTTTAAATTACATACCTCTCATTTAACTTGTCAGATATATATCATTTTTCTATAACATTATAGCTTTTTCTATATACTTTATTAATAATTTATAACTTAATAATCCTTTATTTCTTCTTCGTTTGGTCGGTTTTTATCTGCAATTTTCGTTTTAGTGTTTAAATATTCCTATCTATCTAATATATCAATCTAACTACAAATTCGCAATGTGTATTTACTTATATTTTCCTCTATGCATTTACTTACGCACTTACTTGGTTTATACGAAATTTGCTGATACCGGCCATTCTATCCCCTTAATTTTTTTTCATTTGCTGTCTTTTGATAACTACTGCTGATATTTTCTTAAGTAATAACTTTTACATTTCAGTTGACTTCTTTTTTGCTCTATATATTTGGCGCCTTTTAACGTTGTTTTGTCCGGGTCATTTTAGACATTGGCTTTTCTATTTCAAATTTAATTCAATTACCATTCAATTTTTCTCTTCTTCTTCACTCATCTTACTCTCGTTTTCTTCACTAATTTTTCTTACGGCAGGCAAATATAATGCAGGTCATATCTTTCTTTTAAAAATATTATCGGAATTATTCCCCCATTTACTTGTACCTATTTGTAAATTATTCCACGGATTTCTGCCTTTTGAATTATTTTGGACCATCTTCCAATCACGCGATTCCCTTAGATTTTACTTGTGCGATTTGGAATTTAAGAAACTTTCTTATGTTCTGATTTTTTTTTTGGATTTTATCGACATAGGATAGGTTACATTTCACCAGACAATCCATTCACGTGAAATCACATTTTTTCTTCACATTATTCGCTCTGCTTCACTTTTTGTTATCAAGTAATATATTTGAATTACTTGTAGTTTCATCAAATAATTTTGCAAGCACAAACAGATCCCGCATTTTGCTAAATCCTATCCTCTGATGAAAAGTAAAGTATCTCTTTGAAACTCTGCGGATTAAGGACTACCCACTTATTCAGTGTTTTCGAATTAAATATTTTTTTAACTCTTTTCGAAGTGTTTCAAACAATTTTTATGAACTATTTGCTATTATATATATATCTATAATATAAATCTGAACGTATGTGTGTGTGTGTGTGTGGTGACGAAGAGGCTCCTATGTGGTTGACTATTTAAAAAAAAACTGATTACCTATAATGATAGAAGATGTATTGGCGATCGGGAATGGGTATATTTTATCTGGAAGAATTGTAGTTTATAAAAATTGTAGGGTTTGCGTTCGCGTCATCCTCCCCAAAGTATAGAAATATAAAATGAAAAAAGAAAGAAAACGTTTACAAGTGTTTTTGATATAGATGTACATAAGAATACTTTGATAAGTATGTTTCAACTTAAATATGGGTGTTATAATAAAAGTGTGCAGTCTGCGTTCCCTCCTATACTCCATGGAAATATGGCACACATTTATGAAGACGTGTCATATATATTTGCGTAAGTATACTTTGATAATTATGTTTCAGTTTGAAGAAATGTGGTATAATAAAATTATTGGGTGTTCGTTCGTTACAATGGTACAACCCTTAATCCGACAGTGTAATACTACACCGTTCACTACTGTAAAACTGAAACGAAGCTGTTCTGCTGGAAAAGGGTGCCCTTTCTTCTTATTCATATTTATGTCGATCCTTTGCTTTAAAACTAAAGTAATTACGTGTTTAATTTTTAATATCCCATATTGTTTTTTTCTGATTATTTTACTAAAGTAAGTAAAGCTTCATTTTTTTGCAAACTGTTTTTGTTTCTTTGTTTGTTGATATTTCGTCGATATTATTTAGTAAGAGTGTTTAGCAGAAAAGTCAACAGACGACGACCTGAAAAATAAATAATCAAGAAATAAATCTTACCAGTCAGAAGATGGTCAGTTCATGTTTTTTTTTGTTTTGAAATAATTTTAATGCTCGTTACTTGAAATACTTTCAGCGAACCGAAATTAAAATGAAATTAGAGGCGATAACTAATTAAATGAATGTTTATATACACTACAGATGCAATAATGGAATATTCCTCAAGTACAAAATAACGGAAAACATTCAAATTTGTTTACAAGCATGCCTTATGTTGACGTAACTCTCTTAAATTGTTAACACACAATGCCTAGATGCCCTTCCTTCAAATTGAAAACGGGACTCTCTATTTAAAATCGCTGCCATTTTGAGTTTTTAAACCGGTTCGTGAATTTAAAAAAAAATACAAACTACTTAAACATACAAACCCATGAACTTTTTTACCATAAAGTAACTTTTATTGACTATGGTAACATTTATTGCTTGTATATATATATATATATATATATATATATATATATATATAACATTTTCTCTTTGTAAGAACACATCATTTTCTTGGTCACTCTTGGTTACGAATGAAAAAAATGTTTATATGGAAAGTATATTTCCGCGAAAATTATCTTTACTTTCATCATATTTTGCGCAGGGTACAAATGTTGAGTATCAAAACCTATCTCTTTACAATCCCCTCCTTTTCATAACCTATCATATCTTCATGAATCACAGTCCATTTTTTGTAGGCTGTTTCTGAACCTAGTTTACGACAGGTACTTCTGCTAATATATATATATATATATGTGTGTGTGTGCATATACACACATATACCTACAGACACTAGTGTCTCATCATTTCAGGAATCAACAATCCCAGGGTCAACGATTAACACCAGTCGTTAGATTCGAACCCGGCATCAGAAGGCATCGCATGGACATTAGCAAGGACCCATCTATTCTGCTATGGCTAACCGAGAGAAATACTGTTGAAATTTTTACATTTATCTTTATAAATATTTTAATCTCTGTCAGAGTGATCTAACTTCAATCAGTCCTCACCAGGCAGTTTTTGATTATTGTTTCGTTTCATATCCAGAGGTTTTCATATGCTTCGTTTAACGTTACTGACGCGTGTCGTGTTAAAAAATATGTTCCTAACATGTTTAGCTTGTTAAGAACGGGGTTAAAATTAATGTATAATGTTTCAAAGGTACGATTATTAAAATGGTATAGATTTTACGATGTTTTTTAAAAAATAATTAATAACTTTACATTACAACATATATGTTTAGATATGCACAGGTAGGTATATGTGCACACCCACACCCACATATATATATATATATATATATATATATATATATATATATATATATATATGAATATATATACATATATATATGTATATATATATATATATGTATGTATGCATGTAATTAATGGGTACGAACCCAGACACTTTAAAATGTTATTACTCTTTTGAAAGTTGTCATAGTTAATGCTTGACAGTTTAGTTCATATATACATTGTTTCTAGCATTTTTAGTTTTTTTAACTAGATAACTTGGTATTGTGTTTGCAACTTGGATTTTTCTAAATTAGGAATATATTTTAGGCATTGGCAAACCAAGCTTGTGTCTAAAAGCTGTAGGGTCAAGCTCTGGACACAGTTCTGGTTGTGTGACCAATGTAGCTTTTTTTCTATTACTGTCGATGCCTTCTCCAAAGAGGCATGTCAATTGGTAGACTGACTTGATTTCATCGGATGATATTTTTGTTCGGGCATTGATGTTTTTATTATAAGGTAAGCAGTTGATGATTTCTTGTAGGAGATGTTAAATCTGATCTTATTATTTACTGTAAATTTATATCGATGTATTATATTCCTTAGTATATCCTCATCGGATTTAAAGGTGTGCTGTATCCAGTTCCGATAGAATATATTGATTGGGTGGGGATTGTTAAGTTTATTTTTATTAGTTTTGCTAGGTTGCTAATTGTTAGTTCAATTTATTTATCTACAAATGATTTTCTGATTTGGTTATTAGTTAATTAATAGGTGTTAACTACAGTGTAATTTTTTTTGGAGGAGATCAATTTGTCTCTATTAATAAGGATTTTATAATTGCCGTTTGTTATCATTATGGGCATTTATTTTGAAGTTTTAGATAAAGTAATTAGTTGCAATAGTCTATTTATACGAGGAAGTAATGCATTCATAGTGTCTTAGGTCTATGAATCTTAAGATACACGGACTAGTTGCAATGGTCTATTTATAGGAAGAAGTAATGAAATCATAGTTCCCTGAGTCTATGAGAATCTCAAAAAATGGAATGCTATACTTAAAAGTAAGTATGGAGATTGTGTGTGAATAATCATTTAGTTTCTCGATTTCTGTATTATTGTCAAAAATAATAAAATATCGTCGACGTACTTACCGAAAATAAGTGGTTTTATTAGCATTAAATATTTTATTCTGCGGATTGAACATATAAACGATTGTACATTAATTTTAACCACGTTCTTTACATATTAAACAGAAAAGCCTAGAAATTCACAGATTACATATAAAACTACGAGCATAAATACTACACAGTTAAGATTAACCTAAGAACATAAAAGTACGATTTGTTTAAACTGGAAAAAAAGACAAGGCCTTCTAGTAAAAATATAATGAATTCATAACTTAAAATAACATTATGAATCCTTTATGCAGCAATATTTAAAGACATAAATGTATTATATTTTACTAGAATAGCTAGTTTTTTTTCTTTTCTAGTTTTAACAACTAAACCTTTTAACGTTTCTTAAATTTAATCTTACCCACATTTCTTTCAATGCTTGCATTTTTTATCAGGAGGTTCTAGACTTATCCTAAATGAACGCAATTACTACCAAGGAAAATTGCTTGATTTTAAACTTTTAATCCTGTTGTTGTTTTTATTTGCATTAAAGCGTGTATTGTATCTGTCTTTAAGCGTTTCCTGATTGCACTTACGATGTTTACAATCCAATTTGGATACTATTTTGTTTACATTAAAGCGTGTATTTTATCTGTCTTTAAGCGTTTCCTGATTGCACTTACGATGTTTACAATCCAATTTGGATACTATTTTATTTAGTACATAGTATTTACATAAATTAACTTGAAATAAATATGCATTTTTTCATATTGCACGTGGAATACATCTTGCAGTATCTGAAATGTTATTAAATTTTTGATTGATTTGAAAGTAAATCCAGATTTATTTTACTTCGCAAATATATATATATATATATATATATATATATATATATATATATATATATATATATATATATATATATATATATATATATATTCATGGAAAAAATATTAGAAATTTGATTAGATTTAAGCCAGTGCATGGTTTTATATATGTTACATGAGTGTTAATGTGTCTGGCACATTATGCGGGCTTTTTCTAGAGGTGTGTTCACACACACGCACACACACACACACGTATATATATACATATATGTATGTAGATATATATATATATATATATATATATATATATATATATATATAAAGATATATAAAATAAAAAATACAATTAAATTTACCAAAATGATCCAAGATGGTAAAACTAAAGTATATTATAAATATTTAAGAATTAATATTTACAAAGTAATCTCAACCAGATGTAAAAGCTCGATGAAACACAAGTGGAGATATAGCTTACAATAAGAGCAAACCGTTAATAAAACATGTTAAACATCACCCTGAAAGATTGTTAAAACATATTTAATCTGAAAAAGAAACACTTGATAAGGGGATAGTCCTTAATTCGCGGAGTTTCGAAGATATATTTGTCTTCTCATCAGATGGTAGTAATTAGCAAAATGCGGGATCGTTTATTTTTATTTTTCTTTGTCTCGGCAGTCGTTTGAAAAACATATCTTATTTTTCTTTTATTAATATTATTTAAATTTTTCCTTTTTTTTTCTTTGTACATATTTGTGAATTATTCCATGGATTTCAGTCTTGTGGATTATTTTGGACACTCTTCCAATTATGTGAATTCCTTGGATTGTATTTGTGCAAATGGAAACACAATTAATTTTCTTAGAGTTAGATTTTTGTATTTTACCATCATTGGATTATTTACCTTTCATCAGACTATCCATTCACGTGTAATCACCGTTTTCTTCCCCATATTCCCTCTGCTTCACTTTTTTGTTATCAAGCCATATCTTTGTCTTACATGTTGTTTCATCAAATAATTTTGTATGCAAAATCCGATCCCGCATTTTGCTAATTCCTACCCTCAGATTAGAAGGGCAGTATTTCTTCGAAACTCCGAAGATTAAGGACGATCCACTTATCAAGTGTTTACTTTTCTATTTTTAACTCTTTTTGAAAGTACGTTTTACATGTTTTATTAACTGTTTGCTCTTTTATACATATTGAGTAAGAAGAAAAACGATTTTGCTTAGAGATTTGGTATAATGTCAATAAAGTTGGTTATCACAATATACCTAGATAATAAATAATACACCTGCATATATATATACATATATATATATATATATATATATATATATATATATATATATATATATATATATATATATATATACATTTTCATCAATACAGTATGCTGTAAACGTGGCTTTTTATAGCCAGGTGTTTATGAACCCTGTGCTACTCAGAAGAAGCAATGAGACGATTCGTAGGAAACATATTAACAATAAGACACCTAGTTATATCTACATTAGGAGCGAAATAATGGGGCGTCCAAGGAAAAGGGCACTGCATTGCAACTGTAGAGAGTGGTAAGTTGGAGAACTAGAGTAATTAACGTCATAAAAGGAGAAGATTGTTGATATTACAAAATGGAGATAGGTGGCATGTAAGCTTCGAATTAATCAGAATACACCACGAAAATTCGAAGGCATGTTAGCCCGAGCTTATCCCTGATAAACTACTAACAGAATTTTTCACTGACATTCCTCGAGTTCGCTCCAAGCTTTTCTGGTGAAGAATTGTTTCTGTTGTACGAGTTTACAAGACTTCAAGCGAAGGAGGTGACTAACTCAATAATCATCCCTATTAGCGTCCTCTCTCCTTTCGCTATAATTGTTGAATCGTTGATCAATAAACTTTCATTCACTGGACAATATAAAGTTATAGCACGTCCTACTGCAGATATATACAGTGGATAAGGCAGAAGAAGATAGACAAGTACACACACACACACACACACACACACACACACACACATATATATATATATATATATATATACATACAATTTATTTATACAAACATTGATGGCTACATATGTGCATACATGTTTCTGTAATTACACGCGTTTGGGGATTACGTCTTCAGGCCAAGTATTATCCTCGAAAATTCTGGGCCTGAAGACGTAATCCCCCAACGCGGGTGATTACAGAAACATGTATGCACATAGGTAGTCATCACTGTGTGTATAAATAAATTTAATATACCTTCTCTGTTTACTCATTGAGCACTTTCTTTAGACACGTGTTGTTTTATTGGATGTACTTCTAGGAAACTAACACTCTTTATTTACTCACAGAAAGTCAATATACTAAAGTATAAATTTAGGCGTAAACTTAAAGTATTTACTTCAAAAGTGTTCAATGCGTAGGTAGAGCTAGTTAGTAATTTCAAAATATATATGGCGATTTAGCTACATTGAATATTCTTCGAGAAATTTAGCAATATATATATAAGAAAGCTGACAGATTAACAGGATTGTAAGTTTAGAAAATCGAATCCTATGTAGTTGCCGATCGTATGACTAACATAAAATCCTTCATAGGTAAGACTAAAAAACAAGTTTCAAAGATGGTCGTACATCCACACAGCATCATATAAATACGGGTTTGCAACAGCGGTCAATTCTTTGACCTTTATCATTCCGCATATTCATAAATACTCCCTTATAAAATTATTTTCTGAAATGGTGATATTTTCTGATGACACCACACTCCGTAACAGACACTTGGGTAAAACTAATTAACGCATACCTAAATAAATTGCTAAAATTCTTGAGAGATGAAATCCAGTATGTAGTGTAATGGAGCCGTAACTTGCTATTAATGTTCAATGCTACCAGGACTTAGCTCATTTCCTATAATAATAGCATAAACATTTTCCGAACACTAACTGGCATGGCTAATAAGCAACTGCTTCAAAGTACCCCCTAAGTCTCCAACGGTTAGAATTTATATGCATCGGAACAAACTGAGAAAATTGCCAGGACTGCCGCGAGGAATGTAGGTTCTATCTAAAAGAATAATCACACTTAAGAGTGTCATGTATATCTTCATCTCAACGGTTGCATCGATTATTGTTGCCACATCTGAGACGAGTCATTTACCACTACTTATTTGCCCTTAGAGAAGGTAAAAAAGGAGTTGGCAACATA
Organism: Euprymna scolopes; assembly: GCF_053919585.1. Lineage (NCBI taxonomy): Eukaryota > Metazoa > Mollusca > Cephalopoda > Sepiida > Sepiolidae > Euprymna > Euprymna scolopes. The sequence goes on along the minus strand of NC_136498.1, from coordinate 38,494,934 downwards.
ATAGATTCTGTATTATCAATTAAACCCGATCGTAACTCAATCACAAAGACTGGGCATCCTTTTGCCTCTTATACAAATATTTTCATGGCAAAATCTGTGAGGAACTTCTAGTATCATTACACCCCCGATAACAATACCTAATGACACCTAATAACAGCAAAATTGCCTACCACTACAATGTAAAGATCCCTAGATGCCGCAAAGCCTTCAACTCTGATAACTTTTTTTATCGCGGAGTGCTGCAATTTGGAAGTCTCTCCCGGGCCCCTGCTGTTCTGACTGTGCTGACATGCATAAATACACAGGTAATGGGAATAGATATTTAACTGCACAACTACATAAATATTATACGGGCAAAGGTGGCCCCTAATAATAACCCCTAACGATTGTAGTCATGTGCTTTGTTTGGAGTGAAATGAGCTTTGCGTTATCCCCATAGGTCTCCTCTTTCAAAAATCTATCAAGATCTTAACTCTCTGCAAGCACACATACACGCACGCATTGACACACACACACACACATATATGTATACATATACAGTTTTACATGGTCAGATAAAACACTATTAACCTACGTTTGTGCTATGTAGTAATGAATATGAACCATTAAATCAATAAAGGATATTATACCTTGCAACAAAGGGTTTCATGACAATTATTAAAATTTATCTTTCATCCTGATATAATCAAATTTATCATTTCAAGTTAGTGCAAACATATAAGCTGTTATAGATGTGTTTTGTATTCGTAAATTAAAAAAAAAATCTGATTACGAAACCTAACACATACCCCCCACACACACATATATATATATATATATATATATATATATATATATATATGTATGTATGCATATGTATATATGTATATATATAGAGAGAAAGATAGAGAGATCTATACACGCATATATGTATATATATATATATATATATATATATATATATATATATAGAGAGAGAGAGAGAGAGAGAGAGGGGTATATGTATCTATGGGTATATTCATATTTACATACATAGGGATACGTGTATATAGGTGTTTATTCATATTCATATACTACTACTAATATTAATTGATATCTTTTTATTAAGTCTGCTAATACCATATATCATGAGACAAACAGACATGAGCTTTTGTGAATCTGAAATTTAATAGGTTACCCAATTAAATGAAAGAACACACGTAATAGAAGAACAAAAGTATCATTAGTATGGTTATTTTTACGGATATTAATCGTTAGTTTTTCTGTATGCTTTTGAAACAGGGTAGCACACAGCAAAATTAGAGATAAGAATTTAAAACGAAGATGCTTTAAAAGACTGCTTGATATATCTTAGAATGAAAAAATAATCAAGGAGAATGTCAAAAACAGATTAAGGGAAGTTCTTGGTCGTAAGGTATATCTATCACTATAATCAGGAGTCGAAATCTTAAATGGTTCGGGCATGTCAAACGTAACAAGTTATAATTCAATGATTTGAGTGTTATTTCACGTCACACCAATAATTTCCTGGGTAAGGTTGACACTGTTGGCCAAACTTTCAACTTCCCAACTTCTGAATACGTAACGCACCTTCTCTCAACTCCAAACGAACTTCTACTAAATAAACTTATTTCTTCGAAATCTAACTTCAAAATGAACGTCCCTCTAAAGAATCAACCCTCTTTTATCTCCAACCAGGAGCATCTCATTCGCATATCAGGTGGTCACATTGCAGGCATATAAAGAGATAAGGCAACCATTTTGTTTCTTTCTTCTCATTCATTTCATTCCACGACCGACCCGTTGAATTATGCACACGTTCAAGTTAGGTAGGTCGCACGTTTCCTACAGTCCTCCTGATCTCATGATCACAAACGGGGCAGGGGCAGTCGTCTTTGTTGGGTACTTCTTCGAAGAATCGGGGGAAACACTTCCCTATTGTCATCTTCCTCATTACCACCGTTATTGCCACCAGTCTGTTCCAAACATCTTGTATTGATAAAGGAAGACGAGCGATATTAATTAAGGATGCAATATTATTTCGAAAACACAATGTATAATAATATATAGGAAAAGTTGTTTATTTATTTATACACATTGTGAAATCCACCAAACTGACACCGTTTTGTTCCTTAACCATTCAGAGTGTACACCCTCACTTATTTCATATTTCGTATATGTGTTATATAGCGATGTTGTAAAGGATAAAACACTGCACTTACAATTTTTAAGGGAGGTTACTCTTGCTTCTTTTTTCTGATTGTAAATAGACTATTCACATTTATTTTAAGTATTTACGGATAAGCATTACACAATAAATATGTTTATGTTCGCGGTCCTGTCTACCGATAAATACTGTTAGTTGTATATTATTGCAGGTTATTCTAGATTTATATTTTTGAGACATAGTGTTGATATATGTTTGCCAGCAAAGAACCCCATTATTAAAAAGTAATATGAACTTTATTTTACGTAACAATTGTCTACATCCGATAAATTGAGGTAGTAATATTATTTGCATATATATTATTATATTAAGATGAGATAATATTCTGTTTGCATTAACATAGGAAAACTAGAATAATAAATAATCCACTTATTATTAGTCAGCATTCCACGAGCAACATAACGATGGATTTTTTATTTTCATAACATCGAAAATAATAACCATATAGATTAAACTCATATGGTTGTATTCGATAAATGAATGAAAAATTATATGTCAACAAATAGTTATGTATATTTCCGTATGTATGCTTTTGTTTGTTTAAAGAGAAAGTTCGAGAAGAATGAATACATTTTATGAGAAAAATGATGCTTTAGTTGTTATAACTGTGTTAATTATTTAAACATTGTTGATATTCTTCTTTATGCCAGTTTTATTATCATAATTATGTAATTAAATCGGAATATGTTCTCTTTTTATTTATATATTCTACTGTTTGGGATGCTGTGTTTTTATATTTAATTAGGTTAAATGCGGCATTTAAAATTTATAGGAAACTATGGCTATTTTCAACAATTTGTCTCTTAATCTAAATGTAAAACTTATGCCATTTTAGAAAATGTAGTAATTTATGATTTACCCTAAGCTTAAGTTAATGTTGAGTAAGAAGAAAAACGATTTTGTTTATAGATGTGATATAATTCCAATGTAATATGTTATCACAATACTCTTACATAATAAATAATACACCTACATATATATACATATATACACACACACACACATATATATATATATATATATATATATACGTGTGTGTTAATGTGTGCGTGTGTGTATGTGCGTGTGGCAAACTGCTTTGGACTTTTCATGAATAGAATCAGCTGTAAAGCTTGACAGATCTAGAGTTGAAACTCTTTTGTTAGAGAATATTGTAGTTTAAGCAAACTGCATTTTGTGTTTAGTGGAGAAAAAATATATGTGATGTTTTGCTTTCAAAATAAACGAGGATCAATAAATTCACTTCGGTAAAGAATTTGCATTTCAAATACGAACTGACATTGGAAAAGCTGCAAGAACTAACAAAAATGCGAAAAGCGAATTGAATGGGTAATCATAAATAAATAAATAAAATAGAAAGGCATACAAAAAACGACAAGACGTTCGAGATAAAAGATTAAAAAAGATCAGATTCTTCCAAGATGCGTCCAATCAAACTGCGCGTTAACCTGTCCAAACTTACAATCGAATAAAGCTAGCTACATCAAAAGAGTTAGCTAGTGTTAATCACCAAAGTACATACTATTCCAAAATAAAAGATCATCTTTAGGATATATGCGTAAAGTATACAGTTTACGAATCTTGGGAAAACTAACTGCTTTTTTTAAAGTTCGGCGTGTCGGTTGAAAAATTGCTTTCCCTATATTTAGCGATTAGATAGACTATACAATATATAATAGTGAGAGAATTGAATACGATTTATTAGTCCCCTGACAAAAGGAGAGTGGCCATGTAAATCCACCCTCGTCCGTTAATCCGTTCGCCGTTCGTCTGTCTGAACTTTTCTTATTAACTACGACTTGAGTTTTTTGAAATTTTGCACAAAAAATTAAAATGACATGCGTAAGAAGTAACGAGTTGATTTTCCGGGAAAACACCAGTCCTCCCCACTAGGGGTGCCTTTCGTGTGTAAATAGCTAAAAGTGTCACCTTTGTGTTTATTTAAAAAATGCTACCTTTGATTTTTATAAAATTTTCTGAAAAAGTTCTGACTATTTTTATATAATTTTGTTTGTCTATATATCGCGATAACTCTTGGATGTGCCCCTAGTGCTCTGTTAGGGCTAATAAAACATTGCATTTTGGGGACTATTTTACCATATTTGTCCCAAATTCCCTCTGTATGCCTATTTAGCAGTTTTGCATGGCGCTGAACTATAATTTAAATATGTAAAATCATTTGGGGCTATGGAGGCTAAATGGGGATGTGCAAATTATGGACTTAGTGATTTCTTGTTTGTTTTTTTTACATGATGCAACACAAATGTATAGTCCTAAAATTGCACCGTTTGTTCATTTAACTGGTAACATTTGATCTAAATAAGGGGGGGGCAAAGGTTGAACATGGTCACTTATTTATGCATAGTTTACTGTTCATTCACGGGGGACCATGCATGCCTCACTTGTTTTATATTAAAGTGTGGCGAAGGTCGAAGTTAATAATGTGCAGAGATGACTCGGCTTAGATAAGTTGCGATTATTTACTGTTTTCAATATTTAAAATACAGTTCCTACTCTTAATATGGAATGCGACAAAACGGTAAACCAAGGCTCTAATGGGATTGCAATGACACATGTAAATAAAGAAAATGAATGCGTTTATTTGAATACATATATGTTTAAATTTACCCTGAATAAAATGAGGAGATACAAAGTTTCACATATTCTATTCTTTGTGCAGAAAAAAATAGCTTTACGAGATGAAAAAATATCAAACGGAAGTTAATTTATTTAAAATTTGTTTATTTCTATGAAAGAATGTGGTGTCGCTCCCAGTTTCTATTCATACAATGTATTATTATAGTTTCTCTTTGTTGGCAGTTTTTATGCCACGGTTTTATAGTGTTTGTAAGCTTGACAGCATTGATCGAAAAAATAGCAAACAGACTTACTGGCAGTCCATTATGTACTTCGTGTAGTTGTTTATTTATATTTATTCATATATATATATATATATATATATATATATATATATATATATACAGAGAGAGACAGAGAGAAGAGAGAGAGAGACAGAAAGAAATAAGCTATTTGTTTTTGTTTTTGCGATACGTTTTGAATTAATTAAATTATTAACGAAAATGAATTTTTACCTAAATCCGAGTTGGGAATAAGTTTCCTTGTTACCAATTTGGTATCCCCATATTGGGAGCAGTATATATATATATATATATATATATATATATATATATATATATATATATATATATATATATATATATATATATTGTAAAATACATTATCCAATGAAACGTGTGTTTCATCGCCTACGACTCATCAAAGTGGATGTTACTCTAATGAGTTCTGGTCGAGGAAACACACACAGACACAGACACACACACACACAGACACACACACACACACACACACACACACACACACACATATATGTATATATATATATATATATATATATATATATACAAATAAATATATATGTGAGAAACAGTATAATAAATATATATATGAGAAAAGGTAGTTAATAAAACATGTAAAAAAACACTTGGAAGAAGAGTTAAAACATATTTAATTTTAAAAAGGAAACAAAAAAGTGAGTTCATGTGAATATACAATCTGGTGAAGGGTAAAGTATCCAATGAGGGTAAAATCCAAAAATGCAGAATCCAAAAATGTTTATTAAATTTCCATTCGCACAAGTAAATTCCAAAAGAAAATCGTAATTGGAAGATGATCCAAAGTAATCCAAAAGGCAGAAATCTATGGAATAATTCACAAATAGGCACAAGGAAACGGGGATGAATCCAATAATATTATTAAAAGAAAGATAAAATGTGCGTAAAATAAAACATTGAAGAAATGTAAAACTCGACTGTCGAGGGAAGGATTAGAGAGAGAGAGATAGAGAGAGAGAGAAAGAGAGGAAGTGTTTCGTGTATTTATACATTAATACGAGGGGCTTGCAATACCCACTTTCAGCTGTCTGATCTAGCTGAAATGTTGCATTTTCAAGGATTTATATATCTACGGGTTATGTGGCAAATTACAGCTCTGAATTAAACGTGGTTTCTGTTTTACAGCTGTTTGAACTGAGTCAGATGTGAAATGGAGACTGGTGAATGTCAAGCAGTGATCCGGTCTTTGATGAAATGAAAGAAACGTATATTGATAATGCCCCACCATATGACCTTGTAAAACGCTGGCATCGTGACTTTAAACATGGCTGAAAGTCTGTGGAAACAGGTGGCAGACATGGTATCCCCCTTCCGCTATTGATGAGGCATCTGCCCGTAAAGTTGAGGCTGCCATTTTGGAAGATGGGCGCATTACTATTCGCCCAATAGTGCAAGATATCAAGATTAGTACAGAGTCTGTGGAAACTATCATCCATGACCATTTACATATGCATGAAGTGTCTGCCAGATTGATTCCCAGGTTGCTAACACCATTCCAGAAGTTAGAACGTGTCAGGTGCTCTAGGATGAATTTAGAGATGTGTCAAGATGATGAGTCAAAGTTTTCAAAAAACTGATTACCGAGGATGAAACTTGGGTCCATCACTATGATCCAGAAACCAAATCCTATTCAATGCAGTGGACGCATTTGGACTCACCACCTCCAAAGAAGGCAACGGCCCAGGCCTCCGCTGGCGAGGCCATGCTCACAGTCTTGTGGGACCAGAATGGAGTAAAGATGATAGATTTTCTGGCAAAGGGTACAAAGATTTCAGGAACTTATTATGTTTCACTTATTAGGAAATTAAGTAAGTTATAAAAATCAAAAGATGGGGCATGACCAGCAAAGGTACCCTTCTACTGCAGGACAACGCTCCGGTCCACAATTCGCATGCCGTCAGAGGCGAACACGGGCGTGTGGTTATGAAAACTCCCCATCCTCCCTACTCCCCTGACCTTGCACCCTCTAAGTTTCACCTCTTACCAACCATGAAGTTGATTTTGAAACGAAAGCGTTCCCCAAAAGGCTGCAGCATTGATTTCTGGAGTCATGTCGTGGTTGGAGGACAAACATGGGTGTTCTAAAAAAACGGTCTGCAGAGCTGCATCAAACGATGGGAGAAATGCATAACTCCGACTGTTTCCTATGTAGAGAAAGACTAATAAACGTGCCAAGTGTTGTTGTTCTACTGCTATGGGAAGTGGGGCAGGGGCATTACTTATTGCACGCCCCTCGTACTATCCCGAAAATATAAGTAACAAAAATAAGTTTTTTTAAAATTTATTTGAAACGTCGTTATGACTTGGATAATCTTCTGGCAAATTTTGAATCGTCTTTTGATATGCAAATGTGAGAAATAGAAAGATGATTATACATATGATTTAGTATTATTAATAACAGAACCGTAAGGACACACACACACATCTCTCTCTCTTTCTCTCTCTCTTTCTCTCTCTCTCTCTCTCTCTGGATATATATATATATATATATATATATATATATATATATATATATATATATATATATATATATATATATATATATATATATATATAACTTTGTACATGTATTTCTGCGGCATAATCACGTTGACACACCGGTTCACGGTAGATCACCAAAGTTAAACAACGTTGAGCCTGGCTAGTACACGATGGGTGATATGCGCTTTCCGCTTATATCGGCATTGTTTTCAGGCGTCCTGAAACTCCACTTGCCACGGGTATAAAACAATGTCGACTCAGGAGAGGTGTTGTTGAAGATTGCGCAACTCAAGCCACAAATATTTCACGTGCAGACATTCTTACACTGGGTGTTTTACATGAATTTTTATAATTCTTATAACAGATCCAGTTTGTATTCATGGTCAAATCAGTGGCTGAGTATTTTAAATTTTCACTGTATTATCAATGTGTTTTGAAGACAGAATTGGAAAATAGTAGTGTAATATTATATATATATATATATATATATATATATATATATATATATATATATACATTACTTTGTTTCCAATATATATATATATATATATATATATATATATGTGTAGTGTGTCCAGGAATGATGAAAAAAAATCCAATAAAGTGCTCGATCGTATATGTGAGAGCTGAAGATACAATATTTATTATGACACTATATATACATATTTCAAGGTCGTATGTCGTTTTATTTTATATTACCGTATCTTACGCAGCGTACGTGCGTAAGTGTGTGCTCGTGCCCGTGGCCGCTAGATAACCCTATCCAAACAATTAACAACAAATAAAAACAAAATAAATAAACCGAATCATAGCCCCCCTCCGAACCTAAGCGAACACCCAACATGTCAAGACACACTCATCAAGAAATCATCTCACTAACTGGACGCAAAAAACTTTAACATTAAGACTCAAATTTTAAAGTTATCCTCTCCTCCTACCCCAATATTCCCCTCCGCCTCCATGTACCCATATGCCCTAAGCCACACCAGAAATTAACTACCCAGACCCCTCACAAGTTCCTTAAATTCCAAATCTAAAACATTAACGACATATCAAGCACCCCCACCTTTCTCCCTTGTTCCATTCCCCTTTTTTCCCCGCTCTTCTCGCACCCCTCCCCTGTTCAATCCTTCACTATTTCATCCCATAACAAACGAACATTTCTGTAAAAGTCTAAGAAAGCTACAGACGGCCCAAAAACGGCTGGGTAGCTGAAACAATAATGTAACTTACCAGAAAGTTACGGTTATAAAAAATAAAACGTATATATATATATATATATATATATATATATATATATATATATATATATATATATATATTGAAATCGTCTGTGTGTGACTTTCTATGTGTGCATATTTTCCTACCAAAATGCTCCAATCTACACGCTCGACATTTGGCTTAATTGGTATGAGAATAGGAAAATCTTTGAATCGGTGTTCGTATAGTAAGTGTATGATCAAAATATCTAAACAGTTTTACATTATATATGAGATATTACTTTAAATAAACATACACGTTTTGAAAAGTATGAAATTTTAAATTTACAAATTAGCTGATGTAAAATTTATGTATTTTTATATAATTTATTATAAAGGTGGTGAACACAATAAAAATAAAACGTTGTCATCTATAAAAATAGGTTTCCTGTTTTAAAATGTAATTATTATAGATATGTAATAAAGACACAATTGATTGAAACAACATAATAAGTAGGAATCCAGTGGATGATGTTGGTGAAACCATTATTTTAAATTCAGAGACGATTCTTATAGCATACGCAGGTTTAAATAAATTATATGCCAGTCGAAAAGAAATTTAATTAAATACTGATGAAAATGTACACAGCGAGCAAGCGAAAAGAGGAGAGGGTTCGATCGATGAGTCAAAGAGATCGCGCACGCATGAAAGAGAGAGAGAGTTGGGGAATATATATAAATATAGGGAGAGAAAGAGGAAAGAAATAAAAAATAACGCCGTAAAACGTAAGATAACGTAGCAATTTAGACAGATCTCAAAAGTAGGTATCAATTCCAGTCATTTTTGAATAGTACATTGATGTCTATTACCACGCGGATTCTGTTGTTCCGGAAAATATATAGCTTAAAGCTTAGCCAATCAAAAGAACCGACTTACTCTAGGGAAACCTTATTATTTTTGGTTTGAAAAAAACGAAAGATCATCCTATGTATATGAGTTTATGATCTAATTACGAAAAATGAAACTTCACGCCCGTCGAAAGTGTATAATTCCTCTCATTTATGACGGTGTACAGTAGGATGACTTGGTATTTATAGGAAACAATGACAACCACTTCATTTAAAGGTAGTTTCGATTGCGATTATGTCGCTCCTCGGAATAAAACTAAGATTTTATTATAACGACTAAATATATCTGAAATGGCGTTTTAAAATTACATATACAGTGGCTAATAGCCTTGAGATAATAACTATGTATGTAGCATCCGTGTTGAACACCTACTGTATATTGCTCATATAGGGATTGTTGAAATGAGAATATTATATGGGGAGAACAATTAAACCACCTAACCTTGATTATACCCAATATACCCAAACATTATTCGGATTTGTACATAAGGAGCAAATATTTTATAGCAGAATAAAAACATAATGAAAATAATTAGCTTGATCAGGACATGAAAGTGAAATATACTATATTATAACAGAAAATAATAAATAAATTGAACAGTTAAAGAACAACTCAGGAATTATAACATGTTATTTCATATAATGTTGCAATGGATAAAATCTAATTGTAAAAAACTTATTAAAATTAAGCTCATAAAATTATTTTGGTGAAAACAATAAAAGAATCCATGAAAATAATAATGGAAATAAAAATTTAAATAAACATTGACATAGAAATTTCATTTTTCTAAATCCGCATTATAGTGCACACATAAAAATAATTTGCTGAAATAATTTTTTATTGTAATTATAAGTAAAACCATGAAAAATTATAAGCCGAACTAAGGTTTTATTTTCTCAAACTACATTGTAGTAATCTGCAGGTGAATAGTTCCCAAAACTAACCTAGGGAAAACTATATTAAATTCTTACATTGCATACATATAAAAAGATTCATAGAGGGGGATTATTTACTAATAAAAAACCTTGACGACAATTCGTTTCTCAACTGTAGGAATATTGAGAAATTTCCGTTAGAATGTAAATGTCTCATTTCTAATATGGTATATAAATGTGAAATAATAGCTAATAATTGTACAAGCAGATACATTGGCTCCATTTGTCGTAGATTTTAAAATAATTTAACAAACATATATCATCTTTTAAAATATTAGTAGTTAATAATAAAAAGAAAACAGCATGATAAGCAAATTAGACAATGGGAATAAAAGAATGAAATTGAATACAAATTGAAATTGTCTATACAAGGAAGCGCTATTACCTACTCACCAAAACAGTTTGACTTATGTATTCTTCGAAAACTTGAATAATTCTCGATTATAGTATCTACAAAATCTCCTTAAACAAATGACAGAGAGTAATAGAAAACGATTTACATAGATTTAAGTATATATTGTCTCGACTAAAATCTGATTAGAATCACAGAAATAAAATGTTTAGAAATAAAAAGATAGATATATTAAATGTTATTAAAAATAAAAAACATATGATAAAAATAAAATTGAAACAATAAAATGAATAATGAATCAATATATAAAAGTAAACATCATAAAATGAGAATAAATTTCCCAATAAGACGCAAGTTAGCAGAACATGTAAGTAAATAAAACTAAATAAACTAAATGTAGAAACATAATATTAGCCATGAATAACACAAGTTATAATCAAATGTATATTACAAAAACGACTAGACAATTAATATGTAGAAATATTTTACATAACGTTGTATTCAACTAAATTATGACAACGATTACTTAATAATGTTATTTCATAATTATGTGTGAATAATATATCTAACTATAAAACAGTATATGGATTATAAGGTGTGGAACTACAAATATAATTATATTAAAAATAGTTAATAGCAGTTAAGTTTAAAAATAATATACAAAGGTAATGGGTTGGTTTAAGAGGAGTAAATGTTCCGTTGTGATAACATTTTTTTGATAATCCTGATATAATAACGAGGAAGAAATTCTTAGTGTTGATTTAAATTCGTATTAAATTAGTTGACATATTATATTATTATGCTATTGGTTGGTTTACTCCAAGAAAAGCAATGTTATGATGATACAAATAATAATAATAATAATAATAATAATAATAATACTAATAATAATAGTAATAATAATAATAATAATAATAAAATAATAATAAACACTTTTATAATAACCACATATAACATAAGTAAAAATTAAAACATAAAATAGGAGTGTATAAATATTTTTCAATATATTGATAAGGTGTAAATATGTTTAATATGTAATGTTTGTTGATAGTAAATAAAACTTTTAAAATAACATACGGGACTTGTAGAGTTCAGTTCGGTATTTTCTAATTATTGTTCTAATTGTGAAATTAAAACCGATTGAATATAATGTTATTACTATTTTTTAAATGAAAGTAACAAAAAGGGTAAAACGGAGATTAAAATGTGAACAATCATAATATGATAATAAAGTAAAATAATAAATTGTGTTGGTGTATTTTTAAAAACAGCTACAAGTTGAACATTTTTTAAAGTTAAGTAGATTGAGCAAATTAATTAAAATAATTTACGAAATAATTATAAAAACTTCATTGAGGAATAGTTAATATAACAGTTAGAAATGTATAAATGATTAAATAAATCACAAAAGAAAAATAAGCAAAAAGTTACTTTAGTAAGTCATTAAAAAATTAAATAAAAATATTAATTAGGCAAAAATAAAATTAAGCTAATACAGATATAAATAATAATACCTCCAAAAAGAATTAAAGAAAACATCCCCTTTCATTATCCACAGATATGAATTAAAAACAAAAATAAAAAAGTTACATTTAACAAAAAATCAATAGGTATTAATTGATATATAAAAAAAAGTAAAATATGTGTAAATAATCACAATAGATAACATTAATAATAGGAATAGATCCAAGAATGCAGTATATTTTAATCATGTTAAATATAGGGATAAATTTAAATAAATTAATTATATGATCTAATTATATTATAGTAAAACACGATGAAAATAATTAAATAATAAAAATATATTTAGAGTAAAAAATATTGTTGAGAAAATAATGATGGAAAACCGAATTAATAGACTGAGGTGGTAACAGTTTATTTGATAATTAGAATATAACAAAGGATATTAATGAAAAAAAAATAAGCATGGATGAATTCATTATGGAATGTTTTTCAAATTAATTGAAATACAAATCGAATTAATAAACAAACTATAAATAATGACACAATAAAAATAGAAAAATATATAATTCATTAATACGTTATAAATTAATATACTTATATTGCAGAAATAAAGATAACTCATTGTAATTAGAAAATGCGTTATTAGCCTTCAATCGCTTTTAGCAAGTACGATAAATATTTTTAATATGAACAATAAACATGATTTCTTAAATATAATAAAATTATAATAAAAGAATGATTAATTATACAATTATTAATTTAATGAAACTATAAATATTTTTAAATTGAATATGTATATATATATATAAAGTGAGAGGGACACAGAGAGAGAGAGAGAGAGAGAGAGAGAAAGAGAGAGAATTACAGCCAAACACACTACTATTGTTACCGGTAAAAATATAATATATTTTGGTATTGGTTTATATGATTTTTATAAATGTTTAGATATTTGTTTATAACAATTATGATTATTATCTGAGTGAATATATATTTGAATTAATTATAAATAATTAAGATATGGAATTAACTATGTGTGTCAGTGTATATCAAAAGGAACACGATTTATTAATACGAAAATTAAAATCTTTCATTGAAAATTTAAAATAGTGTAATAAAATAAAAAGACAAAATATACTTGCAACTTTGCGTCTAATTTTCAAATTTTATAGTAATGCACAGACGCATTTGAGTGGGTAGTATTTATATATGTATATTACTTCTGCTGTGTTAAGTGCAAAATTAATTCATTGATTGCTATAATAATTCAATTAATGTGTGTTCTATGAGTGAAATGTTGTAAAGAATCGTGAGTGTCAACCTATGTAAATGAATTAATTGTAAGATAATCAACATCATGTAACTTGGAATGTAGACGTTTTTTCATTTATTTGGTATATATAGACATATATATAAACACACACACATACAAACACACACACACACATACACATATATATATATATTTGTAACTATATTTAAGAGAGACTCTCTCTATCTATATATATATATATATATGTATTTATATATATATATATATATATAGATATATATATATATATATATATATATATATATATATATATATATATATATATACATATATATATATGGAGTAAGTAGTGTTCTTTTATCCTGATTACAAGTTTTTAAGATAAATGGTTCGGAGTTTTCCAAATTTAGCAAGTGCTGACAGGGACAACAGTCGGTTTTTGTTTTGGTGTAGCGTGGGCACTTAAGTAATATACCGAACATACACGTTTCTCTATTATAAGGGTGACAGCGTCGCATTTACTCCCATATTCAATATAACAAGCATTCTATTATGGTAAATAATTTTTCCGCGCGTTTAGGCTGCATAAAGCGCACATTGTTTTCTGAGGTTTTGGCAGCGAATATGTATACTGAGCACGCTTTTTCTCTCATGCGTTTGTCGCCACAATTTCATCGACAGACCTACCTTCTAACTGTGCTAACAATAAAACTTTCGGGTTGTCAAAGTTCAACGGGCTTCGATGAATGTTGATCATTTCGATTTTTCTGCATGAAGCAATCCAAAGACGCATTGCTGCTTCTACCAAACGTCTCTAACAAGGTGTGTGTTTTAAGCCTCACGCAGCCAATATTAGCAAGAAAAACATTGAAACTTTAGGTTCTGAATGCATGAGTTGAGAATTCCTAACGAAAGTTCAGTGAGAAAGATGAATACAATGAAAACAATGATTCTAGAGCATGCATTTTTCTTGATATCACTGTTTTTCTAAGACTAAAATATTTGAACTCAACATACGATGTTTTACCTTCTGAACGTTTCAAAATTGATACATCTATGATATAAAGCGGAATGTGGGTGTGTGTGTGTGTCGTCACGAATAGGGTCCTATAGTGTTAACTATTTTTTTAAACTGATTACATATAATGATAGGCGATGTATCGAGGCAGAGCAATGGGTATGTTTGATCTGGCAGAACGGCGGTTCATTAAAATTGTGGGGTTTGCCTTCGCACTTGGTTCACAAAGTATGGAAAAAAACGTTTCCAAGTGTTTTTGATATAGATGTACGTAAGGGTACTTTGATAAGTATGTTATAACTTAAATACATAATACTATATTGATCATTATATTATAACTTAAATAGGGATAGTATAATAAACTTGCGGGGTCCGCGTTCGCGCCTAGCTTACATAGAATGAAAATAGGTACATACTTTATAAAAACTTTTCATATATATCTGCGTAAGTATACATTGTTAATAATGTATCAGTTTGAAGAAATATGGTATAATATAATTATGGGGTGTTCGTTCGCACCTGACCTACATAGAATATGTCACAACGTTTAACAAGGTGTTTTTAATATAGACCCACAGAATATTGTGAGAGGCGTTTCAGCGTGAACAGGTATGGTATAATAAATTATGGGAGTTATCTTTTTTATTTTTACTTTCATCATATTTTGCTTTGGTGTTGATACCCACCTTTTTCATAACCTATCATACTTTCATAAATCAGAGTCCATTTTCTGTAGGCTGTTTTGAACCCAGTCAACGACGGGTACTTTTGCTAGTATATATATATATATATATATATATATATATATATATATATATATATATATATATAACATGGAAATTAGTCCGAGCCTAAAAAGTCCTCAATATTATTGCAGAGCAAATATATTTTTTTTTACTACTTCACCTACTTAGTTACATATATTTTTGAAACATAATCATATCAACGACTTAGTACCTTCATTAGACTTAACAGAAATTGTTATTAATATTAGAAAAACGATATTAGAAGAAGCATAAATTGGGAGATATCCTAATTCTAATTTGACAACAGTTAAATCTTAAGATTTAATAAAAATTGGAAGGTGTAAAGGGGCGAGGGGAGTTTAAAAATGTAAACTAGACATGTTTAGGAAAGAAGGAGGGGAGAGATAGAAAAGGCTGAAATGACGGGCGTAAGATGGTTAAAACTTTGAAGGCGGATATAGGGGGAGAGAAAGAAAGGATAAGATCTAAAGAGAGAGAGGTAGACACGCATGATAGGCGGTGGTGTAAACTTGTCGTCCGTCGCGTTTTGGGAGGGGGTGGTGTTTGTTATAACTAAGATTTGTCCTTACAAAGCAACTCAGTTATATCCAACTTAAGTGCATTTATCTACTTAGGTGCATTGAGGATACGAGCTCTCTAAAAAATAAAGAAATTAAGCTTAAAAATTTGCAGATATGGATTGCATTAATATAAAGCATATGAAACAATAAACATATGCTTGCAGAAAATATAAATAAATTAATAATAATAATAATAATAATAATAATAATAACATAATAAGTAATCAGTAATTATAATAGTAATAAAATAATAAAGCTAAAAATAATAATAATAGTAAAGGATAAAGTCAGTAGGTACAGCATATAAAAGCAACCCCCCCAAAAAAAATAATAGGATTTATAGGATACGTATAATAAATTTAGGAATATGTATGATAAATTATGTTCCTGAACATGGGGTTAGTTTCTTATTAGGTAGTCCGTATCGGGTTGATCGGATATAAGTGTTCATTGGGAAGGGGTGCATTTAGAATTGCTCCAAAGTACGAAAGGTTATGTAACTTTACAGAAAATAAAGATAAACAGGAGGGTCTATGATATTGTGTTTGGTGTAATTACCTTGTTTAATACACTAGGTCAAGGTGCTTGATATTAGGGGAGAAATGTAAGAGAGTTACTACGGTGAGAAATTGGCATAAGTGTGCAGACACACATGCACACACATGTCTACACACATACACACAAACACACACACACATATATATATATATTAAGCACAAGTTTGAAAGTATACACTTACACATATATAAACATATTTTGACTAAGCCGATAATATATATGTATGTATGCATATATATATATATATATATATATATATATATATTACAAATTTTGACACTTATTGTATTTGTCCATCTCTAAACATATAATTTTTCGACCTGTAGATGTTTTCTTGTTTATATATCCCGTCATTAATAATAATAGTGCAAACGTGAAGTTATTCCGCGCAGATAAAGTCGTACAAAACAATTTTCATAACGCTCAAGAACCCATTTGTCATATACACTGGATATAAATGTAGTTTCCTAATATAAAGATTTTACAGATATGAATGTATGATAAGTACAAATAGAACGAATATATCACTATAAGCTGATATTAAGAAAAATACAATACATTTTTTTCCATTCTTTTAATTATTTAATTTTAGACGATTAGGGTACGTGTCAGGAAGAATTTATTTCGAGCTGCGTCCCCTGTGCACGAACCTATGTCTTCACGAAATTACGGTATATCCCTTCATCCTATAACTTATTGATAAATAATGTATAGACACAGATGTCGGTCGTAAGAGTTACGAGTCCTTGTATAAATATATATATATATATATATATATATATATATATATATATATATATATATATATATATATATATATATATAGGGTGACCAGAAAAATCAAAAGCTAAATGGAGGCCATCTAGAACATATGCTGTAGAATGAAGAAAAAATGTCAAAGGCCTTAGTGGTTTGATGGATATTTTTAACATAATAAACTATTTATGACCAAACTTTCATTCATTCGGAAAAAACACTAAGAACGGTGGTAATTAGAGTAGGGGCCTGTTTTTTTGTCATCCTGTACATATGTATGTGTGTGTGTGTCTGTGTGTGTGTTTGTGTGTGTGGATATGTGTGTATGGGTTTGTGTTCGCCTCTGTGTGTGCATGTGTGTGTTATGAGGAAGAATTTATATATATATATATACATATATATATATATATATATATATATATATATATATATATATATATATATATATATATATATAGAGAGAGAGAGAGAGAGAGAGACAGAGACAGAGCCAGATACAGAGATAGAGAGAGGGGAAATTGGTAAGAAGCTATGTTAGCAGAGTATGGTAAGTACTTGTGAAACATAATGCTATTCAAATAAAATAACATATATTTAGTCGATGATATGAGAAACCAACATTTTCAAAATACTTAGTATACAACAATAAAACCCAAGTACCCCGACTATGTTTTTTTTTTTTTGCCACTCTTCGTTGAATGTTTCTGTTATTTACCCTTCGGCTTAAAATTAATTTGCGTGTCGCGGAATATCAATTTTTCCCAAAGTCCTGAGTTTCCAGAATCCCTGCGTTGTGTATCGTATGATGGCGATTAGCTGATCTGAAGGAGGAAGTCATATGTATCCATCTTTTTGACCAGTTTTATAACTATGTATGTCATTTAATGTAGGATCAAATGAAAGTCAAACCTGGATATAAAGTCATTTTGCGCGACTGCGTCTACTTCGTGTTACCCCAATATGTCGACTGTCGTTTTCTGGGCGCTGTTGTCTCGCATGTCTTTTATTCACGCTATACTTTCTCTGTTAGAAATACGTCATTGCCGTTCTCCTAAACATTTGAAGTACGATAGTACAAGGGAGAAAGTTAATATGGCAGTGGTGTGGATAGTGAAATATGGCAGGACCATTAACAATAAGATGCACCATGCAAGTATTAAGGGAACGAAAAGTACCTTGTCTGCCGCTCTGCTAATTGTATCAGAAATGAGTGTCGTCTGGACTTCAGCATTATACGCACGTATGGCATTAGTCGAACTTCCACACATAATAAAAATATTAGGAGAAACCTGCTTAGTGTTCGTTTGGATAGCCTGGCTTTTTCTTATCTCTTTTTTTTCTGTTGCTCTCACCTTTATTTTACTTGGTATTTCCGCGGAAAGCGTGTGTAGTAATTGTACTTCGGTCTCTTGTACGCTTTATAGATAAATTAAAATCTTCGAATCTATTAATCAACAAAACCAATTCGATATATATATTTCATAAAATTAACCAAAGTATTATGGTATGTATGCATGCTTATGAGATCATATACAGAGTGTATATATATATATATATATATATATATATATATATATATATATATATATACCGGTAAATGTAATATGCATTGAAACCAATAGCTTGTTTTCTATAGTAAAGCGAGCTATTTGAAATCTGTCCAAATTTTCCGATTAAAAACTGACTAGGAACAGTTGGTGTTCTGCTGCTGTTTTTTTTTTTTTTTTTTTTTAATAAGATTACTCTAATTTCTCCAGGTAAATTCAATAGATAATTAATCGGGTCATTCTGCGTATAAACTATTTAAGGAGGTCGCATTTCATGGGATATCTGCTCAGCTAATCGTATCTATGCAGTCTCATTCCTAGAAATTCGTAACTCATCTGCCTTATTAATCGCATGTGCCCTGCTATGCTCGATACAGAAGTTCACTGGCCTGTCTAGCATAGAAGAACGCACGGCGACACTCATTCGCTCTGAATAGGGTTTATTATTTCGTCTTTTAAGATATATTTAATTTGTTCAGTTGGCACTTATAGTTCTTTAAAATTAAGGTCATGAGAATCGGGTTATCTCTCTTTAGCTAGTATTGCTTATTTAGTTGCTTGTGTTCATTTCATTTAAAACTGGGACTGATACTGATTTGCCTTCGACTTTAAAAAAGTCTTTATGTGCACACTATATACAAAGTCTTTGTACATCTGTTTTACTCCTCGACATTGCTCCTTGTGCCTTGTCTAGAGTAATGCGAGAAGCTTAAATTTTCTTATTCTATTGAAACTTTGCAGCCCTGTAACTCGGCTTCCCGCAGTTGTTTCCCATGCGAGTAACGGTCAATTAATTACTTACACACTTGCCATAAGTATTCACTGATTGCCATACTTACCGTTAGATAATTATCAATCCCTGTGCATGGCGCTTAAAACGACTTTTCAATTGGTTATTGCATATTCATTCGTCATATTGTGCGCGGTTCCCACTTTATGTCTGCCATGTGTATCCTCATAATCGGGAACAAATTTTCGAAACTCATCATTAGTATGAGCTGTTTCAATTTCTCCAATTTTTTCCTACGCTCAAGGAATAGTACCACTAGCTGAACTCCTCCTAGTTCGATTTGGAGAATTGCAAAATAGGAATATTTTTTGCTGGTTTTGAGTAAGGTTATTTGTCTATGTCATTTTCACTAGAATTCAGGGCTTACGTGGTAAAAGACGTTGCTAATGTAAACACGATGTTACTTCGAAATTTTAATTATTGTCATCGCTGAAAACATTTGAAAAAAAAATAAAATTATTTTCGCTTTTTTACTTGGATGGGGCAGCGACTATGAGCTAATTTTATGTTATATTTTAGTTATGTCTTGTTAGATATATATTAATCTTGTTCTGTATTGCTTTTGGAGTAATTCTGAAAATGCTTAAGAATATACTTGTTTATTAACACACATTATGCATAATCGATATATATATATATATATATATATAAAAGAGAAAGTTTTTGTATGTGTGTGTGTGTCTGTCTGTGTGTATTTCCCTACATCAATAACTCTGTCAGTTTTCAGTTTACAGATTCGAAAATTTTCAAGGATCATTGTTTTATTTGAGTCTCGCACAGTCCCTATTACAAACGTAATATGAAATGTTCAGTTCATACTAAGTAATACAATTTCCCATATATTATTATACTGAAGCAAATATAAAAGAGATTTAAAACATACACAAGAGATGATATAAGTTAGAATTGAAACCAAACATTTGGCGCTGAAGCCAGATTCGTTACAATTTGAGCTATCTCAATATTGATGAGAATTGTATAAATGAAAAAAAATATACGCATAAAAACATTTGCGCATTCGGACGTGTTTGCTGAGTCATGTATGCCAAGTTCCAATTAATGTATGTATGTGTGTATGTGTGTATGTATGTATAGGTATATTTATATATATATATACATATATATGTATGTGTATAGGTGCATATATATGTATGTGTAATTATATGTAGATATCTTTATGTGCATATATGTATATGTGCATACATGTGTACGTATATGTATGTGGATATTTATGTATATGTGTGTATGCATTTGTATATGATTGTATATATCTGTATGCATATGTGTGTATGTGTGTGTGCATGCGTGTATGTATATTTTTATATGTATGTGTTATGTGTATTGTGTATGTCTGGATGGGTGGATATGTGCATGTGTGTATGTTTATGGGTATGTATGTGTGTATATGTATATATATATATATGTATGTCAAGGACTCTCGTCAATGTCATGTCTGCTTGAGCGTGTGAATTCGCTGGCAGGAGTAAAAAAAAGGGTTATCTTCGGGCTCATGCACTATCAGTGACTGAGGGAGTGGCACTCGTCTGACAATACGTTGCAATCATCATGTATGTGTGTATGTATGTATATTTAAAAATCGTGCCTTGGATGAGAAAAATATGAAACAGACAGACAGTAGCGTATGCACAGAGACAAAGTGAGTTCTATTCAATTACAGATGTTATTGTTACCGTGCATCGAGGATTATTTTTTTTAATTTTTAACACGTTTTCAATAAGTCAGCATATGTGCCTCGTATTTAAACAGAATAAAATCATTTACAAATAAACTTAACCTGCATACAGAATACATTCTAAACGCCTAAATAAACCTGATAATGTTTACGTGTTTTACACATATAAACACTTAAATTAAAAAATAATATTCTATCGGTTCTAGTTTTTAATGTGTAATTTAAGAGTTGCTTCCCTTTGATTGGCATTTTTTTTAGTTTGTTACAACTCCACCCTAGACACCTTGCGAATTAGTATGAATCAGTACGTCTAGATCTGGCCCAGATAAAAGGAAATGAGGAACAGTGGCTGACTGCTTGGAGTTGAGTATAGAAACTGCGCTTATTCGGGAAACTTTTATCCTCTCAAAACCCAGTTGTGATGTGAAAATGTATGTAACGAGCATCGCATTTGTGTGTGTGTGTGTGTTCGTCTATAAATGATAATTGAAAAGAGGGTGTGCGAAAGAAAGGGGTTACTTTTATTCTCGTTATTAGAATACTTTAAATATTCACATATTCGAGCATATCGATATATGAACTAAAGCTAGAGCATTGCCAACAAGCAAACTATTATGAGTTATTTATGTAATTAGTGAGTGTGAAGTTTGTAGTGAATTACGATTATAAATATTGCTATGCATTTATCTATGAATTAATATTTATGAATAAATGTATATTTTATATTCATAAAAATGCATATATATTATTTCATAATGCACACAAATCACATGTACATAAACAGGTGCATATACGTAGGAACACACCAAATATATATATATATATATATATATATATATGTATATATATATATATATATGTTTGTGTGTGTGGGGGTGTATGTGTGTGTGTCTTTCTCTGTGTGTGTGTTTGTGTGTGTGCGGAAATATATGAATTGTTGATGAATTGCTTTTGTTTCTAAAGGATAAACCCAGTAGTACTGCTGCGTCTATAAAATAATGATCGATGAAGTATTTATTAATACCCACAATATTAACAACATTATGTAGCAAATAATGTGTTTAATATCATGCATTATATATATACACATATGTATATATATGTATATGCATATATACATATATATATATATATATATATGTATATGTATACCTACGTGTGGGTGTATGTCTGTAGGTGTTTGTTTATACATATCAGATTATTGTATAAGTTCAGTAATAAACCTTTTACTATATGTATACATATATAATTTTAATTCCTAATTTATTAACAGTTTGAAGAAACGGTGTGAGCTGTTAGTTAATTTTCGATAATACCCCAATAGCAAATATTTTTATCTGAGACAAAACTCAAATACATCGATATAGAGGATTTAACTTATGTCCACATTGTACTGAAGTAAAATGATTTATAAATCTATTCACGTAAAGACAGTTTAACATATGTTTATAATTGAAGAAAAAACGAAAAGTTATCAGGTTTAAAACTGTGACATCAACGCAATCAGAACAGTTATTCTTTATTTTTTTAAATAAAACTCATTTAGAAATCAAACAACTGCTTATGCAGTTTTATCAATAGCTTTGTAGATTGTGAACATGTACATTAATTTTACCCACGTCTAATTTGGTAATAAGTGACTATAAATAACAACCCCAATTTTTTTTTTATATACACACCCACACGCGTATATATATATATATATATATATATATATATATATATATATATATATATATACATACTAGCATTTACGCCCGGTGTTACCTGAGTGTTTGGGGAGGTATGTTGAGCAAAAAAAAAAAAAAGAAAAGAAAAGAAAAAAACGCGGTCATTTTTTTTTTTAAAATGTGACCCCTATTATATTCCTATAACATGTATTGTTTGGGGCTCAAATAAAGTTAGGAATTAAGATCCATGTCCGAGGAATCAATATCTAAAATTTCAAGTGTTTATGCCTAAACTTGTCGGAGTTCTCAAAGGGAAAAAGGTTGAACGTTCACCCTTATAACAGCCAAATTTCTGGCCGAAAACCGATCCCAAATATATTCCCAAATCTCAGTACTCTGTATATCAAATTTCGGGTCTGTGGAGGTAAAATTCACAAAGTAATTCCGTAGGAAAATGTACACAGACACACAGAGAGACAGCCACGGTCACATGCATAGATCTATATAGATAGATATATAGATTGATTAAACAAAAATATATACGTATACATAAATATATATGGAAACAATTCTGTGTTTACTTTTACATTTTTATGAAAATATTATGCAAGTATAAATCATGTAGAATATCTACATGAATATAATTACTCGTGATAGGTAAGTAAAGATGATCCTCTCATAAGAAAATCGAAAAACCTAATAGGGAATTATATGATATTAATGTTTAAATGAATATGCAAATAAGCTAGATCTTTTGCAGATGAATGCAATTGCACGATCTATATATGAACAATTGTATATTTTGTTTTTAAATAAATAGAAAGAGGTGTTTTAATGTGAATAGCAATACATACAAAAGAAAAACAAGTGTATATATATATATATATATATATATATATATATATATATATATATAAATTCGAATTAATTATTTCCAGATGGCAAAATAAGAAATTATATTTTAAAGAGGTAATTAAATCAGTGATCAATAACGAAGTAGGGCTGGACATGCATTTTTATTTTTATATTTGGATGTTTATGTATTTATCTGCCTAACCATAAATAAGTCGCTAAACATTTATGGAACCTTTCGATCAGTTACTTACTAGTAACTTGCTGTCCTTTCAGGCGATATAGCTTATATATATAAAGGGGGTAATAAATATCCTTCGTGTACTCAGCGTTAAACTAATAAGTATCAGGAGGTTACAATACATGCTCTTCAAAATAGAAATAATCAGAAAACATATTTATCACCTTTAAACACACATACATATTTACACACAGGCAAACAGACACACCCACCTATATACACACACACACATATATATATATATATATATATATATATATATATATATATATATATATATATATATATATATATATATATATATATATATATATATATATATATATATAGCGAGAGAGAGATAAATCTATTAAAATGGCGTAATCTAACGAAGCTTTATGGTATTTGTAGATTCTCTTCACATTCTCGGGTGTTTCAATCATGTCCAAACCCATTTTATTTCCTTTTTTTTTTTTTTTTTTTTTTTGATTACTGGTTGCTATTTCTTCTCTGGTGCTATAATAATAATCATGTAAAGGATTTTGTGCTACGAAACCAATACCGTCAAGAATTGTGAATGTAAACTGAATAATAGGATTAAAGTGTTCAACATCACGAAAGTTGGAATATAGAACTTTGTCATTTATTTACTATATATATTAACAATTCAACAAGAGAGCAGAATGTTTCATACGTAGGTAACTTCTTTAGGAGATAGAAATACATTATATTATTAATATAAAAGATTTTATATTGATTGACTTGTAAAGGCTGCATACGAATATTTGTATTTATTTTACCAGAGAATGCGTCAGGCTAATGATCTCTATTTCTTTAACCCCCACATTTCTCTAATAGTTCCTCTATCTCTCTCTCTCTATCTGCTCATGTAAATATATATATATATATATATATATATATATATATATATATGCACGCACACACTCACACACAGCATCTTTATATATATGTACATATATATATATATAATATATATATATATATATATATATATATATATATATATGAGTGCTGGGGGTGATATACTATGTTTGACTTCGGTCGAATAAATGTTAATTAATGCTAACAACATTGTCAAAGTTTATATGACGGAGAAGATATAATAAATACAAATAGGATGCATATATATATATATATATATATATATATATATATATATATAAGCGTATGTGTGTGTATAAATAATTTTGGTGTAGTTATTTACTAAACATTTCATCAACTTGTCAACGCGAACTTTATATCATCATAGGAATTACAAGTTTCGACTTGTTATTTTACAGTCATAAGATTTCTGCAATTATATATTCTGAACACATTAGGTCTGCAATCAACTGTCGAGAGGAAATGCATAATTATATCTTGTAAAATTGTAATGAATTTATTAATCTTGACATTTATCATTTTCATCAAAACAATTTTTTTATTCAAGCTAAACCGCTTACACACTTTTAAAAAATTAAATCTGTCTTAGGCTTCCCCCAATGTTATTCCCCTATTGCGACGTGTTTTATCTGGGGATCTCAAGATAAATTCGGGGAGAATCGAAAGTTCACGTAATATAGTATTTGAATTACCTCATTTTAATCTGTTTATATGACTACTGTAAACAGAAAACATCTTTAGAAAAGTACTTAAAATGAATGTGCTATAGTTTCTATATAAAATTAAGATACGTTCTGTCGTCAAACATTAGTTTCGAGAAAACGGTAATACATTGTACTTAACTTCCTCGATTAAGGGTAGTTCCTCAATGAAATTTTTGCTTTTATGTGAAAAATTGTTAAATACAATCATCATTGATTAAGAAAGTATCCAGCCCATATATATAGGAAACTAGCATACTGTTATTATCAGTGATATCCAATAAGTATTTACCACAACAGATGTGTCGAACAATTGTCAAAAAAGTACTCATAAACCATACACATATAATGAGCGAAACCATCTTTAGTTGCGTTGGAAATTTTCACCCAGCGAAATATGGATTACTGCAGATTTCACAAAACTTGTCCAAGTTTGATTGAACTAATAATTTGAAGCGCACGTTTTTCTCCCATTTACTGATAAGTTGTGTATTCATTAAAAGGTCTGCGAGGTCACGCATTTTGCTGTCGCACCCAATTATTATTTGGTCAGATGGCAGACGGCTTTTTTCTCTGGATGTCACGTGTACAAGTGAGCGTCCTCAATTTCCTAGTTTAACCTGCTTCCTTTCCAGTATTCTATTATCATGAATGTGTTGGAGTTATCTTATGCATTGTAACAGCTTCCACTTGAATTAATTTTAAAGTGGAAAAAAGTGTGCAGCGTTTTCCACAAACTCCCGCTCATAAAACAATATACCATAATCATACATATGAGAGTATACTGACTGAGGATTGTTATTTAACTCATCAGTTCGGGCCTGCTTCGGCTGTTGGAGTGATTCATATAATCTACCGTTTGCGTTGCCATCAACTTGATTATAAGAATGCCACTAGTTTGAAAAAGAACTGTATTATGAGAAAGTGTTTAACTCCATGTAGCACGCAGCTATGTTATATCAATAATTAGGAAATGAACAGATAGAGCAAGAGTAACATTTAAATCTTTCTACATGATGTAAATAATGGTTAACAGAATATTTTTTTAAAAGTGTCTAGCAATGCCGTTTAATAGCTGGGTAGGTGCTCCTGTTTTAGAAGACTGTATTTTAAATTACTATTAAATATATAAATACATATATACACACACACATATATATATATACATATATATACATATATATGCATATATATACATATATATATATATACATATACATATATACATATATATACATATAAATATATACATATATATATACATATAAATATATACATATATATATATACATACATATATATATATATATATATACATATATATATACATATATATGCATATATATACATATATATACATATATATGCATATATATACATATGCATATATATATACATATATATACATATATATGCATATATACATATGCATATATATACATATATACATATATATATACATATATATGCATATATATACATACATATATATATATATATATATATATATATATATATATACATATACATATACTGTACAATGCAGTACATGAAATATTGTGCTCCAATACTAATAGGCGAACTAGAATGGCAGCATAGAAAACAGTGTGTTTAAGTACGTACGATTTATTAATTTTTTCAATATACGTCACTTTAACTTATATTTATGGATAAATGTATTCTTTGGAATTGCACCTTAAACATGCATTTGCAAGAAAAAGCAAAATAGTGATCTACATCAAAGATCAAAGTGTAGTATCTGTTCTTCAGATGCTGCACTTCTATTTCTTGTTCTCTTTCGGTGGAGGAGAAATCCTTCACGACTGAGACAATTTTTATTTTTGTACCTTTTCTCGACGTTAAAAAACGACCCTGGTGTCTAACTCTGTCCCGTAGGGAGGCATAGTAAATAGGTACATCATGGATGTAGTTTTGGATGTTATATTTGATGTTTTTTATCTTATTACACGAATATTTGATCTCATATACGCACACTGAAAACACTTATATACATGTATAAGACCATACTGCCATTTTAATCATGTCACCGGTAAATATATTCGCCTAATCGAAATATATTTTTATACACGGTATTCAACTGAATTGGTAAAAATGAAATTTAATGTGCTTGATATAAAAATTCATGTAATGTGCATACGTATAGATATGTTAATTTAATACATATTTTGTTAAATAAAATGTTCAACACAAATATATAATCCTAATAAGCCGTTGGTCATGTTTTTTAAATACCACATAATAGTAAAAAAAAAACATCACTAATTATTATAAGTCAGATAATTTACACAGACATAAGCAAATACATTATTCAGCAACCTCATATGTGTTGTTATGCAGTAAATGTAATATTCAAACCGAACCATAATAATTTGTATTGCACAGTACAATCATACTAATTCTCAAACAGAACAAAACAAGACATTTCAGAAAAAAACAAATGTCTGATTGATAAACCAAAGCTAGAAAAACGATTTTCTATAAAGATTAAAACCGAAAAAATGTTGTAAGCAAGGCATGTCCATTAAAAATCGATAGTTACATAAAAATACAAACTGGAAAAAAAATAACATTCCAAATCAATGGTTATGTACTTAACTTTAAAATTGATTGAAAATAAAAATAAAACTAAGAGAATGTTATGTTAGAATACACAGGTAGGTACAGGACTGCGATAAAGATGTGATAATTAAAATAATAAAATAATCCAAACTGAATAAACAGAAAAAGACGCAAAATTATAAGACATTAAAAAAGGGCAATCGAAAATGCAAGAGGACAAAGAACACATTGTAAACATTTATAGACACAAAAATATCTGTATAAAAAAGACATAAAAACATTTCTAAAATTACTACAGAAAAGAAAAAAAAGAATGCACCGAATTATCGACAATTTCCTGTGCGAAAAATTACAGTAAAACAAAAATACACAAAAATAAAAAGGAACAATTTCGCAAACTCATATACAAAAGCAACGTTAAATTTTAAATTAAAAATTGGTCAAGAAAGGTAAAATATTGCAAAATTCTAAAACTGAATACGATTTTAAAGAAAAATAGGAGAAGAGAAACTATTTGGAAGACACAAGAGATTATGCATGAAAAGAAGAAAGAAAAACATTACAAACAAAAAAGCTTACACCGTAGACAAAAGAAGTAAATTGGATAAACAGGTTTAAAAACGATCGCAGTATAGAGCCAGTTCTACATGGACGTATAAGGAATTATTTCAATGAGAAACAAAAGAATGATTTCAATGCAACAAATGTTAGACCAAAAATTAAAAACAAAAAAGGGTACGCAATCACAATGAGGGAATGCTTAAGAGCATTAATAAAATATATTGAAGAAACGAAATATAAAATATCTAATCAGTTTAACAGCGATAAAACGCACGGTTAGATAAAATAAATTATCATATAAAACTATATTAGATTTTCTTAAAATGTCACTGTATGATTAGTTAAATAAATTCTACTTCAAATTTCACTGTGGCAAACAAATGGCAATTAATGATTGAGCAGAAGTGGCCCCAAAATAAGAAATATAAAACATAAGCATAAAATCAGAAGTACGTCTGTGTCAGCATCACAGAATAATGGAAATGGCATTAGAACGCCGCAGATCAATAAAATAGGCGTCATTATTTTCCATAACACCCATCTAAATTCAAAATTAAAAAAAAAAATTTCTCTCCCAAACTTGTTTTATAAAATGTAAGCATTGTACACTAATTGACATTAAATGATTGATTTTAATGTATTATCGGAGGTGTAAACAAGTTTTTCTTGTAGCAGGAGCAAAGTATCCGCAGGTTTGGCCCGTACACTCAGCAATGAGCATTGTATTTTACACTACAACGTAGCATCTTAATCGACAGACTAATCTTAGACGCATATAAGTATGATAATCAATGCACTTGACATCCCGCACAAACGCATATATAAAATGGAAAGTATACGAATGAATCCCTTATGTGTCTTAAGTAATTAAATACGAATAGAATATATTAATATATATGAGTGCAAAAGAAGAAAATTAAATTGGAGGCAAAAAATGTGATAAATTTGAGTTAAAAAAAAAACACAAAATAAATATTAAAAAATCTTAAATACTCAAATAAAAACATAATCGAAAAAAACATAATTAGGAAGTTTTTAATTGCTAAAAACAGAAAATCACAATTTAGAAAAAAAAGTTCATAATATATAGCAGATAATCTTAGAATAAAACACGATGTAACATATAAATCAACTTATTTAAACTACAGTTTTTATCGCGTATTATTCTCACTATTTAGATGTATTCTCACCTAAAACTAATGTATGCCCTTTTAGAACAAAAAGCTGACATTTTGTGAATATACATCAAACAATAGAAAGAATATAAGAGCAATATATATATATATATATATATATAAATATATATATATATATGTATATATATATATATATATATATATATATATTGGAATATACTAAACCCTGTTGAAAAAAACAAAGCTACTTGACGTGCATATATATGTATGTATGTGTATGTATGTATGCATGTGTATATGTATGTGTGTGAGAGAAGCGTTTTAAAAATAAAAGATAAAAATAAAAATAGATAAAAATAAAAGAAATAACAAAAAAAACAACATGTTGCATGCGTGGGATTTGTTTTATCTGGGGTGGAGAGGGCTCCAGAAAGTTATGGTAAAGGAAGCCTCTCTAGGAGAAGCAAATCTCTGATCTAAATAAAACAAAGCGGAAGACCAGTACCCGCACTAAGCTTGTCTGCAGTTTGATTTGTTGCTGGCTATCTTGCTCCTGCTTATTGCTGGATATCAACATTTTGAACCGAAAGAGAGACTAGCTGTCGTACAAAGCTAAATCTCTGGAATAACATCTTTGTATAGATACTTCCTCAGACATTTGTCAAAAAAAAAAAAGAAAAGAAAAAAAGTCCTATTGGCGATGGCTGTCCATATAAACAGGAACAGAAGATATTATGCTAAACCACACCCACTCCAGCTCTGTGGCTGGAATGTGAGAACACTTATTGACAATGGTAAAAGACTAGAACGGAAGACTGCAATTTTGACTACGAAATTGCAAAGATACAATATAGACATTGCTGCACTCTCTGGGACACGTTTCGCAGGTGAGGATCAACTGGTTGAGCGCGAGTCGGGCTACACGATCTTCTGGTCTGGTAGAGCTGAAAAGGAGAGGTGTCAGGCTGGTGTTGGTTTTGCAGTTAAGAACTCCTTAATTGACAAGATCGAACAGCAAGTAGCCATAAATGATCGTGGAATAACATTCAGAATGCCCCTTGCTGCTGGTCGTTATATGAATGTTCTTTCTGTCTATGCGCCGACTCTTACTTCGCCTGAAGACGATATTACCTCCTTTTATCATATGCTTAGATATGTTATCAACGGTTTGCCAAGAGTTGCGAGTTTGGTGGTTCTTGGTGACTTCAATACACGGGTTGGATCAGACAATGAGACTTGGTCTCCATTTGGCCCATATGGCAT
This sequence comes from Euprymna scolopes, assembly GCF_053919585.1. Taxonomy (NCBI): domain Eukaryota; kingdom Metazoa; phylum Mollusca; class Cephalopoda; order Sepiida; family Sepiolidae; genus Euprymna; species Euprymna scolopes. Next base: position 38,463,630 of record NC_136498.1, on the reverse strand, counting down.
TGGTAGAGCCAATTCAAATGGCATGCTGCTTCTCCATCTCTGCAGTGAACTAAATCTTGTTATCACCAACACTTTTTCCCACCAGAAACACAAGGATACCTGGTTCCATCCCCAGTCTAAACATGGTCATTTGCTTGATTACATACTGTGTAGACGTGGTGATTTTGGAAATTTTTGCAAAGAGTAATGCGTGGTGCTGACTGTGGTACTGATCATTTAATGGTCAGAGCTAAACTGAAAATTACAGTTCGCAAAAAAAGCCGTTTCAATGGTGTCTAAGTACCTAAACGTATTGATGTTTCCAAATTGAAGGATCCAGTCGTAGGAAGTTCCTTCAAATCTGCTTTCAACCAGGTGGATTTCTCAGATTGTGACTGGGAGACATTAAGAGATACAATATACCAAAAAGGTGTTGAAGTTCTTGGATTGAAGGTTCCCAGCCGTAGAGATTGGTTTGCTGATAATTTCGATCAAATTAAGCCTCAAATTGATAGAAAGCGGAAAGCTTATTTGAAACTTCTCAACTCTTCACCTCTGAACGAGCCAGCGCTCGCTGCCCACTTTTCTCCTGTTCGGAGTGACGTTCAGTGTTGTGTGCGCCAAATAAAAAAAAAACAAATGGTGGTCTAATCTCTCCAGGGAGATACAAACTGGCTACGATCATAGAGATGTCAAGACATTCTACACTTTGCTTCATCAGGCTTATGGTCCGAAATCCTGTTCAACTACACCACTTCTGGCGAAGGACGGTTAAACCTTGCTGAAAACCTCAGATGAAATTAAGCATCGATGGCATGAACACTTTCATGATCTGTTTCATAACCCATCCAATGTTGATGTTGCTGCAATAGAAAGTATCCCTCAATGTTCCTTTTGTCCGGAACGATGTTGAACCGACTCTTGTGGAAACAGTTGACTGCATAAAACAGATAAAGTCGAACAAAGCCCCTGAGCTGGATGGCATCCCTGTTGATTTGCTGATACATGGTGGTGTCAATGTACATTGTGTGGTCCACTCTTTGATACTGTCAGTATAGCAGTATGACCCGGTTGTCCAATATTGGGTAGCTGCCATCTTTGTTATGTTGTACAAAGGAAAGGGTACAAGATCTGATTGTGGAAATTATCGAGGTATCTCGATGCTGAGTGCGGTTGGAAAGGTATTTACACGGCTCTTGCTAAACCGACTGGAAAAGTATGTATGTCCTAATATCCTCCCGGAATCCCAGTCGGATTTTAGAGATGGGCGAAGAACTGTGGATATGGTGTTTTCTGCTAGACAGCTCTTGGAAAAATGTATTGAACAGCGTATACCTCTTTGCCAGGTGTTTGTGGACTTAACCAAGGCGTTTGACACAGTCAACCGTCAGGCTCTCTGGAAAGTGCTGGAAAAATTTGGCTGTACACCTGCTTTTACAGACAAGTTCAAGCAACTTCATCATTGTATGAAAGGTCGCGTAAACTTCAATGGCCAGCTTTCGGAAGAATTCCCCATTGATAATGGTGTGAAACAGGCTGATATAGCTCCACCAACATTGTTTTCGCTCTATTTGACTGCTGTGCTCTGGTATGGTTTCCACGATGGTGATATAGGTGTTTATATTAGATTCCAAACGACTGAAAAGGTTCTCAAACTCAGTATATTCCAAACCCAAACACTTGTTAGTGATGGACATGTTAGGGAACTGTTGTATGCTGATGATGCTGACCTGGTAACACACTCCCCAGTAGATATGCAACTAGTGATGGATCTCCTTACAAATGCTTGTACCTGCTTCGAACTGACAGTTAGCATTAAAAAAAACTAAAGTCATGTACACTCCCGCTCCCAATGATATGTATGTGGAACCTGATATCTTCGTTTGTGGAAAGCGCCTTCAAGTCGTAAAAATGTTTGTCTACCTTGGGAGTGCCTTATCAAATGATGGCACTCGTAATGTGGAAATAAGACAGAGTATCAGCAAGCCATCTAATGCTTTTGGAAGGTTACAAGATAGAGTCTGGTCTGACGGTGATCTGACTCTGACAACTAAAATTTCAGTATATCAAGCATGTGTAGTACCATCCTTACTCTACGCATCTGAAACTTGGACCTTGTACCGGTCACATATAGAATTGCTCGAGAGGTTCCATCAGCACTGCCTTAGACACATTCTTGGTTTAAAGTGGTATAGCTTTGTCCCTGATACATATGTCTTAAAAAAGGCCAAAACAACCAGTATTGCTACCATTGTTATTAAGAACCAGTTTCGTGGGGCGGGTCATCTCATCCGGTTTGAAGACTATCGTCTCCCAAAACAATTGTTCTACGGTGAGCTCTTTCTTGGAAAACGACCCCAGCACAAGCCCAAAAAACGTTTTCGTGATAGCATCAAGGAGAGTCTGGTGAGCTTTCATATTCCTGTTGACAGTTGGGAGTCCCTAGCGTATGATCGCAAGCAGTGAGGGACACTGATATACAGGGGTACAGAACACTATGAAGCAGCCAAAATAGACCGAGCGAAGCTTAAGAGAGCATGTAGGAAATGCCAACCATTGCCGCCCAACCATGGAGATCTCTGGATCTGTAAGGTTTGTGATCGGGCTCTTTTGTCGAAGGCAGGTTTTGTTAATCACATGAAAGCCCACGATAATACAGGTTCCGCTGCTGTTACTCTCATACAAATCAGTGAGCGTTTTCAGTGTCATATCTGCTTGAGGGTGTGCAAGTCGCTGGCAGGGCTAAAAAGTCATATTCGGGCACATGGAATTTTAGTGACTGAGGGAGTGGCCCTCGTCTGACAAGACGTTGCAATCATCATCATGTATGTGTGTATGTATGCATGTATCTATGTATGTATCTATGTATGTATTTATATGTCAGGTCATGTCATATGCTACTGGTACAATGTAACCCAGTACTACCTGCCTCATGGTCGGGTCAGCACCGGCTAAACTGGTTGCCCCACCAGAATATTTGGTGAGGAGGGCGGCTAGTCTCCCTGAAGGATTAAAAACCTTCCAAAGGGCGAATGAACTCTTTTTCTGGGTCAACGGCCAACTAGCACCGTGTATATCTCTGTGTGTGTATACGCATATTGGGGTGGAGAGGGCTCCCGTAAGCCGTGGTGAAGGTAACCTTTCTAGGAGTAGCAAATCTCTGATTCAAAAAAACCATAAAGCGGAAGACCATTACCCGCATTAAGCTGGTCTGCAGTTTAATTTGTTGCTGGCTATCTTGCTCTTGCTTTTTGCTGGATCTCAGCATTTTGAACCGAGAGAGAGAGACTTAGCTGTCGTACAAAGCTAAGACTGTAACACCATCTTTGTACAAATACTCCCTCAGGTATTTGGGCTCATGGATTTTAAATGTCTGAGGGAGTGGCACTCGTCTGACAAGACGTTGCAATCATCATGTATGTATCTATCTATGTATCTGTATCTATTTATATATATACTTATATATGTATGTATACTTATATATATATATATATATATATATATATATATATATATATGTATTTATATATAAGAGCAAATAATTAATAAACCATGTTAAAAAACACTTTGAAAAAGAGTTAAACACATATTTACTTTGAACAGGAAACATAAAATAAATGGATAGTTCTTAATCCGTGGAGTTTCGGAGAAATACTTCCCTTCTCATCAGAGGGTAGGTATTCGCAAAATGCGGGTTCGGATTTTGCATATAAAAGTATCTGGTGAAACTGCAAGTAAGTATAAATTTCAGGAGAATGGATATATATATATATATATATATATACATATATATATATATATATATATATATATATATATATATATATATATATATGTGTGTGTGTGTGTATAGGTGAGTAGCTTATGGTTTTAAACACGATATTAATAATAATAATAATAATAATAATTATATATATATATATGTATATATATATATATATATATATATATATATATATATATATATATATATATATATATATATATATGGATGTATATATGAGTTCCGGTTATGTTCACAGACCAATAAAATGAAAGTCCAAAATAATTGACTCACTTAATATAACTCCGTTATTATCAATTTTTTATAATCGAACATGCTTATAACATTTTCGTTGAAGACAATACCATATATAATTAGAAGACCGTGTGGAGTATTTTCTTATGCGCTGTAATCTTTTCGTAACCACTTTATCAATTTCAAATAGTATCTCATCAAATATTATATCATTAAAATATGCACAATTAGCAACCTCTCATGCGGTCAAATACATTTGTTATAAACATATGAATACAGTCATTATTACTTGCTATACATATATAAATACATTCACTTTCCTATATTAATGTATTATGCGGTTTAACTCTCCGCAATACGACTTTTTATATTTTTCGTATTTAATTGTTTATTCGATTGTCTGTAAATCGATTATTTAACCCACTTTCCTGTTTCTATTTTAACATGAGAATTCAACACTCCCCTATTCATATATTTATTTAATCGCTTAATGTGTTTTCTTAATTTATTTATATATTTTTTCAATTTATTTTTGTACACCTTCAAGTTCTAGTTTTAACTATATTTTAACTATTCTTGTATTGGTCCGCCATAGGTTCGTATAAATATTTTTACGCATTATGATTTACTTGCTGATGTTGCTTTTTAATCATACGGTATTTTTGTAGAGAGAATTATAATCAAATGCTTATTTACATCATGCCTTACTGTGTATTTCAATGAATAAAGTTCAAGTTTATCTTTTTACTTCTCATGATTATCTACGTATTATATATTTTTTTTTACTTCTTACTATCCAATATCCATTCCTACTCCTGTTATGTTCTAGGAAAATAACTTTCTTTAGACAATTCTATTCAAAAAAACAAAAAAAAAAAAACGAAACGATCTACTAATTACTGTCATTTGGTTCAGGAGTTTTTGTTTTACAAATGAAATTATCATTAAATTATTTATTTAAATAATATCACCTAACAATAATTTTTATATATTACTGTATATGCCAATACCCTTAGTTTTGAATTTTCGTATTATATGTTTTTATTGTTGTCTCTACAATTCAATCATTCTGTTGTGTTATAGAGAGCTAACTCTCTTTACCGATTTTTGTATTCATCATTTACTGAAATCACGTGTACTCTTGCTTAAATATATTTGCTTAATGTAAAACATGTAGTTCTAAGTTTATGCTCTTTTTCACAATTCATGTTTAGTTTCTCCTACATTTTGCTTAAACTTTATACCTCCATCAATATTTCACAGTTAGTTAATGTTAGATATTTCATATCGTCTTGTTTTATTGAAATTAGTTATGAATCTAGTTATTATTTTCTTGTTTACGTAATGATTATTTCAGTTCGATTATGCTAATTTGATGATCTATTAATTTATCTATTCATTTTACTCTTATATAATACACGAATTAAAATTAACATCACCTTACACTAATTACTTTCACTATCAACATATTCCTTAATTGATTTTTATTAAATGGTATTTCAATTATGTTTTAGCATCGAAAATGGTATTTTATTTTTATGGAAACAGATTCGTATAACTTTTTCTTGTTTAAAAGTTTATCTTTGGAGTTCACTATATGGTGAGACTCCAGTAAACAAAAATGGCATCTCTATTATTTTCTTGTTTTTTTTTTTTGTTTTTTTTCATAGGCATCACCACATTATCAAGACCAAGAGGCCACTCAAGGATAAGAGTAAAGAGTGTACAGTAGAAATTGGACAATATAGTAATCATTAGTAATGAAAATTTGGTAAATTTGATAACTTATATGGAACGGCTCATCAAGAACTTATTTACGTTAGACTTGAAGACAACCATATTGTAGTCAGCCGGAAAGCAGGAAAACGGAAGACAATTCCACAGGCGTGCAGTTCTAAGAAAGAAGCTTTGTTCATGGAATCTACGTTTAGGTTTAGGCACAGATACAGAGTGGGGGGAATTGCTGATAGTGTTTACAGCTAGACAAGTGTTTCTTGTGAAAGTTTGCCGAGGGGGGGAACATAGATTGAAGCTCATTCGAACACTTTCCATGAAAATAACGATACATCAGAGACAACCTCGGAATATCTCTTCTGTGAGGTAGAGGTTGCGAGGAAGAGAAAAGGACATCTCCTACGAGGCTACGAAGTCTATTTTGAACTCTACAAGGCAGGACAAGTCCTTTCTAGCAGCTCCTGCCCAGATGTGGCAACAGTATTCGATCCTTGGACGTACCTGGCTCTTATATAGATAGAGAATAGCATCAGCAGTGAGATATCTACCGGATAGATAGAAAGATTCCACCATTTTTCCAGCGGCCTTGGCAACATATTTGATGTACCTGTTCCATTTAAGATCAGAAGTAATGGTCAAGCCAAGAAGGTTGTCAAAACTTGAGGCCTCCTGAAAACGAGAGCCATTCATTTCAATTGATGCCAGCTGTGGATCAGAATGTTGATGATGTAAAGAGAGAAGCCTGGTTTTAGATGCATTAAAAGTAACCAGCCACTCCGTACCCCATTGCACTACGTGCTCAAGATCAGAGGAGAGAGAATTGGAGAGAACTTGGTCGTTTACTGTCTTAGATGTGCTACCATAAATTGTAGTGTAATCAGCGTAAATGTCTACAAATGATGTAAGGATGTGATTTGGAAGATCATTAATGTAGACCAGGAAAAAGTTGCGCCCAGGATGGACCCCTGAGGGACACCGGCATTAATATTGTGAGCTTCTGATTTTTGCCCGTCAACTACTACTCTTATGAACCTATCAGAAAGAAATGATTTAATAATTGAGAAGACATTTCCAGCTATACCATAGCTAGAGATCTTATGAAGTAAATCTTTATGCCATACCCTATCAAAGGCCTTAGATATGTCAAGAGCAATTGCCCGAAAAAGGTTGCCTCCGTCGAGAGATTTGCTAATCCTATGAAATATAACTGTAAGCACATCTGCTGTAGATCTAGCAGAACGGAAACCATATTGAGTGTCACTAAGAAGGTTATTTTTGTTGAGACGGTTGATTACTTCTGTATTTAACACAGATTCTAGCAACTTACTCATGTCGCACAGGAGACTTATTGGCCTGTACTGAGAGGGGGATGAGTGATCACCTGAATTCTTAAATACAGGGCATACTGATGAAATTTTCCAGGGAGATGGTAAACTATACTCCTTAAGACAGCGTTTAAACAGTTTTGTAAGTATGTGCGCTAGTTCAGGTTGATATTAAACTTAGCTTAATCAGCAACTAGAGGGGGGTACTATGCGATGCCCGGGTGTTTGTAGATGTGCGTGTTTTTAGGTAAATGAAAAGAAAATCGTTGGTTGTTAAAAAAAAACGAAGGCTTTACGTGCAGTTGGAAAATAGTGAATTGTGTCCGTTTTTGACGAGTTATTGACTTGCACTTTGAGTGCCGGACAGGGCTTTATTTATCGCGGGTCTGTTGGCGTCTTTTATTATACGAAAAAGCTTAATGCACATGCGGCGATCGTAAGCAATAACAATTCAGCAGTTAACATTTTCTGCGGGGCAGTTTTTAATGAGGTCAATAAACCTGTTTGTTTGTTTTTAACTAACTTTGGGGAAAACCAGCTCCCTGTTTATTAGGGGGAGTGTCTCGTCTCGAAATGAAAGCAACCGTCTTATATGACGACGCCAACATTGATCAAACGTTGCATAGCTGTCTAGAGACCACTGGCCGTGTGCCATAATTTGAATCAAGTTTCGATTTTTTTCATATACCGAAAAACGCATGCAACACGTGCCAATCCGAAAATGTCGTATAATTAACGTTCAAATCGGGCAAATTAAATAGAGAGGCGACTACTCTTGTTAAGTCGTAGATATTATCATTTAGACGTGATATAAAAAGTTTAAAAAATGAGCGACGGCCTCGAGAATCCGCCAGAAAATGAGCATTTCTGAGACATACACAAAAAGCGAACATATATAAATACACACATTTTCGCTTTTATATATATATATAGATGGTCCATTATAATTCAGATTCTATTTCTTCCCGACGTAGTTCTCTAACCCAATCACATAATGCATTCGTGTTCCTCTTTTGTTTAAGATAATTTTTGTTCTATCCCCATTTTATTCATTATTCTCAAATCGAGTAGGTTCTTTCTCTGGTTGAATGTTAAATGATGTTGCACAGTTTCGGTATCTGTCCGTAAAACACCAGTTTCCTATTATCCACCTGAACTTCACATGTGCATATAGTTTCAGAAATTCAGTCATTGCCATATAATAGACAATATTTATGTATTTTACTGTGACACTTTTTTCAATATATAATTCACCAGACTCACTATTTTCTTTAGCTTACTATAATTATTACTTATTACAATTTTTCTTAGATTAGCAGAGGTTGTGAATGAAAGGGTTACTGTTTTCTTATTTAGTATTTTACTAAATTTATTTGGAAAGAATTTTACAAACTAATTTATAAGAATATCAATTAATTTGTAAAATTCTTTCGAAATATTATACTGAATATGTGTACTGAAAGTTGGATAAAACCATACAGGTTTTTACGTCTATTTCTCTTATTTTCTAATTATATCCTTCTTTACTAATTTAATGGCATTATTCACATTCTGTTTATTATTTCTACACCTATGTTATTCTTTACATTTTCTACTTTCTATGTGTTATATGATATTTTGAAGTTTGTCCTGCTTTATTTAGCACGTATTTCTTTATATATTTGATTTTGTCTTTATATTCTGATATAGTTACACCTTCATTATATTGCTTCTTATTTTTAACGAATATGTTTTCAATCTGTGATGCCCTAGATATTTATTTTCTAATACACTGGAGATAATTGGTTTCTTCATTTATTAATAGATCATTAGATTTATAGTCTATATAAAATAGTGGTTGGTTTGGTTTGTGATACAGTCTGTCAATATTGTTGTTAAAATATAGAGTTATATAAAAATCAGTACTTTACTGTTAGTTCTTTCTTTAGTTAATACAACGATAGTTTAATCGTCTAATTAGTTTTCTCGATCACTTGAATAGTCTAAAAACATGCGTCGTGTTGATATAACCGTCTATTTAAGCTTATGAGTTTATACAGCAAAGTAAATATGTACATTCCCACTAGGTCGGTTGCATAGATTCGGTGGATGCAATCCGAACATTTTTTTCCTATCCTGCATTACCTATATCCTATTTTTATTTATTTTGCTACCTTAAATAAGTACAATAAACTTTATCTACCACGAATTGCAATGAACCAAAACCCCTTTCCTTAAGTTAACAGCGAACATGAGTTGGAACATTTGCATTGAGAGCATTTTCAATGATGCTTCGAAGGAGGGGGTCCTCTCTACTGTGCTAGAGGCTACTTACGCCTGAAAGTATCCTGTACCTCTGTAAGACCATCATCGGCCCAAGTATGGAGTACTGTTGTCACATTTGAGTTGGTGCATCTGCTACTAGTTTATCACTCCTGAACAGGGTTCAAAAGGAGCCGCCAACCTGATATAATTTTAACTCTTGTCTAACTCTTATCTAATCTTCAGCCTCTGGCTCGACGAAGCGATGTTACATATCTTTGCCTACTCTACAAGTATTTTAATTGTAAATACTCTGAAGAACTTCTAGCTCTCGACGTAAATACCTCCGAAAAGCTGACAATCAATTAATCCACCCTTACACAGTAGAGATTCATAGGTGTAAGAAAGGGTTCTACTCCAATAGATTCTTCCCCAGAACTGCTAGACTTTGGAACTCTCTTTCGTGATTCTGCTTTCCCAATTGCACTTATATCCAGACGTTTAAGTGTAATGTGAACAGACATCATGTTGTCCACCTCCATTCATAATATCCATACTACTAAGTTCCAGATAATAGACCCCTATTTCAAAGTGGTAATTTGCTTTGTTTGGGGTAAAAGTTAAGATTATAATATGTTTCAAAGTTTACAGTGTATATGGGCATTGCTTATCCGCTGGACCAATAATATTAGCATCGTCAAGTATAATTGAAATACCTTAATTTTCATTTTAGGTTGTAAGTATTAAAAAAAGTATATTTTCAACCTACACACGGTTAAACCTATCAATTTTGAAGTTTTGTGATGACGTTAAATGAAGTGGGCATATTCTCTTTTCATATTTGTACATTTTACAGTAATTATATTGTACGTTTCTGTCTGTACACTTTCCATCATTATTCTTATCTGGTGTTGGTGACTTCTTTAATGTTTAATGATCGTCATTGGTAAGAAACTAACACCTGGGTAATTTTTACAGGATTACGAATGGTAGAGATTAAAACTAACATATAATACGTGGATATTGATAAGACTTCCTAAGATAATTAAACAGTCTTAACGTGTAAATAATTCTGGTAGGAAATTATATCGGATTGAAAGAAAAATAAAACATATAATGAAAAACTAGAATTTGAAGTGCTAGATATGTATTTGCAAAATAAATCTAACAAATGAATAAAAAAATATCAGAAAAAATGAAATAAAAACATTAAACGATGAATTGAATGTAAGAATAATGAATGGGTTAAATTTCCTATAAAATAAAATACAAAAGTAGATTTAATACTAAATTCGCAATCGAAAGAACAATAAAAACACAAATATAAATATTGGTATTGAGGTTAGTCCAACTGCTTAGTCCCTTAAAATCTAAATTTTGATTGCGTTCACGTATGCATAACAAATCTATTTTGCCGTCTGAATAGTAGCTATTAAGGAATATGTCCAAATGATTTAATACTTGAAATAGTCTAGATTGTTACGGTACAATTATAGCTCATAACATCATGTTTTATTTTATATTTTGTTTTCATGAGTTTGAGTAAACATCATATAAATATACATATATACATATATATACATATATATATATATATATATATATATATATATATATATATATATATGGGGGTTCATATATATATATATATGTGTGTGTGTGTGTGTATAAAGAAAGGGTTCGATGATATAAATGTAGTAAACATTAAATAAACAAAAAAACGTACAATTACTACAAAATGAGCAACAGACACAAGATCGAAAACCAATTGTTACCTATAACCGAGGTCCCACCATACATAATAAAGTTTTCAATTATGAAAAAATATGGTAGACCATATTAATGTAAATGATAATATTATAAATGTTCCAGAATGTGCCTGCAATTCCTTTCTTATTTTGATAAGTAGATAAAACATGCACTTTTAGGAAATCTAAACTCTGTATACAATTCTAAATTTAGAAAACTCTTTAGTAAAGATCTAAATTACAGAAAACCTAAATGCCTAAACTATACTAAATGTGTTAAAAACTAACTAAATCAGTAGAAGGTTTTTTTTTGTCTATAGTAAATAAATATATATTCGTACAGCCTACGTTCCATGCATGGAAGAATAATATAGTGAATGCGTAAATAAAAAGGTTGAACGTATTCAACACCCTAAAAATATCATCTTTCAAGATTCAGGCATACTAAGGAAACTTAACATACTTCAAGATGGATTTGTAATACTTTCTATTGAAAAAGTGGTAAACAATGTAGCTCTGATATGTAAAAAAAATATATACAACGTTTATTGATAGAAGTACGGAATTATAGGTAAAGTTTCAGATACCTATAAAACAAGTAATATAAATTTAGATTATTCTGAATAATAGTGTTATTAACCAAAATGTATGACTAACGTAAAAAGAAAAAAAAATGCATGCATGTATAGGATACCTCAAATGCACAAAAATCTATTTTGAGCTGGGCTTATTGTAGATTCAAAGACGTGCATTACTAAACTTTAAAGTCTATCTATATCTAAAGTGTTTAAATCAATTATAAATTAAATGAATAATAGAATTACTAGTGTAAATGTTCGATTAATGTAAGAAGAAAAACACCAAAACATCCATGTATGTATTGGATACCTAAAATACACAAACATTCTGTTAGCGCTAGGTTTTTGTAGGTTCAAAGACGGCTATTAATAAACATTTAAGTAAAGCTATATCTAACATTTTGAAACTAATTATTAATCAAATAAATAATTTCACCAGTAAAGAAAATGTTATACTTATATAACTCTATATTGGGTGGTAAATAATTCACAACCAGTAAAAGAATAATAAGATAACATGAATTCCAAAATACAAGCAAAAGCTACATACTGAAATTTTACACGAAAAACTTATAAAAGTATTAAGTGATACTGTAGATTTAACTTTTGAAGTTTGTAAAGATAAATGTATAGACTTATCAAACACAAAAAACCTTCTGCTATAAAATAAAAACAGCAACAATTAGTGTTTCTAAAAGTATTTAAAATACTTATAAGTAATCTTATTAAAAAATGTTATTTTCAAATAGGAAATAAAATATTACTTCAAACGAAAGGTATCGCAGTTGGATTGTATCGAGGCCCATTTTATGCAAACCTGTACATAGTCTCGAGTGTATATATATATATATATATATATATATATATATATACATATATATACATATATTATGAGAGCCTCTTTAAGAAATTCGTTTCTTATCGTTGAGCGCTTTCAGTTGAATTAAAGTCGGTCAGTTTAGCTCTCATGCATAGATCATCGTATAACGATTAGATCACTGTCTGGCTGACGTAAATGAAGATTTAAAATTAAAATGTTTAAAATTCAACGTTATTTCACGACGTTAATGGTAGCCGAATTGATTAGGTCTTCGCGAATCAAGCCAGATATATCTCGTGTGTTGGAGTTCGAATCGTTCGACTAGTATTAATCGTAAAACCCTGTACTGAAGATTCCCGAAAGGATGAAACACTAGTGTCTGTAGGTATTTAATTATTATAGTAAAAAATAATTTTGACAGTCCCTTTAAGAAATTCAAATCTTATTGATGATTAAAGTCGATTTAGCTCTTATGCGTAGATTATCGTATAACGATTAGATCACTGTCTGACTGACGTAAATGAAGATTTAAAATCAAAATGTTTAAAATTCAACGTTATTTCGCGCGATTAATGGTAGCCCAATTGATTAGATCTTCGCTAATCGAGCCTGAAGATTCCTGAAAGGATGAAACACTAGTGTATGTAGGTATTTAATTATTATAGTAAAAAAAATAATTATATAATTATATATATATGTGTGTGTGTGTGAGTGTGTGTGTGTGTGTGTGTGTGTGTGTGTGTGTGTGTGTGTGAAAGTGTCGGTCTGTGTCTGTCTGTCTTTTGTGTACATTTTTTTACCACGCAATAACCCTATAAATTAAAATCTACATACATTTGATATACAGAGTATTGAGATTTGTGAAAATCTTTTTAATCCGTATTGAGCCAAAAATTAGGCTGTTAACGGGACACATTTTAACAAGTTTACCTTTGAAAAACTCGACCTTACTCCTCCGTCAATTTACGGTCTAACCACTTCAAATTTATATATAGATATAGGTTCCTTGGACATGGATCTTACTTAAAAATATCATTTAATCGCAAAACAATAAATGTTAAGGGGCATTATAAGGGTCAAATTGAAAAAAAAATGACCTGTGCGGCCTCTACCAAATTACTTAGACCATTTCTGGTCTAAACTTTTGAACATTTAAATAAAGGGTATTCAGAGATAGGGCAAGATTTTTAATCGGCGTGGGTCGAAAATTTGAGCTACTAATATATAAATGGGTGTATGTATATTTACATGTCTCCCTAAAACGTTCGACAGAGGCGACGGATTTTCACAAGATGACTATCGTTTTGAAGCCGGACAATACCGAAAAATTGGCTAAAAACATTAACTTATTCGCCCTCAACCGGCCACATTTCTACAAGGACGGGTCGTTTTTTTCTCCGATATTTTAGAAAGTTATCCAATCTCTTCGATAGTCTAGCCTTCCAGTTTGACGTCACGTGTTTTCCTGTTCTTTTGCTTCCTGCGATACGGGTTCGAGCTTGCCTTCCTACTACCACTTTTTTTGCCAACATACACCTCCAAACACCTAGCCAACGCGGTGCTGAAATGCTAGTATGTATATATATATATATATATATATATATATATATATATATATATATATATATATATATATATATATATATATATATATATATCCAAAAATGATATATCTAAAACATAATTTTCATGAGTTTAAGAGGTGTATAGATGATCTTATGTGTATAAACGCTAATGATGAATTCGAAAAAAATAAATATCTCGGATATCAAAATTAGTTAGAATTGAAGTGGGAACATATAACCCAACAGGTTAGATTTCTTGATTAAGATATAAAAGTTTAAGATGGGGCTTTCCTCATAAAATATTCGATAACAGAAATTCTTTCCCCTTTTAAATAAAAATAGTAGCTGTCCTGTTATTTCATGTTTTATGGAACCATTGTGTCAGAGATTTCGATAATAGCTCCAGTTACTTTAAAATTAATAGATTTAATACGCCCAGTTTTTAGTTTATTAATAAGGGTGATATAAGAAGCTGGGGATAAAACTAAAATATTTAAACAGTTAAATAAAGCATGTGTTCATTATCCTGATGCGTTTTAATCGTACAAAATTAACCAGAATATATAAATAAAGGAACTCCAACACGATATTTGTAATGTATACAATATATTCAATGCAATAAATGTAAAAAAAAATCCATATATGCATAAATATTTTTCAGTTTTAGTCATTTTAATTTTAAATAAAAAAAGAATGAAATATATAAAGCACATAGTAGGGGGTGAAAATTAGTCAAATGCATTAATCCTCATCTTATAAATACAAGATTGTAAATTACAAAATATATCCCTTTTTTAATTTGGAAATAGATGATTCTAACAGTAAGAAATTCATTTTTATAACATGAATAGGCTATCCAGATTAATTTAGAATAGAAAACTAAATCTAATATTTCTAGCATTTTTCATAAGGTCAAGGGAAGTAGTGTTTGATCAACACTGCTGGAGAGCCTAAATTAAATATAATCTTTTGTTTTTAATCCCACAACCAGTGGTTTATGGTAAACAATGGTTCATCCCTTTAATTAACATTAGTACTAGAGTTGATTCGAGAGAGCAAGTTGATGCATTGATTGCAGGTTATTAAATTATTAACTGATTAATATTTTTCTAACGAAGGATCGAATACATAGAAATGAAATATTTTTTAAATATAGTTTTAAAGGTAAAAATATTCCAAGACTATATATATATATATGTATATATATGCATGTATATATATATACATATGTATGTATATATTTAATCATTCTAAATGTAATCGTAGTTCTATGAAGTTTTAAACTTAATTGAAGCAGATCAATTGAAAATGAAGAACTTGTTTTGATAATTGACGTTGAATAAAAATACTACAAAAAGAAACATATCAATGTAATAGACACCAGCATGTTTCCTTTCGTTTCTGTCAATGTGATCAATGTCACGACATATACCGGCGGGTTTAGTGCAGTAAGTCTTCTTTGACTCTGCTCGATGCACATTAAATTAGAGAGACAATCTTAGATCAATGAATTCTATTTTGGTATGTTTTCCGCAGATATTAAATTCGTCATCAAATTACTTTTTTTTCATTAAATTGTTGTTTTACTCAGCATAGTTACAGCATGCTCATGTCAGATTCTCTTGACGTTACAAGCATCTGAATGTGCTAATATATAAGGCTCGTTAGCATCTGTTAGTCTTAGCTTGTCATCATTTTATGCATCGGATTCGAAATAAGATAGTCACCCATTAACTATGTAGTATTATAATATATATTTGGTTTAGATTAATATCTATTGACTATTCTGGAAACAAATAACCGAAACATTTACAAAAACCATGCAGTTCTTATAGATTAGGCAAGTCACATTTAAAGAATCATTTACAAGAGACAAAAAACGAAGACTCTGTGGACACAGAGATGAAAAAATACACCGCCTAATAAACTAATGTAGTATGGATATCATAAAATAGCATAAAATATCCACGATTGTGTTAACACGGCTGTACATTGGTAATTATGAAGACAAAGAATTTTGAACACTGAAAAACAGATAGAAGCACTTTAAAATGAATGATACACACCCCTCTAAGGCAATGATCTACAAACAGGTATGCCCTACGAAGCTAGAATGTATGCCATAATAAAAAAACAAGAATAGAAAATTCTTTCAGGCCGGTGGTTTTCCGTTCCAGCAGAGCATAGTGAAATTAAAGGAAAATAAAACGGGGAAAATACAGAGAATTGACCAGATTGGTCAATGAGATAAGGAAAATATAGGAAGTGAAGATAGTATCAATTATAGTAGGACCACTGAAAACAATATAAATAACTTAAAAAAATGCGTAAGATTGGTATCCGAGGGACGACTGAGAAGATATAACGGATAAAAATAATTAAAATAAGAGAAATATTAATCGAAATACCTCGAACAACTCTTTAGCTATAGGAACTAAGAAAACATGTGGTGTCTGCTACTTATATTAAACACAAAGAAACACCAGATAAAAACGATGAAAAGCGAAACCGTATAATTGAAATTCAACGTCTCACCTCTTGCAAAATTTTGTCCAATAAAGACATTTCCTTATATTAACATATATTATTTGTATATTCATAACACATCTATACAATATCAGATTGTAATGAACCTATTTCTTTTATATATGTCAAGATATAAATATTAGGTTGGTGCAAAAACAATGTCGTTTTTTTTCATTGATGTGGAATGTAAAAAAAACGGCATTGTTTTTGCATCAACCTTATGTAATGTAGAGAAAGAAAAATATTATAGTGGTATTCATTTATAAATCGATGTAGTCAAAGAGGAGGTGTTTTGTTGAAGGTATAAAAGTAAGAATTGAACGAAACAAAATTATCATTTTACAATTCCCATAAAGTTTGGTACTAAGCACGAATATCAAATTATATACACGCGAATGTCATATCTCTGCAGACACTTTCTACCTAGAAGGCATAAACAAATATCATAATAACATCATTGGTTTATTGTCACAAATATGCTGGATATAAATTATGTCAGATTAAGGTTATGATTTCCGAAGCCATCAGTCGTAAATGATGACAATATAAAATAATCATATTCTTGTTGATATCATAGTGTAAGAAATTGTTCAATGTTCGACTAATATTATCAGTTTAAGTCATGGTTTATTCTTAGACGTCACTTTATTTTTTCACGTTCTGTTCCTTCTTCGAGGTACGGGCCTGAGCATGTCTGCCTTCTACCATTTTTCATTGCTGAACACACACCTCAAAACACCAGAGAACGCCGGGCACCAAGAGTAATATTTACTATTTCTCAAACATATTGATGAACCAGAAGATTTGACAATAAGACGTGTAAGTGGACGAACTCCTCATCTCTGTATCAAATGCCGGTTTAATTATGAGCTCATTAGTTAAACAGCAAACAAAAATGGTTAAAATAATAAGTTATATTACTTTTCTCCCTACGCGTTGGATTTCTCTCCATTAATATATATATATATATATATATATATATATATATATATATATATATATATATATATATATACCCATATATATATGGAGGGGGGAGAAAGAGATAGAGAAAGAGGTAGAGAAAGATAATATAATAAACCCTGAGAATGTGTTTCTATAGTGCTAGGATGCTCACATCGAAATTATTGTGTTATGTTTTAACAAGGGCAAAAATAGACGTATGCCAATAAATGTTTAAATTAAAAAAAAAAAAAAAAACTATTCAAAGTCTTGATATATTTTGCCGAAGAAAACTAAAATCCAGTACCAGGCTACTTATTGCAGTTCTCCTAGGAAAAATGATGGCTTGATAGTTTTAGAACACACGTTTTTATCCTCCTTATTCTACGAATTAGGGCATTCTTATTTTCAATCATTTTTACTTTTACTTCGTGAATACATCGAACAATTTGGCAAAAAGCTTATAACATAATCACTGGTAAATTGATGTAAGTGATAGTAGATTATTACCTAATGTATTTTACTGGCTTTGCGTATTTACATTAAAAAATAATTACACTTTTGGGATTTTCTAAGAGCTGCATCATTCATATTCTGTATCTGGAAGGAAAATACATTTTAAACAGTTCAGAGTTATTTCAATATAAATGCGCTAACTGCTTCTTAAGATACACAATTAGTTTTGCATATTAAACATAGGTAATATTAAAAAATAAATATATGAAAGAATATGTAAATATATGAAAAATAATAAATAATAAACGCGAAAAATGTAGTAATTGGGCTTCATTTCCCCCTTATAAATTCATATTATATATATATATATATATATATATATATATATATATATATATATAGTAAGTTATAAAATATATATGGCGATTAAGCTACACTGAATATTCCGCGTTTCATTCACTCTAGAACTTTTCAGGCTTATGCGCATGTAAACAAAGCAAGGAGATTTCACTTAAATTTGATTATTTGTCTCCTCAATTTGAGTTCTATTTTAGTTGGAAAAGCTCTTATTACTCACTAAATATGTAATATCTACGCCAAGTGGTTCGCATGTAGATCGAGTTGCCTTTATAAAAACGCGGAAAATACAATTCAATTACTTTATACTCGCAACCATTGAAGGAAATATTCTCAGTGCAATATTAAGATAGTTTGAGGGAAACGGAGAATGATACAAGATAAATTAAGTAGAAAGTTTCATTGTTTTAACAATACGAGCACTGATACAATTATAAGAACGACAGTGTCTTTCAGGGCAGTATTTGTTTTTCCTTTTAATTCAACAATTTTAGTAATGGGGGAGCACCTATTACCACGTGTAGCATGGCCTATAATAATAGCAGATGAAGAACGTGAATGTGTCGGCATATTAGAAAGGCAAAATTGGAAAAATGACCGAATTTACAAGAGTTTCGACATACTTTATCACGGACAAGACAATTACGACGATCATCCATTAAAATGACGTCTCCCTCTACACTTGTAACACTTGTCATGAGCAGGAAGGCAGCAGAAAATTGTACAGAGTAACACTCCATACGAACACCAGTAGAATCAGAAATTTTAGTCATAGTAAGATCAGTAGACAAACTGCAGGATCAGTAGACAATTTTTTAGGTTCAGTAGCAGTAGTAGGAGCAACGGCTGACCCAATCCGGGACACCTATGATTCAGCACAAAAGTGAGCTATCACATTGAGTAGCCTCTTTATAAGTTTCAAGTAGTCTAGCACGTATTACTGAAGATCGGATATCACGTATAAATGCGTCACAAACAGATTCATCTCTGTAAGTATTAACAGTAACGTCTTTAAAGTAAATGTAAGCGGCAAGTCGATTCAAGACCTGAAGATATTAGCCGACAGACTCGTTTCTTGTTGCAGACTCGTAGAAAGCAGATGCCCAGCATGAATAACGGTTGGGAACTTGTCATTAACGCCTTTCAGTAATTCGACAACGTGTTCAAATACTAAACAACCCTCAATAACGCCAGCAACGGTGACAACGATGTTTAAATAGGTAACTTCGATATTTAAATAGAGAACTTTGAGTTTATGATGGTTTAACGAAGAAATAATTGATAAATAGTAATTAAAGTTACGATACCATAATCTGTAAAGTTGCTAGCCTGTGGGTCCGCCGAGAATACGTCAAATTTGTGCAGACGAATGGTCTCAATGAGGGAAAATAAATTTTGTTCAATAAATTTTAGGGTTGTAAATAAATGAAGACGTAAAACAAGGATCTCTTGAAAAAAAAGCACAGCTACTAAAGCAAGAGAAGATAAACTCAGTCGTTTAAAGAAAAAGAAACGCGTGCAAAATCTTGTGGCAAGAAAAAAATTGCATTTTTTTAAACAGTAAGAACAAAACAATTTGCATTAGCGTTTCCGTTTAATAAAAATATAACACAGAGCTACAACTATTGTTTAACCACGATATAAATCCCCGCTAAATTTTTATTAAAAGTATGCAAAAAACATTGAAAGCGAATATTATATGTTTCCAAATAATTTGTCTATTTACCGACATACATATTTTATTATTTACTATTTTCCTTTTCTAATTTAATATTTGAAAGAAAGGGCATATCAATAGATGTAAAGTACATGTAATGTGTCTTTTTCTTTTATTCTATATTCAAAGATAAATATGAATGCATGCAATTACGTAGAAAATTTTTGACTGTGCGACACGCAGAGTAATGGGATATTTAGCTTTCATCGTTTCGGTGTTTCTTTACAGCTGAAAACAGTATATAACATTTCATTAACAAAAAACTCATACTTCGTTCGTCAGACAAATATATGTATTATTTTATTATAGGGTGCTACCATAAACTGCAGTTACCATTTTTAGGTAAGACTTATATAATTGATCAATTTATTTTACTTAATTGTGTCATAGGGTATAATAACGACATCCGGTCAAATATTACGTTATATTAGAACAAAGAACTCAGCGTTTTACGCGTAATGCATAAGCAATGGATTTGCTGAATTAATTATTTTCAAATGAAGAATAGAATCGCATTGTAAATCCCAATTTATTAACTTGAATTATTGACATTTTATTAGGATTGCACGACAACAATATACTTGAGTATAGTGTTAATATAATGTAATAACCGTTCGAAGATATAATTATAAGTAACCATTGAAAAATAAGATGAAATCAAAAGTTTGATTACATCTGGAAAACTATGTGTAATTGTTCTACGTGACTTCATGTATACCACAAATAAAAAGCACGGATTCCCGAAACGATCGTACAGATAATTGACTTTGTTGTTGTTCCTTCTTATGAAACTGATTTTTAATTTAATTAAATTTTGATTTTTAAATTTTTAAAATTTTTTAAAATTTTTAAATTATAAATCACATTATTTAATATATATATATATATATATATATATATATATATATATATATATATATATATATATATATATATATATATCTGATCAATCTGCCAGTTTGAAAGTGAGATGGCGTGGTCACCGGAGCGAAATAGATTTCCTTTTAAGCCGGAAAAAACAAAGTCGAAAATACGAAACAATATTTCAAGAAGACATGATAACTTCAATACATTATCGGATGTTAAGTCTTGAGCTTGACGCAAGGAGTAAAATACGGGTTCCCCGGTACGTGAGACAGTGGTCGGTGAGTACCATTCGTTGTGGGCAATTACTTGAAGTGTACGCGAGTGGTAGCTGATTATCCAATCAGAACGAACCAACGTTTTTACAGAGTTGACAATGATTGCTTAGCTGACACACAATCGGCGTGTTTCGATCAATTGTAACTAATTGTAGAGCAAGAAAAATCAAAGTTGCTGAGAGTTTAAAGAGAGTTTGCAGAGGTTGCTCCGGTATTAAACTTAAATGAACTCTCGACCGCCTCAACAGCCTACTGTTCTGGAAGTAGCCGTCGTCGTTTTACCGATTAGAAGCAGGAAATCGATTTACGTAAATACTGGCAAACTCTTGTTCCTTGACTATTATAACTACCAGAACGAAATAATTAAGTCAATATTTTTATAACATTTATTTTTGAATCTCCTGTGAAAAACTTTACAGCTTTATTTGTTTTTCTCTTTTGACAATAATATATTTCATACGAAAATGAAAATCGGCATCGGTCTTTATTGTTGTTATTGATTAAAATAAACTTACAAAAAAAACAAGCAAATTGAACTGTGTTTTCTACAAAAGAAAGATAATAGACAAAATAGACAATCATTGCAGCAAACGTCATAGCAATCCTGTATTTGTGAAAGCGACCGAAGCTGCATCGTTGAAATTTGGTTGAGATCTTAATCACCTAATATTATTTTTATAATATTGTGGCCACACTGGCATTAATCGTGTTCCATCTTTGCCGAGCGAGGACGTGGCGTTGCACTTGGTTAAATAAAAATTCCTATGAGAATATTTTCTATTAGAATTATGGTCCAAACATCGATGTTGTTTAAAAACGTCAGAATTCTTACTAATGAACAAGAAGCGATTAACAGTATATATATATATATCTATCTGCGTAAGTATACGTTGATAATTATGTTTCAGTTTGGGAAAGTTGGTATAATAAAATTAGGGGGTGTTCGTTCGCACCTGACCTCCATAGAATGGAAATATGTCACAAAGTTTAACAAGTATTTACTTTAACATAGATCCACGGAATATTTTGACTAGTTTTTCCGTGTGAACAGGGATGTTATAATAAATTTTGCGGTATATCTATTTTGTTTTTACTTTCATCATATTTTTCTTTGGTTTTGATACCCCAAAAATAAACCGAAATTTACAACCCTTCCTTTTCATAACTTATCATACTTTCATAAATCAGAGTCCATTTTCTGTTGGCTGTTTTTGACCCCAGTCAACGGCGCGTATTTTGCTAGTATATATATATATATATATATATATATATATATATATATATATATATATATATATGTGTGTGTGTGTGTGTATGTGTGTGCGTGTGTCTAAGGGGGGTATTTTGCGAAGCTAGCATACGATATTGTTCATGTTTTCATGCTGTATAGCAGTGGTACACTAAGAATTTCAAATTTCATGTTGTTTTCTTTCTCATACAATCACGTTTTTTTTTCAACAACAGACCGCTTAGACAGTGACTCAAGCCGAATATTTGTTCGACACACGATTGTATATCTCCCTTTTCTCTTCCGAGGCTCAAGTATGGGTCAAAGGATAGGCAGTCTGACTCAAATTTCACCGGAATCGGCTGCCAAAACTTGTGAAAAAATCGCATTGCACACCGTTTTTAGGAAGGTGACGGTGTCGGTTTTATATGTCTGGGTTTTTCATTCGGTCAATTCATAGGCATTACGTCAAAATAGTATTCGCCTTGACTGGATGCTTAATAACTTGTGCATATTAATTAAGTAATTTTGCAATATGAATTAATTTTTCAACTTGAGTGTCCAACAAAAATACATATCTAACACAAAACAATACTATTCCACACTATGTAAATGTTTCCGTCACTAAACAATATTACTATTTTAGTTTTTTATCAATTTCTTTATTCCCGAAGTTTATTTCTTGTATTTTTCGTCACCACCCAAACAATTCTGATCAAGAAGTCTACCGGTTGTTGCATTGGATTGTTAATTCTTTAAAAATATCTTATTAAGCTTTCATTTAATCGTTACCAATGTAATCATCATTTATTATAGGTTCGAACTTACACAAAAACGCACTACCTTCTCTCAGTGATTTATGAATTTGTATTCTATTTCGAAGTTCGTAATTCTACTTGTAATTGCGTTTGGTTGGACTAATGTAACATGTACTTTCACAAAGTCGCAGTGAAAATGCGCCCGGCAATTGTACAATCATACAACTCAATTCAGAGACAAAAAGATGTGGAAGCAACAAATATGGATTGGATTATATTCATCATGTACAGATAAGGGAATTATTGTCAGAAAAAATGTAAGCAATATAAGAAACACCAATCAATAAAAATATGGAGCATTTACAAACATAATTTTAGAGATAACACACAGCTTCGAAATTATAAATTGATAAGAAAAATATACTCACAGGGTAGGGAGAAATGCAACTGAAAAGATTGCCGTTGTACAGGTTTTTTTTTAATAAACAGTTTAAATAAAGGCTGTATATTTTAAGAGGCACGGAACAACGGGTATGTTATCGAGCTTCTATTAATAGAACTGAATAGTATCTGATCGGCCCTTACATTAATATAAAAAAAACAAAAGGCAGTGTAACAACTTCATAATAACACTCGCTGCTCATTTTTACAAGTCATTCCCGCCATTATGAAAAGGAAATAAAACTAACTAAGCATGACACGCCAATGGCCACAAAAGCTTGTATAAGTAATCATATTCGTGACATAGAGGGCAGCTAGAAGTATACGTTAAACTATAACGTAGTAACAATTTACTGCTGGTAGAAAAATGTAAATATATGTGGAAACAAAACAGGCAACTCTACTGTCCTCATGAATAGATTATGATAAGTGTTCCATATCAAGATGCAAGAACAATTACTGTTTCAGAAGAGGTTTGATTTCAGATTCTGATGCATAATAGAAATTAGTCTGAGGACATATAAATTTCAGCAGCTTTAGCACTGAAACATATTGTACCGGTTATAAGGAGTTTTGCATGAAAAATCCAGAAATCTAATCATATTTTAAAGTTGAATATCGGGAGGTTTTTGAAATGAAATATTAAAAAAAAATTCTTAATCAATCATTAAATGTTGATACACACACCGATAGAAAAACATATGCTTTACTGAACAATTATATTGATATAATTAAAATGAGTTGAAGTTGCAAAAATAAAATAAAATAAAAGAAGGATAGATGTCATTTCTCAAGGACACACTTTGAAAAAACCAAAAAAGAAAGCGAGTTCATGGAATTGTCCATCTAATTGATTTACAAGATTTAGCTTTGCAAATCTCGAATCAGCTAATATACAAAGGAAACCACATGGCTGTACATTCGATCATTGAATATTATGTAGTGGGATGGACGTTTTTTTTAGTAAATTTTTAATTTGAATTTGACTAATTTAGTACTAAAGTAAGCATGGATGGGTGTATAAATCATTCCAGGAATTAGCTCGATATAAGTGTAATGTTTAGTGTACGGCCAAAGACAAATTGCAAAAAATGTTAGTAAATGAGAAAACGTTAAATATATGGGAGGTCTTTTATATATGTGATATTTCCAAATTAGCATGCTATCCCCAAATGAAGCATGAATTGTTCTTGCATGACAATCTCGTGTAAAGCGATCAGGTTTAATTAATTGTGTGTGTCCATAGTGATTTTTCGATAAATCTCAGTTTCACATAGTAAAGATTCTTTTCAAAAATACTTGCTTTCAAACATTCAAACCGCCACCAAAAAAGTAGTAAAACTCGTGGGTTTAGATATCCACACTATGTGCCCACGTTTTAAAATCCATACATCATAATTATGACGGCTTGATTCGTCAATACATATGAAATTATACAAGGAACAAACAGTGCGCAATTCTTTGGTGGTAAGCTTTAAGCTTGTTTCAAAAATGAAACGTCGAAGTAAAATTACACTTAATTGAATAATATTAGCCTCTGGGTTATTGTAAAGTATTAGAGTATATGGGCCACCATTGTATTACAGTTGAAAGATACTATTCATAGAACTGAACGTCCTCAATTCTCTTTTATTATTATTATTATCTAATTTCAGAATTTACTGAGTGGAGGCAAATTGATAGTATAACCAATGGTATATAATATATAAAAAAAAACTATACTTCAGGTCGGGATATTTTATTAAAACAAAGTTGCAATTACCTAAAACCTTCGTTTTCCCCATTTATGAATAGTAAACGTATACATTTTACCCCCAAAAGACATCGTAAAATTTTACTCCCCCCAACCATATCGGGACGTACATCTTTGAAATAAACATATTATATATTACATTTTTACAACATTTATCTTATTCTGACTTTCACGAAAAACAGTCGTTTAGCTTAAACTACATTAATAATTCCCCACACTCTTTATCTGTGTCTAGACCTAGACGTATATCCCATGAACAAAGCTTCTTTTATTAAAAGCTGCACACACCTGGAACTCTGTTTCATTTTTCTGCTTTCTAACTGACTACAATATGGTTGGCCCTACGCCCAATGTGAATAATTTCTTAATGTGCCGTCCCTTTAAGTAATACAATTTACCAAATTCCTACAGCTAATGATTTTTGCAATATTGTCTGATTGACTAGAGTACTCATAAACCTTCATCCTCGAGTGTATTACTAGTCTCAATAAGTGATAAAAATCTGATTTATTCATATTTTATTAAAGAAGCTAAATAATACATACTTTTTAGTAACATTTTAGTATGATCTTTTTTCTGAACAAGATGTAATAAACGTTGAAAAATGTTAAATATCTTAAGCGAGCACAAATGGTAATTAATTACTGATTTTTGATTACAGTAAAAATTAACATTGTCTGACTATTTTTATAGGGAAGTATTTTAGTTGTACATGGCTTTATAATAAATACGTATACTCCATCCGTTTTCCGGTGGAGTGTTACTTGATTATCATTGATAATACCGGGATCTGATTTTCGTTATTTCATGTTATGATATCTGTTTGGGTTGTTACAAATGATACACAATCAGGATTTATAGAAAACCAAAGGAGTTACTTTATTTTTCATTATTATGGATTAATTAAACAAAACGCATCAAATTACACGTTTATATTATTCATACTACCCAGGCTACCATAGTTATTTTTTTACGCGGGAGACAGATTTTTTTTGGGGGGGGGCAATTTTCATCCTTCAACGGACACACCTACATGTTGTTCACTGAATGCCGGCAAGATTAGAGAGGGAGAGAGAGAAAGGGAGAGGAAGGGAGAGAGAGGGAGAGCTGTAAAAATAACATGTTAGGAAATCTTTTGTTTTATGTTTACCTGAGAGGACACATCACTCAGAAAAATGTGACGCTGAGAGTAACACCTTACAAATAGTGTGACATGAGAATGTTTTTATTTTTTTATTTTTAGAAACGATCTTTTAATGTAAGTATGCCATTCGATATTTTATGTTAGTTGTTTCGTTTTTATTTTATTTTTAGTCATCAGTTTTTTTTTTTTTTAAATAGGATTTACCACTTATCAAGCCTAAGAGGTCACTCGAAAGTAAGGGCTAAAGCGTGAGCAGTTATCAATGGAACAATATCATAGTAATCGTTAGTAGTGTAAATTTGGTAAATTGTAATAATTAGGAGGAAAAGCTCATCGAAAACCTGTTTACGCTGGACATGAAGAGGATCATATTTTAGTAAAGTGGAAAGCAGGCAAACAGAAGAGAGTTCAAAAGATGTGGAGTTTTTAGAATAAAGCGTTGTTCATGGAATTGCGTTAAGTTTAGGCGCAAATAAAAAGTGGGGCAAATTGAAAGCACTATTAATTAGTGTTTTCAACTAGATGAGTGTTTCTTGTGAAGGTTTGGCGAGGTAGAACAGGATTGGAGCTCAGGCGAGCACTTTCATGAAAAAAGCGATAAATCAGAGAGATGCCATGAACGTCTCTTCTGTGAGAAAGAGATTGTCGAGAAGAGAAAATGGAATCCACTACTAGACTACGAAGTTTATTTTGAATTCAAGCCAGGTTAAGCTGGTTTTAGCAGCTCCTGACAAGATATGACTACAGTACTAGGATGTTAGGACGTACTTGGCTCTTATATAGTTAAGCAATGTCTACGAATGATCTAAAATGTGATGTGTAATCTGATTAATGTAGACCTGTAAGAGAGTTGGTGCCAAGACGGACCCTTGTAGGGACTCGAGCATTAATACTGTGAACTCCTGATTTCCACACATAAACCATTACTCTTATGAACCTATCGGAGAGAAATGATTAAATTATTGATAAGACATTTTCAGCCTTTCCGTAGATGGAGATCTTGTGAAGCAGACCTTTATGCCATACCATATTATCGGCTTTGGATATGCCAAGACCAATTAC
This sequence comes from Euprymna scolopes, assembly GCF_053919585.1. Classification (NCBI taxonomy): domain Eukaryota; kingdom Metazoa; phylum Mollusca; class Cephalopoda; order Sepiida; family Sepiolidae; genus Euprymna; species Euprymna scolopes. The sequence goes on along the minus strand of NC_136498.1, from coordinate 38,436,096 downwards.
CCCAGAAAGATTGCCTCCATCGAAAGATTCACTAATCCTATTTGATAAAACCATAAGCACATCTGCTGTAGATATAGCAGAGCGGAAAGCATACTGCATGCCATTAAGAAGGTTATTTTTGCTGAGGTGATTTACTACTTTTCTATTTGACACAGCTTCCAGCAACTTACTCCTGACGCACAGGAGGCTTATTTTGTCTGTACTTAGACGCAGATGATTTAATACCTGAATGCTTAAATACAGAGAATACTGATGAGATTTTCCAGGGTGTTGGGAATCAATTCTCTTTAAGACAACGCTTAACAGGCTTTGTAAGCATGGAAGGTAGTTCTGCTTGAAGAATTACGAGTATGATAATAGGAAGACCGTCATGGCGAGTTGCTTTACCGGAATCAAGGTTTTGATTAGCTTGTCAACATAACGTACAGAAATTTCTATGCCGCGTTCTATTCAAGAAAGAGGAAATACTGCGGGTTGGTCTCCTTGGTCGCATAGAGTAGAATTAGCTGCAGATTTCTTGGCAAAAGCTTGCCTTGTCTGATGCTATCAAGATTAACTTAGCCCCATTCTTTATAGATGTGCTAAAGCCCACGCTTCGGTTCAAGATCGTGTTTGCAATTAGCCAAAACTGTAGGGAATGAAACAGTTGCTTAGCTACTTTGGACTTGACGAACTGAGCATACAACTCTCCCTCGTTCTACATCACACGTTTACAGTAGTTGCTGGCAGTCCTGAGAACGGCTGTAATCTCAGTACATCTATTACGTTGGAAGCAATGGAAAAAAGTTTTTCTTTTCGCAAGACAAAAAATGATCACACTAAGAATTAAGGTTAATTCGCATATGAATAGCAAGTGAGATCTGATTCTTTCTGGGAGTTATTTGAAATGAAAACACTTTTTTACTTTAATGTGGAGTTATATGAGCTGGAATCATATGGATTATTTTCAATAAATGTCCTGCTTCATTATAAATTAGATTTATATGCGAGAAATAAAGTCTTATTATTATTGACTTAAATCTATAATGTAATAATGCACTATAAAAATATGGTAGTAATGTTTTAATTACTTTTACATTATTTATATTTTACATTGTGAGTATTGTGTTGTCTATTACTAGCCCTTTAATAGTTCACAATTTGTGTGTGATTGTTGAATGCATATTGAAAAGTTTCTAACACAAAACGTATATCAATATTTGCTTGCCTGTAATGGCGACTAAAGACCCAAAACTATATTAAAACTAGGTGAAAACTTACAGATAGGCAAGCCAATTATATATACAATGGTAAATACAATTCATATGAAAAATAGTATTAATTTGAATCTTAAATTTTCAAAGTGGTGTACCCTATAGCCAGTAATAGAATTTGAATATATGACAAGATTATCATATAGGATTGTCGTATAATAAAATCACAAACAGTCAATCAAATTACAATTTGGTATTTTTAGTAATTATAACAATTAAGAATTTTTACCCGCAATTTTTAAAGATATATTTATCAGTAATGTATATTTCACATAGACTAATAAATAATTACACTTGAATTACATTTTTCTTCAGACATAAAAATAAAATAAAATTTGTAAATTTTAATTATTAGGCTAAAAATATTGCACAAACTGTTCCTCTTTAATTATTCATATATTCGGAAGATTTAATATTAGCTGGATACGTATAATAAGTATTTTTTAAGAGCTGAAATAAATAATATAAGGTTTTCGCGCAGAACTATTGAAACATTTAATTATTCATTAACACGTATGTGTCTTTTGTATTCGGGGATTTATTTTGATTTGTGCTTCTCTGCAAATGTATGTGTTTGTATTAATTGAGCGATTTCTGAATGAAAACTTAGGTTTATATATGATCCCCTTTATATGGTTTGATGTTGCACTATGTTTTTCACCCCTAAACACGAACAATGACTTAAGAAATATTCTTCTATACGGATACACGTATATTACGCAAGTGTTCCTGTAATTGCCTGTGTTCGTCAAAGAATTACTTATGGTTTGATTGGAAGGTAATGTTCGTTCATTTATAAACAAAATTGACTGACGGGATCGGTGTACAATTTTCAAATACCTATTCTTTCACAAAACGACTTTCACTTATGATGGCGGCAACCTTAACTTTTTATTTCCTGTTAGTAACCATTATATTTTTAGTAAGAATTCACACTAGAACGTCATCGTGGACTCCAATGCAAGCAACACGATCACGTGATTAATACGATCTGTTGATAGCTAGTTCTACATTCTTGAATAGTATAAATAGGATAGCTAATACTGAATGAATCCAGCGTAAGATTAATGTTTTGTTAAGACGGAGTATTTCGGGACAATCGCCACATTGTCCTTATAAATACTATTGAAGAATTTATATTCAGTTTTACTCCAGACAATTGCATATTTGTACTATTTGATCATGTAGAGACGATAACAATATTACTCAATTAATTATGTTGAATTAATTGCACACGTATTTAGATTACAGGAGAGCAGGTGATGATCATGCACATACAAAATCGGACGCTACATGTACTTGATTGGAAGTAATACGCGCTTGAGGAATCAATAGTATCGGTCTGAATAAAATATAGTTTTGACGACGTGGTCGATTAGAGATTGATTGATTAATGACTTAATAATTTTATTGAAGTAAAAGAACACTTTGTGTGCGATCATTGGGCAGGTCTGTGCTTTACACCTATATTATAGTATAATAGACCACCAGAAGTATTTACAGCTACCGCAAAATACATTTGCTGCAGAGTTTGGAAATTATAGTAAGTAATTCGACCTTTATCGTTTTCCGTGTTAGCCTGTTAATTGGTGTATTATTGTGTGTCCGTTCGTCAGCGAACTGTTATAATGATTATCAGAGATAACGCGCCCATATCCTCCAAGTCTCAATGAATTTTCTCCGTTTCGATATGCCTTTTTCTTGCCTGCAGCAAGTTCACACTTCGCATGATGAATAGTGTATGTTATGTTTTGCTTATTTGTACTTGACTTATAGCAGATTATTCGCATGGATGTGTTCGTCATTTGTGCAAAGTTTACTGTACATACAGAAGTAAGCATTGAGCGAAGTTGTTCATCATTTGCCTAATTTTCGAATTCCCCTGCAGGCAGAGGAATATATCTACTCTATTAGTTGATTTTGCTACATCTGTTTAGTCAAGTGTTAGTAAAGCAAATAGGTTGTAACATTAGTTGTTTAGTTTAACAGAAATGATAATATATATATATATATATATATATCCATATATACGTGCATACATATATATATGTACATATATATATATATATGTATACATATGTGTGTGTGTGTGTTTGTGTATGTGCGTGTGTATGTGTGTGTATACCCTGAAATTTTCCGAAATAATCCATGTTATTGTTTTGTGTTCGTCGGTCATCTAAATTTACATTTGAGAGAGAACACTTTAGAGAAACGTAAAGCTTTACTCCATTAGTTAAAAATACATTATTTATGTATTTGTCTTTATCCTTAATAATGAAAAAAAAAATTGAAGTTAAATTGATTTCTTTCAAACATACTGCTGATATGTATTGTCGTATCGTTCCTTATCTCCTTCCCCGACGCCAGAAATGTCCAATCTTTTTTTTGTTTATATATCTGTAGACACTTAACACACTTAAACATAAGGGCAGGTTACATATTATCTCGACGGATCACTTGTATAGTAGCGCTTGTTTAGATAAAAACATTAAAACAGATCAACTAGTTTCTCGAATTGAAATTTAGTGAAATGTCTTACTACAGATCCTCTTGAAGCAAATATAAAATAAAACGTTGAACACCAATAATAAAATTGCAGTTAAATGGGCTGGTAAACAGCAGAACAAAACAAACCAAATACAATAAGCAAAAGCTAGAATTTGTCACCGTCAACTTTCTATCTCAACTTAAAGCACGTGCTCTCCTCACTGCCTCTGCCAACAGGCATTTTATTACAAAAAAACTGACCTCATAGAATTTGCATACGTGTGAAGTGGAAGATGAGATTTCATGAGATTCTTCGAAACTACACCTAATGAATCCATTGCCGCCACCTTTAATTTATCTTTCTCTCAGATCCCATCCGAAAGTAAGTTGTATGACCGTCCACACACACGCGAGCGCTTTCGGATTTGATTAATACATTTAACTTTTCACTCTTCCTCCTAGTCTCTAGACTACGTATGTAGCAAGGTTAACGTGGTGGATTTGGTCGTTTGTTGCGGGAACTCCTACGAAGGGGGATTGGCTCGACTACTTCATATGCCTAAGAGCTCTCAGAAGATGCGTCGGAACCATTGGCATTTAAGGGCGTACAGTCATAGCATCAGAATGGAGTCTTTATCTTCATCGGAGGACTCAGAAGGGGTGCTGGAACTGCCAGCGGTGGGGTTCTCAGTTGTAGCATCGCAGGGAATAGGACAGATCCACGGGCATTTATTGGATGATTCACCATTACTGCTTCTCACCAACTGGTTCGTATTAAGGGCATCCGAATATCCTTCACGTGGCGTGGGGTACCATCGGCTTGCACGGCTTGCTCACTGACGTTGCCTGTGATTCGCCCTCGTTGAAAGCCGTTGGTGCATCGATTATTGAGAGGCTTTACCCAGACAGTGTCCCCTAACTCATACGGTTCTCGGGTTTCCTACCGATCAAGCAGACGGACGTCAATGTCCTTGATGCGCATTCGACAGCAATGGATTGCATTGGTGGGTGCGCTTGCAGCAGTCATACCATTTTTTGGAGTTGCATTATATCTATAGACCGCCTCTGCGATCGTGCTTTTTTGTTGCGATCCTCTTCATGTTTTGATGGCACCGCTCTACTATGACTTTGCCACTCGGTACATATGCACATCTTTGTCTGAACTGAGTCCCCCACGTATCTACAAAACGTCTGAACTCCCCACTGCAGAAGGCTGTGTCATTGTATTTGTGTATCTCTAAAGGCGGCCCCTTTTCATAAAATATGGACTCCAATTCACGGATGACACTGGAGGAATCATGTCTTATATACGGCCGCCAGATTGCAAACCTTGTCGGTCAACAATCGATAAGGGTGTGAAAGTGTTGGCTGCGGTATTGGGGTATGCCTATACCCAGTGCGTCTACTTCCAGCTGATATTTCCGCAATCTGGACGGGGCGGGGTCGATTAACTGGCAGGTTTGGCATTCCTTGAGTACCGCATTCACTGCCTATTTGGACACTGACAGATTGGACAACTGCAAAAAATAACATGCCTGTCTCACTCAAGGGTGCCCACTGAGGTTGTGTATTTTCTGATTTAATCACCCACCTCAATAGAGGCGGCACATAATGACACTGGCTGGGCTTTCTTCTTCATGGTGTCATAACATCTCTGTAACACCCAAGTGGACCTATCGGCAAGGTTGCAATTTGTAGTTACCAGTACCGCATCCACAGAAAGGCTGTACTCTGTTACCAGCTTTTTACGGGATCCAACCTCCGTCTGACCAGCATCTCGCTGGCTTCCTTAGTGCGCACCCTTGTATTGCCTGTCAGTGTGTCTGATATTCAGTGTAACGCGCATAGTGAATATGTGTGTATGCGTAATTTCCTGGCTTTCCACGTGAGTGCCAGGTTGATACCTTTTATCATCGCATCGAGTTCTGCCAGGTTGATATGTGCACTGCCATTCGCCGGTCGCAACCAGCAGGTGTTCTCAATCGCAGCACAATTCTTCTTCAACAGCACACCAATTGCCAAAGAGCTCGCATCCACCCACATGTTCAGTTTATCTGCCTGCACGCACCAGTCTCCTTTGGCGGGGTCATCCTGCTTTACCCTTTCGATGGTCTACTTCACCATGCACCTCAACAGATCGTTGGCTGTTTCATTATCCCAACCGTTGGTGACTACGCTTGCCCTACTTTTTATGATGGTGGTTCCCAGACGAGTCCATCCACACGCAAGTAGGTTCCCCAAAAGACATCGGCCACTTCAGGAACTGCAGTTCTGCGCCTCCATTTAAAAGTATTTGACTCCTGTTGAACGTTCAGGCCCAAATAACGGATGCCATTCTCCAAACGTTCTGGGTCCTTGCACGTCAAACAAACTCAGCCAGTTTGGCCCCCACACACGATGATGACACAATGTCTTCGTTCACATATGTGTCATCAAGGTACGCCGATGCCCCATCTTTTATTGTTTCTTCCTGTGACAACACAGTGTTAATGACGGTCTTGATTATTTGGTGTACCAAGTTCAGCCCGAAGCCTATTCTGGTAAGGCAGTACCTGTTGACAGCAAACATTACCGTCTGAAATGTCCACATAGTTTCACTGATTCGGACCGGCAGGTATGCTTTTCCTAGATCCAGCAGAGCTATTGGAACCCTTCTGTCGCCACTCTCGTAATTGGTGGAAAACACGTCAGCATCTGCCGTGAACAAATCAACATTCGCGTTCAGTTCACGATAGTCCATCACTGGCCTCACCTTTGCTTCGTCGTGCTGAGCGACAGGGAGGTCCAAGTTTCTCAAGGGGATAGGGAATAAACCAACCATCATTGATCCAATTACGAAGTTCGTCTTCATATGTAGGCCGCATTTGCTAATGCGCATGGTACTCTGTTACCTCATTTCACAGTGTGGCTGGTTCCTAGTTTTCCGACTACTTCCATGCGGTGGTCCAAGCCTTCTGCTGCTGGTCAAATTCGACAATAAAGTCTGCCTGATACATCTTCAAAGCAGCGCACACTGGAACCTTCTCTTGTCCCCGCCTGCGTTATGTGAACACCACTTAGGGCTCTGATGGCATTATAGCCTAGAAACAGGTAAAAGCTGAGCGGTTTCCCGAGTACTACCGGCGCTTCGATGTTAGCTGAATTTCCAGATTTACTGCGAATGGTCTCAGCGCCCACTCTGCAACATATCCGCGTCGTTCTCCTTACGATGATTTATCTAGAAATCGTCTTCTTCCAAGTGCGGCAGAGGTCTGCACTCACTATGGTGAGAGAGCACCCAGAGTCGAGGAGTGCTGAGCACAATTTGTCATTGGCATAGAACTGATTGGTCAGAAACGACTCGTCTAATTTCTGTTTGGGGAAGAGGTCGATGTTGGCACATTGCCCCCGACTCCCTGTCTCGAACAATCCCGGGCCATATGACCAGCCTTATTACATCGGTAGCAACGAATAGCTGTCAGTAGCCGCACGCAGTTCCTCGAATTGTGGCCCTGACAATTGCACCTATAACACATGACTTCACCACGCAGGCCGGGCCCCTGGGACGGTCCATCATAACCTGATGCGGGCTGAGCAGCAGCGACTACCGGTTCTCTCATCTCATCAGTATTTTCATCACGGTCCTAGACAGGTCTACCGGGCCGTTAAGCGACAATGAAATTATGCCCACCAACCGACACCGTCAACTTCGTCAGCTCGGCCAAAAAAACGTCGGCAGTTTCGCCGGGATGCTATGTTCTTGCTCCAATTGCTCCCAAGCAGTGGCGGGGTCGATAGTGAACGCCTTGTATAATGCCACCTTGAACCTTTCATACTCCTAATTTTTCCTCTGCACTAAGCTGTTGATATACTGAGAAAACCCCGCACAAAAAGACGTAGAGAAACCACGTGTTCCATGTTCTTCACACTAGGCACCAGGCAATGTAGTTAGAAAATCTCCACCCAGTCAAGCGCCAGGGTCGAGCTGTCGAATTATGGTATTAATTTGAAGTCGAACGTGTCCTCCATTACGCCGAAATAGCTTGCAGTTAAATGGGCTGGTAAAGAGCAAAACAAAATAAATCAAATAAAATCAGCAAACGTTCAGCTAGAATTCGTCACTTTCAACTTGTTCTCTCAACTTCCAGCACGTGTTCTCTTTACTGTCTCTGCCAAGAGGCATTTTATTAGAAAGTGATCCCATACCATTTCTATACGTGTGCAGTGGAAGATTTGATCTCGTGAGATTTCACGAGAATACACCTTATAAATCCATGGCTGCCATCTTCAATTTATCTTTCTGTCAGATCTCATCCGAACGTAAGTTTTCTGACCGTACGATACACGCACACGCGACCGCTTTCTTCTTTGATTATTACATTTAACTCTTCGAAAAGCGAAACCTAAACCAAATTGAAAATAACCCCTTCAGTTGTAAATCGATATATATATATATATATATACGAGCCCTCAATTCAGTATTAATGGGCACCCCTGCCTTGAAAGAGTAGCTGCGAGTGTAATTGTAAGAGAAGGGTTGCGCAATCTAAGTATATACCTCTCCTGAATCGGCGATTCTTGGTTATAGTGGAAAGAGGAAACCTAACAGTGAGTGAAATCAAGACTAGGATAAAAAAGGATAGTCTTAATAAAATAACAAAACATTGCATATATGAATATATATAAATATCTATGTATATTCACACACCCATACATATTTATATATTCATATATATATATATATATATATATATATATATATATATATATATATATATATATATATACATACAAATGTGTATAGGTATGCTTTGCTATTTATGTAGCTTACTTAATATATATGCCAGTGAAAATGACCTAAAATGTTTATATACTCTAACATGAAAATAAAAGGGACTAAATCTATATCAAAGTTGTTCTGGATGGATTCCATTAATTAGGTGCAGCTCGTGTAGGAACCTACCAGATGTTTTTTTGCGAGCGGGCACGCTTTTCAAGTTTTTATTGTTTTGTATAGCTTGGAACAAAAAGTCGAGGGAAATTTTATAGAAATTACAAAAAGTTCATTAAGAGAATCACAACCACGTATAAATGAAGTATTTTTTATAAAATTTGCAGGAAATATCGAAATTGAAATAAACTTGCCGTATTACATGTAGACATATATTTATATTCGAACGTTTCTCATTTCAAGAAGAAATTTAGCATGTTTAACTTTATATATAACCATGGAAAGTGTTCGACTAAGCTTTAATCTATGGACCCTCGTCGCCCAACTTTCACATGAAACACTTGTCTAGCTGAAAACACTAGCAATAATTCCCCCACACTTTATCTGTGCCTAAACCTACACGTCGATACCATGATCAAACCTTCTTTCTCAGAACTGTAAGCCTGTGGAATTGTCTTCTGTTTTCCTGCTTTCCAGCTGTCTATATTATTGTTGTCTTCAAGTCCAACGTGAACAAGTTTCTGATGAGCTGTTACACCTAAGTTAAAAAAATGTACCGAACTTCCATTGCTATCGATTACCATATTATCTTTTTGACTCCTGTACAGTCTTTAACCCTTACCCTTGAGTGACCTCTCGGCCTTGATAAGTGTTGACGCTTATGTAAAAAAACAAAAAAAAAACAATTATAATAAATAGTAATTATGAAAAAATATTAAAATTTGTTATACGTTAAATTTTCCTGTTTTAAATTGTAGTTTTTATAGAATATTAACTATTATGACATTGTACAAAACAAAATTCCAATTTAATTGTTTGATGTTAACTTTGTGTGTTAATTCAACAATGTGAAAATGTAAAATATGAAAATGCGGTACTTCTCTTGTAAATAATCCGGAAAATATAATACATTTGCAATTTCATACTTCCTGCAAACTGAACGATGCTTTTAAAAGTAGCCGGCAAACAGGTAAGATTAGCATTTTGTGTCAATATTTACTTGTTTCCCCACGAAAACATTATGTTACACAATTTGCTTAAAAATAAAATTATCTAAGTATGAAAAGGTTTTTCCTCGCTACAAACTAATCTGATCGTCGTGCAGTCGATCTGTTGCTCGCGTTCGAATAGGTTTGCTTTATAGGAAAAAATCCAAACAAATACCCGAAACGACAGGACGGTGTGAATTTTGTTTAACTCGATCAAATAAAATTATAAAGATGATGTCTGTTTGCGAATCTGAAATATTACGATCTTGGAAGTATGCGAAAACTACTCGCGGAATCGAACCGACGCTAGTAGCTCAACCTAAAAGGACATTCGTTGATATACACAAATGCTCTAGCACATTTAAACATTTATATGTACTAGCTTGGGTAGCAGGGGTTGCCCGGGTGTTTGGAGGTGTATGTTGAGCAAAAAAATGTGGTTGTTGGAAGGCAGGCTACAATCCGTATCGCGAAGGAGGAAAAGAATAGGAAAAAACGTGACGTCTTTTCCCTTGCGACAACAGCCAAACCGGAAGTGACGTAGGAATAAATTAAGGTTAGACAATCGAAAAGAGGGGGTGACTTTCGAAAATATCCGGGAAAAATCTATCCCTCCCTGTAAAAAGTGGCCAATGTTTTTAGCTAAGTTTTAGGTATTTGTAGCCTGAAGGTTCGAGCTTAAAAATGATACAGATTTCGGTAAAATCTTTCGCCTCTATCAAAAGTCTCAGGTAAGCATGCAAACATTTACATATTGGTAGCTCAAATTTTCGAGCCAAACCGATTAAAAAGCTTGCCCTATCTCTGAATACTCTTTATGTAAAATTTCAAAGGTTTAAACCAGAAATTGTCTGAGTAATTTGGTAGAGACCGCAGCGGTAATTTTTTTTAAAATTGTTACCCCTATTATGCACCCTTAACATTTATTGTTTTGGGCTCAAATCAAGTTATAAAGTTAGATCCATGTCGAAAGAACCTATATATAAAATTTCAAGTGTTTTGACCCAAAATTGTCGGAGGAGTTTTGTAGAGTTCTCAAAGGACAAATCGTTGAACTTGGGCACCTAAACAGCGATATTTCTGGCATAAAACGTATTACCAAGATTTTTTTCCAAATCTCAGTACACTGTATATAAAATTTCGAGTCTGTAGATTGAAAATTGCCAGATTTATTGTGCCTGGAAATGTACAGAAAGACACGCACACAGACCGACGTACACTTTCACTGTTATGGATATGGATGGATCGAATCTATTGTTATATGTAATGAGTGCATCAAACAAAATCAATTTAAAATATCATACACTAGTGGCTGCAAAATTATGTATCGTTACAACAAACACTTTGTTTACGTGTAAAAATGTCAAAGTATTTAAAAAAACCCGGATGTGAATTTTACACTGATTATTTCATATAATTGTGGTTGCATTTGCTATAGTCGTATGCGAAATCGGCGCATCATTAGATTCTGCTGCATTATATGGACTCATATAGCGTAGCAAATGTAACAAAACAAAATACACTTCTTTGGAAAAGTTTAAAAATATTTATATTTTTCAGAATCCTCTCCAGAAATGATTGCCACAAACTTGATGCAAAACACTAAATGGGCAATTAGTTGCAAGAGGGAACTAATTAGACGAATTCAGGGAAACGTATGTGTTTGTACGTTTTTGTTCAAAGCTATTATTATTTATAAAACACTCCAACTAAAAATAAATAAATAATGACCAAGTATATTGCCAAGCGGGTAATAAAACAATTCAACCATATAATTAACAGGTAGAAAAATCCTATGGAAAAAGCTATAAGATTAAAATCGTTTTAATATAAACAGATCAGTAACGCTGAGAGTTTACCTTCGATTACTAGGAAGAAGCTAGGATATTAAGCATGGGTAGCGTTAACAGAGTCTGTTCGACAGTAATAGTATGTCTGGTTGTAGAAAAAAACGAAAAAGATCCCAGTAAAATTTTGTGAATATTTTATCGTCGAAAACAAGGTAACTTCAAATCCCGTGGGATGAAAATAAAGTTTTTACATATCCTGCAAGCCGATATAACTAAGCAATCTGAGAGTGAGCATATGTAAATAAAACTCGTTCATATATCATTGTGTATAAAAGCTAGAAAATGTCAAGGTATGGACTGTTTATAACCCATCTTATTAAAAACACAAAGAGTCATATATATATATATATATATATATATATATATATATATATATATATATATATATATATATATAATTATTTTATTTGAGTGTCGAACATGCCATTATAGACATTTATTAATACGCACATACAAGATAACGTATAATATAGTAGGCTTACACATAGACAATTTATACTTACACATGTTTAGTTCGGCACTATTTAAATGGCAAGTATTAGATTGAGCACTGTCGGATGATATGAAAATAAATATTATTTTTATTTGGAAGTAATTATTTAGTATTAAATGTCTAATTATATATATATATATATATATATATATATATATATATATATATATAGTATCAAAACGAAAGCAAAATATGATGACAGTAAAAACAAAATAGATAAACTCCATAATTACCTGTTCACACTGAAACACTTATTACAATATTCTGTGGATCTATATTAAAAAAAACCTTGTTAAACTTTGTGACATATTTCCATTTTATGGAGATCAGGCGCGAACGAACACCCGATAATTTTATTATGCCATATTTCTTCAAACTGGAACATAATTAACAACGTATACTCACGCAGATAGATGTGAAAAGTCTTTATTAAAGTGTGTGCCTATTTCCATTCTATAGAGGTCAGGCGCTAACGCAGACCCTACAATTTTATAATACCATCCCTATAAAATTTAAAACATACTTATCAAAGTATTATTATGTAAACTATATAAAAAAACTTGTACACTTGTGGAAAAAAACTAGAAATTACTGGTTGCTCAGGAGAGAGGGGGGTAGGTGCACTTACCTTGTTACTAACCAAAAGAGTTGTTGTTTCCTAGAAGCGTTATAAAGCTTTACCTTGGTCATGTGATGGTGATCACATGCCCTTTTCAGACCTATAAAGGGAGGTAATCAAGCTCCTTGTAGGGATTCAATTGCAGTTGTATTTAGAAATTGCTGCTGATGATTACCTGGATTACTTATTTTGTTAACTGACTGTCACGTCGCGGAAGGGCAATTCTTTCGTAACTCTAAAGGTGAGTGTATCTTGCTTCCTTCTCGACTGAGCAGTCTTATTACTTTTAGGAAATTAAATTTTACACATATGTTGCGAAAGAAACCCTAATACTAACATGAAAATGGATAGTAGCAAAGCAGATCTACGGAGAAGAATTTCTATCCTATGGATCAAAATCCGAACAATTCTGGACACGGCTCATCAGGAGGATGAAATCTCCGTTAAATCATTCTCTGCATTGCAGAAATCCATTTATGAGTATTTGGTGGAGGTAGACGTATGCGTTAGCAAAATACAACTTCAATCTTCTGAGGAGGAGGACTGGGTGAGAATTGAGAAGGAGGCTCTGGCAAACGCCTTGCGATTCCGAAAGAGTTGAAATTCCTCCCTGCTGCCCCTGAGTCACTAAGCCTTGCTCAAGGTACCTCTGAACGTGAAAGAGGAGTGCCATCTTTTACCGTGAAGCCACCTCAAATACAAATTACGGGTCCTACCTTTGATGGGTTGGCTATGCAGTCCAATCCTATGAGCTTTAGGAATTTTTTGTCGCGTTTTGAAAACTGCTTAGCTGGTATGACTTATGATGCCGAAAGGCTGAATTTCTTAAAATGCTCTCTGTCCGGTCAACCTCTCCTGTTGATTAACCATTTTAGTATATGCAACAGGAATTATGAGTTGGCTCTCTCGGTCCTGAAAAGCGAGTATCTCGATGAAGACGAGATTATAGATAACATCTTCCAGGACATTTTAGACTTCTCCTGTAAACGAGACAAATCATACACCAGTTTCACTGGTTTTATGTCCAGAGCAGCCTGACTTCTTGCGGAGTTGGAAGGCTCCTTTGATTGTTCATTCTCTAATAACTGTTCTTCTGGGGCGAGCCTTATGGCGAAGATCCTCTTCTCCAAATGCCCCAGAGAGGTCAGAGGAGAGTTAATCCAGATTTCCGGTAAAAGAATCCCTACCTTATCCTCCATTTTGCAAGATACCAGGGAGGCGGTCAAACGTCTCCTTATCAAGGGGGACGAGGTCCCTGGGTTTATCCCTAGTACTGGTCGGGGCTCCTCTGGGAATGTGTCATCCAGACCAGGGTCCTGTTCTGGTCGAAGGGATTCTTCTCTTCATGTTAACTCTGGCTGTGGAAAATGGTCTAGCCTCCCCCCGGTCGTGTGTGTTACCTTTGGTAGAGATGGCAACTATGTTTCTGTCAACTGTTTGTTGGACACGGGCAGTGGCCGGATTTATTTGTCCAGTAAGGTGTTGCAGACCTTTGGTTCTTTGGAGTCGATCGGGCTGGATTGTGATTTGAAGCTAACCACGATCCTTGGAGAATGTGACCGACAATTTAGAGAGGTAGTGTTGGAGACGGGCATCGGACCACATTGTTCTCATTCTCTTCCAGTGTTAGTGCATGAGGACATAGATATTTCAGTACGTGTTGAGGAACTGGATTCCCTTTTAGATGAGTTCCAAGGCCTTAATTGTCCCCCAGCTGGTAGATTTCACAGGGGCACTGGATTTGTACCTATTCATGGTATTGTGGGCCTGGACTTTATTCAGCAGTTGGGAACCCTCCAACTTGTTCGTTGTTTGCGTGGGAAAGCATTCTCCACACCAACAGGACTGGTTCCCTTTGGTGAGGTGCAGCAGTTTCTTTGTTCAGAACTTTTTACACATAGGGAGGCGGAGTGTCTTGCTTTCGATTCAGACCTAGCCTCAACTGCTGATGTTAAACCTTCTCACTTGTGTTTTGTGTTGGAATCTCAAAGCAAATATGAAGATCCCCTGAGCGATTTTTTCATGGACAGTGACGTGCATAGGGCATTGGAGAAATTGTTCAGTGTGGAATCTCTGGGTATAGATGAGCAGAAACTGCCCAATTACGATGAACAGAAGATTGCTCATTTTCAACAATCCATCTCGTTTAAGGACAATAAATATTATGTCCAGTTGCCCTGGGACGACGACAAAATATCTCGCGTACCTTCGAACCATGCAGTGGCCTTGCGCGTATTGGAGCATGTAGCACGAAAATTGGAGCAGAGGCAGCTTTATAATGATTATCTGCAGGTGTTTCGTGATCAGGAACGTGAAGTAATTATAGAAGAGATTGTTGTACCTCCACAGCGGTTTAAGGAGTTTATATGGATTCCACACAGACCTGTTTTAAAGTCAGACCCTACTTCTACCACTAAAATTAGGCCCGTGTTCAACTGCAGTCTCAGGACTGGGGACTTTCCTTCCCTTAACGAAACAACCTACCAGGGAGTGAATCTTACGAGTGATCTATTAAATTTATTGCTCACCTTCCGTGCTAATAACCATGTTGTGTTAGCGGATATAAGGAAGGCTTTCCTGATGATACGGCTGAAAATGGAAGCAGATAGAAACCGATTCTGTTTTTTTCTGAAGGATGGGGGTCGACTGCGCTGCTTTAGATATAATACCATTATATTTGGGTTTGCTTCCAGTCCCTTCATACTAAATTATGTCCTCCGGTACCATGCTGCTCAGTTCCCAATGGACGATTGTAGGTTTTTGATGGAGAACAGATTTTACGTGGATAATCTGGTGATGTCAGATGATAATCCAGATGAACCGTGTAGATTATACACTCTCTCTCGGGAACGGCTGCTTCAGGGAGGTTTTGAATTGCAGTCTTGTAATTCTGATCATGTGGGTATTCGAGGTGAAATGAAAAAACATGGGACATTGAGTGTTCATGGTAACAATTGGGAAAAGGTGCTGGGGTATCGATACTGTCCTCTCTCGGATGCCCTTCATGTGACACCTGTTAATTGCACAAAGAGACAGATTCTCGGGGAGACTGCGAAGGTCTATGATCCCTTATCATTGCGCTTGCCGGTTACATTGCGGGGCCGTATTCTGTTGAGCAGGCTTTGGAAGGGGGGTGCATGGGATGTCCTGTTGCCACCAGAATACTTGTCCTTATGGAAAAAGCTTTCATCTGATCTCTCTGAACTGGGGGCCATTTCTTTTCCCCGAAGGGCGTTCAGTGAGAATGGAGTGGGCGAACTCTTTCTCTTCTGTGATGCCTCTTCAGAGGCATACGGATTCGCCGCTTACACGGTGCAAGATTGCCATTCGTGCCTGGTGTTTGCAAAGGCTAGGGTGGCTCCCTTGAAGAGGAAGACTCTTCCTACACTGGAGTTTATGGCAGTGTTCTTGGCTTTTAGATGCCTGCCCACTATTTTACGGAGCTTTGGCAGATTCTCTCCTTCTGAGATTCATGTGGCCACTGATTCTCAGGTTGTTCTTTCTTGGCTGGTCTCAGGGACTATTGTGAGTAAGAACCTGTTTACCCGTAATAGACTGAAGGACATTCAGCAGATGAGTGGAGAGTTGGGATCTGCTATTGGCTTTGTTCTCTCCTTTCGATACATCCCAACCGCAGAAAATCCTGCCGACTTGATCACAAGGGGGTTGACGATGCAAAAATTCAGAACCTGCTTCCAACTGTGGTGTTATGGTCCCAGTTGGTTGAGTAGTGGTTCTGCACCATGGGCAACACAAGAGTTGCCATGTCTGAGTCAACGCAGCCAGGAGATAGTCCGTTCCTCTCGGAATGCTGCTATCCTCCATGGAGAGGAATCTCGTACGGTGCTTCCCTTAGAAAGATTCTCTACCTTTTCAAAGCTTTTGAGGGTGCCCACCCTGGTAGTCAAGTTTATTAATCGATTGCGTCGAGTAGAGGTTGACTGTGAAAAGCTGGCAGCCATTCTGATCATGAAGACTATGCAGCATCAAGTATATTCTGAAGAAATAGGATTCTTGTTAGATTCTTCAGGTGGACTGTTCCTGGGTTGGTGCGGGCCCTTGACCTCTTCATCGATAGTGATGGACTAATCAGGTCGGGTGGTAGAATTAGCCGATCTCTCCACTTTAACGTGGAAATTAAACACCCGATTCTGTTGGCAAAACATAACCCAGTGACTAGGCCTATCATCATGGATGCACATGACAGATGCCAGCACTTGGGAGTCGCGTCCACTTTGGCAGAATTAAGACGCCATGGTTACTGGGTACCCAAGGGCAGACAGGCAGTGAAGACGGTCCTGACTTCATACGCTCTGTGCCGGAAGTACAATGCCAGACAAGTCATGCCTCCTAATGTTGCCAACCTTCCTGCTTCCCGTATCGAACTGGAGGTTCCCTTCAAACACACGGGGGTAGATTTTACAGGCCACCTGTGGGTTAAAGAAGGTAATAAGGAGGTAAAAATGTACCTGCTCATCTTCACTTGTCTCAGTGTCAGAGATGTACATGTCGAGGTGGTGCCGGACATGAGCGTGTTGTCCTTTCTGCAGGCTTTGGTGCTGTTCACCAACCTATATGGCATTCCCTCTGCCATTTATTGTGACAATGCTAAAACCTTTTTAGGTGGTGGTCGGCTGTTTAAGAGGCTGGTATTGCCTCACGATTACCAACAGAAATTCGGCTCCTGTTTAATCAAGTTCTGCCCCGTCCCACTTTTCTCGCCCTGGGTTGGAGGAGTCTGGGAGAGAAGTATCCAGACAATCAAGAATTGTCTCTTTAAGGTGGTTGGTAGAGGTCAGATGAATTATTTCACCTTATTGACCATCATATCGGATATTCAAAGAGCCATCAACAACCGCCCTCTAACCTACCGAGAATCGGCAGAGACTGAGTTGGAGGCAGAAACCCCCAACATGTTTTTGCGGCCTAATGAGAGTCCCGGGCTGCTTTTGAGTCTCAATGATGCAGATTTTGCCGCACACCTTCCTCCCAGTCGAGAGAGGCTTCTCAGAACTATGCGGGTACGAGACCAGTGTCTGGAGAAATTCCGAGCTCTGTGGTACAATGAGTACTTGTTGAGTCTCAGAGAGAGGCCCCAGAGTCGTTCCAGAGTGCCTATCCGGAGTCGTTTAAAGGTTGGAGACGTGGTGTTGGTGAAGAGTCCTCTGAAGCCTAGCCCCTTTTGGGTCCTTGGAATCATCCTGGAGGTGTTTTGCGGAGAGGATGGCGTAGTCAGGTCAGCAAGGGTCAAACAGGGGGGGGGGTGGAAATGCAGTACATATCCACTCATTAAAGAACCTATTTCCCCTGGAATTATCCTTGAGTGAAGAGGATCATGCTTCAACTGTACCTGCATCAGTTGATGAGCCAGCAGACAATCTCGGTGATACTCCTCCCCAGTCTGCATGTTCCAATGAAGTTGTTTGGTATTGTCCCATATGTGGTTTCCCGCAGGGTGACCAAGACATGATTTGCTGTGATAGATGTGACGACTGGTGTCACTTCAGGTGTGTGGGGATTGAGTCTCCACCTCCTGAAAGACAAAAGTGGTACTGTCCCGATTGTGTCCCGCTACAACGGCGGCGAGGAAGGCCTAGCCTCCTCCCGAATAGTTAGGGATTAACCACAAAAGAAAATAAACAAAAAAATATACTAACATGTTACTGGTTCGAGTAAGAACCTACCCTTATATTCTTTGTTTCCCTTCATTTTCTTTTTTCTCTTTCCTGGGGAATGTGTGGAAAAAAAACTAGAAATTACTGGTTGCTCAGGAGAGAGGGGGGTAGGTGCACTTACCTTGTTACTAACCAAAAGAGTTGTTGTTTCCTAGAAGCGTTATAAAGCTTTACCTTGGTCATGTGATGGTGATCACATGACCTTTTCAGACCTAAAAAGGGAGTTAATCAACCTCCTTGTAGGGATTCAATTTCAGTTGTATTTAGAAATTGCTGTTGATGATTACCTGGATTACTTATTTTGTTAACTGACTGTCACGTCGCGGAAGGGCAATTCTTTCGTAACTCTAAAGGTGAGTGTATCTTGCTTCCTTCTCGACTGAGCAGTCTTATTACTTTTAGGAAATTAAATTTTCCACAAACTTTTTTTTTATTTTTTATTTCCATACATTGTGTACCAGGCGCGAAGGCAGACCCCCCAATTTTAATGAATCATCATTATGCAAGATCAAACATACCCATTCCTGTGTCTCGTACATCTTCTATCTTTATATGTAATCAGTTTTTCAAAATACTCAACCATATAGGAGCCGATTCTTGACCAGACACACACACAGACGTTCAGCTTTATATTATAGATTACAAATATATATTTATATATATATATATATATATACATATATACTATGCATATATACATATAAATATTCATATATATGTGCATATATATATGTATATATATATGTATATATATATATATATATATATATATATATATATATATATATATACATGTGCATATATATATACATGTGCATATATATATATATATATATATATACATATATATATATATACATATATATATATATATATGGGGGGTGTAAACTATCGGATCTATCACCGTTTTCGTTCTCCCAAACTTTCGTTTAATGAAATACTACATCTTAACCCATCAGATTTCTAATCCTGTACGATTTATACTGATATTTTATTGGCTGCATTGGCATGGAAGGTTGGAGAATTCCAGCTGAGATTAACTATCAGCGTCTTTTTTTCTTCTTTTTCTGACCCATTGTTGTCTGCTAAAATTCACTGCTGGAAGCGACGATGCCCATCAATTTCGCAGCTTACCGCTGACACCACAAACAAGGGTAACATAACATTAGGAAATTGGCTGCTGTTTGTGAAAGCCTAGACACTCCATGACGCCACAATGCGAGCGTGGAAACTAACTCGGTAGTACAATATTCAAATAAAACATGAAAAACAAATTTCGAGAGGGGCAGTAAATAACTTGTAAGATCCGGGTTAGATATGTGTTCTGGAATTGCATTCACAAAAAAGTTATCTGCTCTAGAAATAATAATGAGGTAAAACAATCGAATAAAATTTATATAACATCCACCACATGCTCGATAACAACATTTCGATACCATGCGTGATCTATTTTTTTTTATTATAACATGTGTTGTTAGGTATTTCAATCATGTATATAATTCATATTCATTTACGGTGAGTGTATAAATCGTCGATATTTACGTTTTCTGCTCATTGGAGCAGTGTTCGTTCTAGTTGCTGAGACTAGTATCAGCCAACTTGCGCTTTCTCATTAATTCTATATGTTGTTCAATGAAGTTTTATTATTAGACAAACAATTTATAAAGGTTATTCTATATTAAAATGGAAGAACATTGCACGAAACAGTGTGTACGTTATAATATTAAACCCACTTAATATAAATGTCTTGCATCAGTCAACAAGAAATATGAGGTTATTATACAGTTAATTTAAGATATTAAAAATAAAAATATCGAGAAAACTTATATTTTACGTATCCGTTTTCGGGTGAAAATATCCGACAAAAACAAATCATTTAATGTGACCGAGTAGTTTATTTTTGTTTTGTATGTTTTTTTTTTGTGTTTTTGTTTACAGCATTATTATGGGAGCACATTGACGTCAGCCATTATGGAATTTGCTAAACACGGCACGGGGAGATAACTCCAGTTAAAGCGCATAGACTCCCTTCCTATCTTTAATACTAGGTTTTTTTTTTTCCTAAAAATCGAACATTTTTTCTCCGTATCATAAAAATTGTTATTTTCGCTGTAAAAAAAAAAAAAAAAAAAAAAAAAGATGAAATTAAGTGATTTTTTTTTCAGAGAAATTCATTTCATAATGGATACGTGCAATGTAAAGTTTTTTTCGAAGTTTACATTTTTAATTCTCTTAACTAAACTGTACAACTACCAAAAATGAAATCTATAAATGAAAGGAAATTGTAAATACATGTTCTGTTTAATCGATTTCGTCCTCCGTAAATATGTCGTCTATTTCACTGTTTAAACATTGTTTTTTGTGTTCTGTTGATTAAAAGATCGCGATTTTTGACGAATCCTGCATATTTGTTTATATGGGCACACGTTTATATATTTTCAAATACTATCAGCAGCCAGGCATAATGGCCGCTACTTAGCGACCGTAATAACGACCCCCCCCGTGTTTCAAGTCCTATTGATATATCTCACTTTGCCTTTTACTCATGAAACAAGGTGCTCAAGAAACCGGTCTGTATGTAAGAAAATTACTGCATCTTGACGCTTATGTGCCATCCCAGGTTTTAAAAGCAATCAGCATGTTTTGGACAAATTCTACTTGTTTCTGGTCTCAGTGTTGTCAAGAAAATCCTCTACAATCCAAAACAAATTCTTTCCCATTTCTTTCTTCCCTAGATTCATTGATTTTTCGAACTCTGGATTTCTAATGAGCTGCCGAATTTGAGGGCCGTCAAAAACACCGTCATCAAAGTTTACCATGGTATATTCTGGAAAAGTCTAGCGCAAGTGAATGAAACAATCACTATCTTTGCCATAGCTTTAGTAAATATCTTTCTTTAGACTTGCGTGTCTATCAGAGATTTGTAAATAAAGTTATGCCCTTTGCAATACGCTGATTACTCCGGTAACTGCGCATCTTTCTTTTTGTATTCTGAGCACAATTTTTTGTAAGCTTTGGAGGTATTATAACTTCAGATTTATCCATTTTTTATATAATCACCCAGAGGTATCGATACTTGTCTCATAAAAATAAATAATTCCAATCTAAACATATATCGTTATAGAATTTAACTCTTACCAACTTAATGTAAAATTCCGAACACATGCGTATATGTTGACAAACACGTACAAAACAACGACAGTGGTGATAGATAAAAACGTTCATCTGATGAAGATAAAATAATGCAATATTAGGATGTATCTTATTAGATTTGTTGAAGGCTACGAAAACAACGCAGACAATACAATCGGGGTGGAAATATAAGTAAAATTTCACCGATATTTTTAAAAGGAACATTAATCTTTATCGATAGTTTTTCTTTGACCATTATTAGTGGTTATGCATCAGTCAAAATCACAATATATATATATATATATATGTATATATATATATATATATATATATATATGTGTGTGCGTATGTGTGAGTATAACTATATGCATATGATATTTATATAATCAGCTACATGGCATTATATTATATGTGAGGAAGCAATTTTGACTATGTTCTATATCGAATTAAGTTAAAAATAATCAGACATTTTACTAGTTGAGCCATAATAAGAGTTCTATCTATCTATCTGTCTATATATATATATATATATATATATATATATTTGTATATATATATATGTGTGGGTGTGTCTATACATATATATATATGCATGTATAGACACACATATATATATAAATATACATACGTACGTTTCTCATATATATATAAATATATATATATATATATATATATATATATATATATATATATATATATGAGAAATGTACGGCTAGAATCATATATATATACACATACATATATATATATATATATATGAGAAGCGTACGACTAGAATCATATATATATATATATATATATATATATATATATATATATATATATATATATATATATATATATATATGGTTCTAAATGTACATAGGGATTGAATACATGTACGGTTTTGAAGATCTCGCTCTTGGTTTCTTTCTTGATTGGAGATGTTTATACATTTTCTAAGAAAAATGAAGTGCACTCCATGCTAGAAAAAAACCTAAGATGCATATCATGTTCGCTTTCGACATAGCCTCCCAGGTATTTGAAGACGTGAACACAGTCAATTTTATATCCACCCGATGATAACAACGGTGCGTTAAAAGATGGATTTAGACACATTTTCTTATTATTTGGAGCATTTAAATACAGCCAAACGTCTTTACAATCCTTCTCAATTCGCTTAAGAAAATCCCGTGCCCACCCAATAAAATGCTCAAGAGTACAATTACGTCAGCATAGTTCAAGTCCGCTGGTATTTGAGCAGGGTTTCTACTGCAACGGCGTTGTTTCGAATAAAGACCATCACAACTGATAATTCATGTCCGAAGCGCAAAATCGAGAACAATTATGAATAGAAAAAGAGAAAGCAGGGCACCATGAAAAACTGTGTTTATCTTAAATTCATCTGTATCTCCTTCCGTCGTGATCACCACAACGGAAATTTCACTGTAACTTACTTGAATTTTGCCCAGGCTGCAAGAATTTCAATCATTTGGACTCGATTGATGGAGTCGACAGCCTTGTGGAAATCGATGAAGATTACGACAGCCTTCTTTCCTGTACTTGTTCAGTTCTTTAACAATTCGTCGGAGAGAAAGTATGTGGGACATGGTCGACCATCCCTTGCGAACTGCATTCTGGTTCAAACGCAAAACTACATGGATAACGGGTAAAATTCTGCAGCGATTATGAAACTTGACTGCAACTAGGGAAAGTACAAATTCCTCTGTAGTTGTCCGTTTTTGCGGGATCGACTTTCTTTGATATAGGTATCAGATATAATATACCCCATACTTAAGACGATTTTCCTGAGGTGTCTAGTTACAGAAGAATAACAGACTCTTTCTCATTTTTTGGTATTTTCGAAAATGCTTATAGCAATCGCTCAGGACCGGGTGCCGTTCCGTTATTTAACTCTCGAACAACAGTGTCTACATGATCCTGAGTCACAATGTTTAATCTCAATGAAAGGTCAAACATTTTCCTAACGTCTAGCATATCTGTTTTGGCGACATCATCGACAACATCTCTGAAGTAAATATACAACATATCCTGTGAAAGTCACACTAAAAGCTAGGAATTATTTTGTTCCCTACCTCGTGTTTACAATATTGTGAAACGAGGCGTCTAGCACTTGCCGGTCATATTAGTTGCTACGATGAATCGGCAAACACCCCTATTTTTGATTCCAGACGAAAAAATAAAATGTTCGAGGTCCATGTGTAACATTAAAATGGATGATCGAAGAAGAAACCGGCCTAGCAGGAACTGATATGGTAACTGCAATGACCACTGAGAACTCTGGCAATCGGCATTTTTTTTAACATTTAACCAGCGCCTACTTGCATTGTATGAAATAACCAAAACAAAAACAACCTATATATATATATATATATATATATATATATATTTATATATCAATAAATCCATACCCTACTCCCTTGCACATAGAGTCTGAACCATAGTAACAAACACTAACAGACACCTCCGTTCGACTAGACTGAATGAACTGCAAATAACCCTGCGGAAAAGAGAATAACCACCACCACTCATACAGGAAGGTATTGAACTGGGTGAAAAATGTCTAATGGAGGAACTAAGAATCCCAAGAGAACAAAACATAGAACACATTTTAGCATACGTCTCCACACACAACACAAACAACCCAGAATTATTTACACAGATAACAAAAAAAAAATATCCATCTCAATAAGAACGACAAACTAAACAACATACTGAAAACAACAAAAATAATAAAAATTAAACGCCAACCCAAAAGCTTAAACCACATCCTAACTTCCTCAGAACTCGTTCCACAAACTACAAAAGGGGTTGCAAAATGCAACAAACCGCGATGTGGAGTATGTAGCATAATAATAGAAGGAAACACATACACATTCAAAAACCCAACACAAACATTCAAAATAAAAAAGGATCTAAATTGCACCTTCAGAAATGTAGTATATTCACTAAGATGAAACGCATGCAACAAATACTACATAGCGCCACTAAAAATGTCAGCAATAGAGTGGTCTTACATATGAGCAACATCAAAATTGCAGATAACAGACACCTGTATGTTTCAAAACACGTGCAGTGGAAATAGTTCAAAATAATGCCAAGCTTATAAACATTTTTATTTACTTACACAGGAAAAAACTTCATAATACTCCCGAACTAAACAGAACCTAATATCAACACACACAAACATGAAATCAAGGCACACTCGCATGAACATTCGTATACACACCCACACATAAATCAGAACCGACGCATTAAAACACACAAACGCGCGCGCCTGCGTATCAACACACACTGACATAACACCCCTGTCTCTAATACAACACATTGAACAATATCGACCCTAATTAACCTCGAAACCAACAACACAATGAAACACCTAGAACCATAGTGTAATAGCTGTTCCAACACCTCGCTCCCCCCTCAGTCAGTGGAGGAGAAATCTCTCATGACTGAGATAACTATCATCCCTTCTATCATTCCTCCTCCCATACCTATACACCTCAAAGTGGCCCCTCCCCTCTGGGGAACTAGATCTTCCCCACACTAGGAAATGATCCTAAGTCTGGGCATAACCACATGGGGAAACAAATAAATAGAAACATATAAAAATTCCCCTATATATATTTATAAATACAAACCTTTATCTAAACAAACATAGTATTAAGAATACCCGAACAGTCTAAGACTGAAACGAAAATTTACAATACTAAAATCTAAGAATCAAAATCCAAGAATGTGTGTACTGTTTCATAGTATTATTACGTTATTTGCTTTCCTAAGAAGGCAACTGTGATCCAAGGTCGTTACTAATGTGTATGTGTGAGGAGGGAGGTACTAGCTCCTTTGAAATAAGGGTAGGGGTGTTTTATTTCAATTTTGACATTTAATATTTGGATTCTTAGATTTTAGTATTCTGATTTTGTTTTTTGTAATCACTAAATAAAAATGGTTTTATCATTATATTCGAGACTCCAAAGTTTTAAAATTCCCATTTCAATTTTACTTTAAAAATAAGTGTCTTCAAACAGTGTGTGCCCAACTTTTACTTTAAATCCCGCTCGGAACTGGAGAATTATACACTTGAAGTCATCGGAACACAACGTAAATCCTCTTCTCTTCGTCATAATCTTAAAATGAAGAAAAAGAAAAAAGAAAAAAAAACATCAACCGGATTTCGAACCTGATGCGACTATGTATTAGCGAAATATGGGACTTACAAAAAAAATCAGTAAATAAAAATGATTTTATAATTATATTCGACACTTCAACGTTTTCAAATTCCCGTTTAATTTTTATATTAAAAATAAGTGGCTTCAAAAAGTGTGTGACCATCTTTTACTTTATATATATATATATATATATATATATATATATATATATATATATATATATATATATATATATATATATATATATTATGTGTATTAATATTCACGCTAAGAACCGTTTTTTCTGCTTTTAAAAAAAAAAGGGGGTTTATAATATGGCAGTCGTGGATACGCATTCATTTGTAAAACATCTCAACATTTTGCATATTCTTCTTGGCATTAATTTCAGTTACTCCGCAATTAGTGTTTCGGTTGTCTTACGGAATGAGCATCTTTAAGTAACTATTACGTATAATATATATATATATATATATATATATATATATATATATATATATATATATGCAGATATTTTACATGATCTATACTTGCATAATATATTAGTAAAAAGTTCTAGTGTACATCAACTTTTTTATTATATATATATATATATATATATATATATATATATATATATATATATACATACATATATATAATGATTTTAAAGATTTGCTTACCAAACTCCTTTGCCAGTTTGGAGTCATCAGATATAAAACGTTATATATTGGGTATTCGATCCCATGAAAAAACTCATATTTGGTTTGAACCTGTGAAAATTGATACAAGATTATGAAACCTGTGTAAATTAATATAAAATTATGAACATTTCCAAAAAGTCTTGTTTAAAGGGTATAAGTCGAACGATGATATTACGAATATGCATGTGTAAGGTAAAAACTATTGGTTAATATTTAAATTTTTAGCCTTGCAGCAAAAACGTCTTGATAGCTCAGGTATTAACATCAAATAAAAAAGTAAATCGATTGCTTATGACCTCACTCATATTGTTCCAGAACCCACCCGTGTCCCCTACACCGAAGGTCAGTATGCTAGTCTTCTTGACCTTTTTCTCATAACTTGCTTTGAGCTATGTTCATCTTTTTGTTCCGTCTCCACTGGAATATTCCGACCACTCTGTTGTATCAGGTAAGATAAAAAAAAACAAATTGTAATAGGTCATCATGCATACCTCTCCATCGTACAGTATATCGATATTCTCTGACTGACTTGGATAGATTCCGTACATTTATAACAAATCTACTTCTGCATTCCATGTTTAAAAAGGAGGTGTCCGCCATAGTTTTAGACATGACGAGATGCTTAATTGTAGGTATAAACAGTTTAATACCCTTGAAAATTATTAGTTCCAGTAAAGTCTTGCTGTATTTCTCCCTAGAATGTGCTGCTGCCATTGCGCACAAACGCCACTTTTTCCATTGTGTTTAACGTTATATACTACTGAGATTAAATTCGCTTTCAGAACCGCCAGCTCACACTGTCAAAATGTAATAAAGAAGGCGAGAAATGTGTATGCTCAGTTCGGCAAGTCCGAGGAAACTGAGTAGCGGTGTGGTTCCCATTTTTTCTGGCAAATAACAAACAGGATCCGGAACAGAACTGTGTGGTCTATCCCAACTCTCATCAATCGACCTGAGGTAATCGCGTCAGTATCAGACAAATCAAAACTCTTTGCCAAGAACTTTGAACCTAATTCTATCCTTCATGACCAAGGTCGCTAAGCCCCAATATTTCCTCGTATATCTGAAAACCCGTTCTGCGACATACAAATATCTGTACGTGATATTGCCAAGTTAATAAAAACCTTGATTCCAGTAAAGCAACTGAACCTGACAGCATTCTAAATAAAGTGCTCCAAAAACTCCAAGCAGAACTAGCACCCATATTACAAAGTTATTTAAGCATTGTCTTCAGAAGGAATGCTTCTGAACACCTTGGAAAGTCTCATCAGTATTACATGTATTTTAGAATTCGGCTGATCGCTCAACTGCCTCTCAGTACAGACCAATAAATTCCCTGTGCGTCATGAGTAACTGATGGAATCTGTGCTAAGGGAAATAGTCAACAATTTCAGCAAAATGACCCTGCTTAGTGATATCCAATATGGTTTCCGTTACGCTAGATCTACAGCAGCGCTGCTTACAGTTTAATCTCATAGGATTGGTGAATCTCTCAACGGAGGCTTCCTATCAAGGTAAATTGCTCTTGACACATCATTGCCTTGGATAAGGTATGGCATAAAGGTCTACTTCATAAAATATTCAGCTATGGTAGCTGGAAATACCTTCTGAACTATTAAACCATTCCTCTTTGATAGATTCATAACAGTAGTGGTTGATGGGCAGCAATTAGAAGCTCTCTGTTATATTGTTGGAGTTTCTCAGGAGTCCACCATGGACCCAACTTGCTTCCTGATCTGCATCTATGATTTTCCAAAACACATCCTTACCTCATTTGTAGGCATTTATTCTAACCACACTACCATCTCTGGTGGAACTTCAAAGACCGTAAACGACCAAGCTTTCTATGAATCTCTCTCGTCTTATCTTGCGCACGTGGTACAATGGGATAAATGTTGCTGGTTACTTTTAATGCACCTCAAACCAAATTCTATCTTAATATTCTCAACACTCTGATACCCAGCTGTAATCAATTGAAATTAATGGATCTCGTCTCGGGGAAACTTTATGTTTTGACAAGCAGCTGGGTTTGATCCTTGCTCCTGATCGGAAATGGAACACGTATATGAAATCCATTGCCAAGTTCGCTGGAAAAATGGTGGGATTCTTTCACTGTTCCAGCAGATATCTCACTCCTGATGAAATTATATACCTATATAAAAGCCAGATACGGCAAATGATGAAGTACTGTAGCCACATTTGGGGCGGAGCTGCTAGACGCAGCTTACCGTATCTTGACAGAGTTCAAAATATACTTTGTAACTTAGTGGGGAATACCCTTTTCTCTTCCCTGCAACCCCTTTCCCACCGATAAAATGTTATGAGTCTTTATCTGCTTTATCGTTATTTTCATTGTAAATTATCGTCTGAACGTAAATCTATGCGCCCCTTAACCGGACTTTTAAGAAAAACACTCGACTAGTCAAACCAACTATCAACACTTTACCACACTCTGTATCTGTGCCTAAACCTAAACGTAGATTCCATTAATAAAGCTGTTTTTTTAGAACTGAACACCTGTTGAATTCTCTTCTTTTTGTCTGCATTCCATCTGACTACAATTTGATTGTGTGCAAGTCCAACGTAAACAAGTTCTTAATGAACCGTTCCCCTAAGTAACTCAATTTACAAAATTGACATCAAACGGACATTTGAGATGTTTTATAATCTCATAAGAACAACAACACATTAACAAAATCAACATTAGGTTTTTTGATACGATATGAACGCGTTTTAAATAAATATTTCTGTTTATAGTAGTTTAACCCTCGAATTGACTTTTGGATGTTTAACATTTATTCAAGTCATTATCTAAACATATTTTTATAAAATCGTCAATATGTTCTCTACAGTTGAATGAAGACTACAAGATACCGTAAACTAAGCCACTGCGAACGTTATAATAATTTTTCTTCCCCGGCGCACGAAGACATGTCCCCAACTAGCGCAGGCAATATGTTAATAATTTAAGAATATCTTTTAATTCTAAGGTATAACATTTTATGATATATCTGCCGTGTATGTGTGTGTGTTAATTTTTAGTATATCAGAACGTATTCCTGGCCAATATGTATAAATCCTGTGGTAGTAAAGAGGAAATTCAGTGTTGGATAAGAAATATCACTGCATTTGTATAAACCTTCGGGTAGTGGAGAGTAAGAGATTGTCGAACCAGAAATACCAGCTGCTGAAACTTACATTTGAACGAGTTAATTTGGATCACAAATAAGTAGAATTAAATCGTCCTCGGACTTAAGTTGCTTTCGCTGTCTTTCTACTGATAAGAATCTTAGAAGAGACAAGTGTTGTTTTCAAGAATCTATAAAATATTCAGATATATTAAGAGTTTTGTAGTCTTCGAAAATTAAAGAAAACTTTTTCGATAATTTATTGTTTGTTCGATTTTTTTCAGTTACCTCCTATTGGAGACAATCTAATACGCGTCTAGTATTAATAAACCCTATATATTGTTTTGATGTGGGATAGGTCTAGATTACGATTATAATTAGTGTCATATATATATATATATATATATATATATATATATATATATATATATATATATATATATGAATATATATATATGCAGCACTATATTTATATATGCATATACATATACATACAGACACATATATGCATATAAGTATACATACATAAACTAGGATCATATTTACTCTTCAAATCTTGTCCTACGTGTGAATACATTGTATGTAAGATTTCAGATATTTTTTACCAAAACTCATTTAAGTAATTTTGTAGAGACACCAGAGGTCAATTTTCTACAATTTAGACCCCAACATTGACCCGTGAATACTAATTTTGGTCTACCAATCAAAATAAAAGTTTTGAAAATGTCAAAGTTATATACATCTAAAATTTCAAATCTTTAGACTCAAAATAAGCGAAGAAATTTGGTAGACACTTCAAAGGATAAATCTTTCAACATTGGCATTTGGCAGCCAAATCTTTGCCCTCAACCATATTCAAATACATGCCGCATGTCTGAATACATGTTATACATAACTTTCAAACGTTTGGACCTAAAATTCTCTGAGTAGGTTGCTACACGCGGTAAAGGTAAACTCTTTTGAACTTTGATGTATTGGCAGCTAAAAATTTCGAACCAAACCGAATAAAACATATTCCCCTATCTCTGAATACACTTTATGTAACATTTCGAATGTTTAGACCAGAAATAGGCAGAGTAATTTGGAAGAGACGGCAAAAGTATTTTTTTAAACTGTTACCCCAATTCTTGCCCCTTTAAATTTATTGCTTTGGCTCAAATCAAATTAAAATGGTTGAACTATGCCCAAGTAGTCTACATTTAAATTGTCAATTTTTTAGACCAAAACTTGTCGAAGGAGTGTAGTAGAGTTTTCAAAAGACAAATCGTTGAATTTGTACCCCTGGACAGCCAAATTTTTGGGCGATACTTGATGAAATAAATTTTTCCAATCTCAGTAACATTTATGTAAAATCTCAAGGAGTTATTTAGTAGAGAAATGTACAAAGACATGCACAAACATTTTCTCTTATATATATATATATATATATATATATATATATATATATGTATATATGTATAC